>NC_057801.1:315241396-315586110 GCF_018294505.1 Triticum aestivum
GTAACATGATATTCCAGACTCATCAAGTCTAGAAAGAAAAATGAAAGTTTGCAACACAAACCGACGAGATGACGTTGCGAGATTCTCGGGAAATGAACTACGATAGCAAGCTCCAAAACATGAGCCGGTTCTGCTACACACATGTGAACAGTTGTCTCAGACAAACATGATCACATGCTAGTCTTACAATAAAACACTACCGATTTCCGGTGGGGAATCATCATCGAGGATATCAAAGTCCTTGCATAAGGTATACTCTTAAGAAGGAGCTTCTTCTCCTTGAACAAATCAATCAGTGGCTTGGTGTGCTACGGAATACATATGGAGTGGAGGTAATTAATCTACCAAACCATAGTATACTTTGCACATGTGTGACTAATTTGGGATGATTCCAGGGGAAACAAATCAAACCTTTCTCAAATTCATGGCGGCAACTTACACCTAATGCACGTGAACTTGGAGAAAGTCACTTCTTTCTCCAAACATATACCTCATGAGCGGAACATGACGGCAATGTTTACAAAGTTTCCAACACTAGCTCAATGTTCAAGATGAATCATGGACGAGACAAAATGCCGCTGATGGGCTAAATAGCAACTCATCAGAATTTCCATATCACTGGACTACCACCATCATGTGAACACGGTGATAGCATTGGTCAGACCAAAAGATGTAATGGTGTATGCTCGAGGAATCAACAACGAGTAAATCAACATTACGAACATCGTTGGTTCTGATTTGATTTGAGAATAGCCCACACTCAAATCAAAGTTTTGACAAGATAATAGGTCCAACAACTGATCACAGGGACCAATCGATGAAGACATCATCTTTCTTCAACATACATACAAGATATCCCTTAATATGAACTAAGTCGGAGAAGCCTTTATCTTCCAGCTCTCCAAGTTGTTGTTTAGCTTAACCAACTAGCTCTGGGCTATCCAACCCGGATTCTTGGAGAAAGGGTGGTTTACAGGAATAAACCAACTTGATCACGAACTCAACATAAGGGTCAGGGGACAACCTGGTAATACTTCCGAGAAGATATTCGGAAAATCACGAACCACCGATATGTTACTAAGCTCGAGAACAATCTTGCTTTTCAGGGCAAGATGATATGATTAAAAGAGCGAAGATTTGAAATAATCCTAACTCATCGATCGAGGAGTGCACCAGGAGAGTGGACTAGGTAGCACGATCAATCTTAGAATGATGATTCAATAACCAACATGCTAAGAATGAAATTATTGTCCTTTAACTACCAAGCAACAGAGTCGCTAGGAGTATTGAGTTCACAAATCATGATTCACTTGTCGGCACTCCGGCTGCAACAACACGGAACCAAGGAATGAATAAGGATGGCGAGAAGTATCACTACGTCAAGAATTCACAAGAGATGGTGCAATTCTCATGACAATCCCGACGTAAAGAGGGTAACACTCCAAGGTGGAACAGACCAAAAGCTTGGATTGGCATTTGATCTGCGGAATACAACTGCTTTGACCCAATCCTAGAAATGGATGAGGTTCTGGAGTTTGTTTCTCCTAGTCATTCCGGATTAGAATGGTTTGACGGACCACAAGGGTAATAAGCATCGATTACGGATGCACACATACTCTTGACTATCAATTGATAGACGAGGTCAGAAGACAACTAAAGAAGGACAACTCAAAAGAACATATGATTTTCTGAGTTGTGGATGCATAGATTAGCATGTCAAACGAGTTCAACATATTTCTTCTGGATAACCCATGCAGAAAGGTAGAACTGGCAGAGTTACAACTACGAATGGAGAACTCATCAAGAGCACTCTGGTTGTGATCTTTTGGTTCAAAAGAACTTCTGCCATAAGCAGTTCTTGGTATTTGGAAGAAGGAAATACCACGGACCTCGAGGACTATCGCAAAGGGTAATAATATCCTAAAGGCACTAGCAATTACTATCAAAATGAAGTAAGTAGGGTGAATCTCGGGTTCAAAACCCAAAAGTAGAATGCCTACTAACTAAATGGTATCACATGATTCTTTCGGGAATAAAGGCCAGAATCATCACACTGGGACACAGAACATGGCTAGATTACTAGATGATACTCTAAGACACCTAGGGTCATAATCATAATTCCAACATATATGTCAAGGCAATAGAGTACCTCAACTCACCGATTAGTGTGGTCAAACTGGCCCAAAGAGATATCACAAACAGGAGGAAGGGATTTGAAAATGCATCAGAGTATTGTAGAAACCTGGGATGACTCGGACAGCATAACGACTGTAAATGCTCAAAAAGATTTGAGACATCCGACAAAATGGTGGCATAGCCACTCAACATCACAATATCAAGGTTTCGATATCAACAGTTAACATACGGAAGCGGTAGAGACTGAACTGAGGCTTGAATCCATCAATCCTATAAGGCTACGGATTAGTAACACGTGATCCTGATAGAAAGAAGAGAAAGCCTAGTTTCTTAACTCCGTAGGAAGATAAGATGACTCAGACCAGAAGGGCATAAGGTATAAGGAGTAAAAAGAGCCTTACGTTCCCATCCACAATCAATTCCTTTATATAACTAAAGAATTTCTAGACTCAACTTCGACCAGTTTGGCTTGGTAATCCTACAGGCAGTCAAGCTCGGATGCCAAAGCTGTCAGGACCCCGACTCAATGCCACACCGATCTAGCATGTAACACCTCATATCACTTTGCGGCCTCACGCACGGTATTCCCACGGGTGTAGCCTTACCAGGCCCGGGTCCGTTTGCGCCTTTTGGCACACGTATATGATAGTGTCTCTAGCATCCATATGACAAGGAGCCCGGGCTGACATGGCTAGTCGTGAACCCTAAGTGGCACTAACTTACAGGGACAGGCATACATGACCCAGCAACGAACGTGTCGGTCATCAGCGAGTGAATTCGGGCTGTAGCAACTGGGCTAGCAGGACTCTGGTAAACCGGGTTGTAGCAGGCTAACAGGACTCCGGTAGACACCACGTGACATTTCCCCGAAGGGACAGACATAGGAATGAAGAAGGACACATGCCGGCCAGCCTAAGTGTTCCGGAGCAGTAGCAAGCTACCAAGGCTAAGTGGAAGCACTAGGAGACATTTCCCGGTAAGAGAGGCTACCAAGGATAAACAACTAGATAGTCAGATCCCACACATACCAATCATTTCAATAACATACACACAATATGCTCGATATGTGCAAATACAACATGGCATCACAACATGACTCTACAACTCAAGTATTTTATTCAATAGGCTCCGAGGAGCGAGATATTACAAACATGGGTCTCATGACCCAACATTCAGAGCATACAAGTCAAAGCACATGCGGAAGCTGAACATGTCTGAGTACAGACATCTACGAATGAAAAAGGGTGAGAAGCCTGACTAACTACTACATCCTGCCGAGGGCTCAAGATCGTAGCTGAGGTAACAAGCTAAACGTCGAAGTTCACACGGAACTACTAATGAGACTGAAGCCTCTCTGCAAAAACATAAAATAGGCAAACATGAGTACAAATTTACCCAGCAAGACTTACATCAGAACTAACTACATATGCATCATTATTAACAAAGGGGATGTTGTGGTTTAACTGCAGCAAGCCAGCTTTGACTCGGTGGCTATCCTGAACTACGACTGCAAGTAACTCTTTTGAGGTGGCGCACACGAGTCCACATATTCACCATATCAATACACCACTATGGATCCGCTCCCATCTCCCTACGAGAACGCCATCCATAACACTCGCACTTATCTTGCACATTTTAGAGTATCCACTTTCACTTGTCTATGAACTATATAGGAAACCCAGAAGTCCTTTACAGTGGACAGGGCTATTCGAATAGATCATATTAACCCTGCAGGGGTGTACTTTTTCACACACGCTCTCGCCACTTACCGCCATGTACACGTCATGTATCTCGGCAACCTTCAAGCGGAAGCCTGGCGAGGGAGTCGGCCACGACCTGACTAACCACACAAGTCTCTAGTCCAGGTTTATCGCCTATTCGGGTTCCATCCGCAAGGAGATCCGGCCGGGGTGTCGCTCACGGCCCCAAACGATGTGTGCAGGATTCCCAAGTCCACCATTCGGGTGCCACTTGGTACACCGGGCCACTGTGCCTAGTCTGTCCCAAGCCCACCTGTACCGGGTGCCACTTGGTAGACTACTAACACTACCTACAAAGACCAGAAACTAGTTGCAACTCCTGGACAGAGATCATGTTGATTAATAAGTCGAGAGGGGTCGAGTTACCGGAACCCAATGTGTGGTAGTAACTGTTCATGGATCACAAACACAGAACTTAGTTCCTGAGGACAGTTTCAATGAGACAACCCACCAAGTACTCCTACATGGCCTCTCACCGCTACCTTTACCAAATCGTGTTCACACACTTAGGTCACATACAGTAGGACATGTTCACACACCTCCGATTCATCCCCGATGAATCAGACCTGACTCAACTCTAAGCAGTAGAAGGCATGACAAACAAGCATGAATGAGTAGGCACATCAGGGCTCAAACAACTCCTACTCATGCTAGTGGGTTTTATCTATTTACTGTGGCAATGACAGGTCATGCAGAGGAAAGGGGTTCAACTACCGCAGCATGTAACAGTTGAATCATTGTTGTCCTAATGCAGTAAAAGAGAGCAGGAGCAAGAGGGTGGGATTGTATCAGAATGAACAAGGGGGTTTTGCTTGCCTGACACTTCTGAAGATAGTATAGCTCTTCATCGGTGTCATCGAACTCATCGTCGAAACACGTCTACTCAGAGGGGACAATTATCGGCAATAGAGAAGGAAACACAATCAATGCAATGCACAATATGATGCATGATCATGACATGTCAATATGCTGTGTGTTGGGCTAATGCAACTAAAAACATATTTAAATGAAGTTGGTTTGAACCAAGGGTTCAAATTCAAACTCCATATGTGCTTATTTAAATGCCAATTATAAAAATTGCCATATACAGCAACCTTAGGTTGTTCAAACATGCATGCAAATAGTACAGATGGATAGATTGGATTTTTCTGATCATTTTTCATATATAATTTATCTCATTCTGAGTTACGGTTGAATTTATATGAATTTTGGAAGTTAGCATTATTTCCTGAAATTTCCTGAATAAAAATAACTCTAGAAAATAATTAACTGCATCGGCACTACGTCACTGTGACGTTAGCGGTCAACAGGCCTCGACCAGGTCAAACCTGACCAGTGGGACCCACTGGTCAGTGACCCAGTCAACTAACTAAGTTAGTTAGCCCTAACTAACTGGGCAGGGCCCACTAGTCAGTGACTCTAGTAACTAACCTAACTAGTTAATTAGTGCTAACTAGAGTAATTAGTCGGGCGGGGCCCGCAAGTCAGTGAGAGAGAGAGAGGGAAGTCAAACGGGCAGTGGGGTCAACCCACGCCGGTCAATTAGTTAATCTTTTTTGAAAAGTAAAAAGGGGTGGAGTAAACCTGTTTTTATTTTCTTCGAAACTAGCGCCCTCTTCCTCCGCGTGTAGAAAAGGGGGTCAGCGGTCGCCGGCGTTTAGCCGCCGGTGAGTCCAGACGCGATGGAGGGGCTCCGGAAACGCCCTCCGGCGACCAAAACAGCGGCAGCGATCATCTACGCGTAGCTGGCGCTCAGCCGCATCCAGCTAAGCAAGCGGGAGGGGCTGAGGTCGATCGGGCTCACCGGAATCAAGCTCGCGGCGGCGGCTGGAGCTCAGGGCTGGTGCGGGTTGGCGCTAGTGGGGACGGTAAGTCGAACGGGTGGGTGTGCCCGGCTCCTGGGAGCGTGCTGAGCACGGGGCAACGCTCGGACGCGAGTGGCAGTAGCTGTGGCCGCGGCGGCGATGAGGTACGGCGCCGGCGAGCTTCGGCGTCCGCGCAACTACGGCCTAGAGGAGGCGGAGAGCAACGGGGTTCGGGGGAGGAGGAAGAGAAGCTCATTGCGAGAACGATGGGAAGGTGAGTGGGCACGGGGGGAGGTCCGGAGCGAGCAGGGCGACGGTTGCGATCTCGGTGATCCGAGGAGGAAGAGGAGGTCAGGGCCGGCGCTTCGGGGCGTTTGGCGTCGTTTGAGTCGACAGAGAGGCATAGACGATGGTGGCGGAGCTTCTGGGTATGTAGGAGAGGCGAGGGGGAGGCGGTGGCCGCGGTGGTGGCGAACGGCGGCGACGAACCCGTTTGGGTAGGATGGGGAACGGCGAGGGAGAGAGCAGGGGGGAGAGCGAGAGACTTCGAGGGGGTGGCATGGCGTTGCGGGAGACGTCCAGGGGGAGGAGCAGGCAGCCAGGCAGGGAGGAGGTGGCCGGCGTGTGGCCACGCGCGCCGAGCACGCGTCCCTGCCTACTGGCGCGAGGAGGAAGGCGACAGGGAGCCAGGCGGTGGTGGGCTGGGCCGGTGCGGCTGCAGGTAGGTGGCCCAGGTAGTTTCCTTTCTCTCTCACCCTTTTATCTCTTTCTTTTTTCTATTTTTCTATAGTTGTTTGGGCTTTATTAAAAATACCAGAGCACTTCTAAAAATCCTGAAAATAATTGTGGGCACCTTCTGAAATATATGCAACAACCCACATTTAGTTTCAGAATTATTTGAGCATTTAAATTATTTATAGCATTCAAATGCCCAAATTCAAATACTTTATGAGTTAATTCAAAAATCCATAAATGGCCAAGAAATATGCTCATCATTTTTGGCAGAGGTTTTCACCTTTATCAAAAATCATGAACATTTCCAAAGGCATTTTGGGTTCATTGAAGATTATTTTAGGTTGAACCTATTTGATTTGATCTGGTGCTAGGGTTTGAACAATCCCCATTTCAGGTTTAAATGACATTTAAACATGATGCAGCAACCAAGCTAGTCCAAGTGCATAGCAAGGCTAGGGACGTGACACGCTCGCTCGCCCAGCTGCTGCTGCTGCTCTCCCCCTCGCTCGTGCTGCTGCTCTGCTCCGCTTAAGCCACACTTCAGTCGACTGAATCGACTTTTGGGTCAGTCAATTTTCAGAGGTTGGGGGGGGGCTCGCCGGAGTGAAGGAAGAACCACCCGCAGCGGGGACGGGGCTCGCCGGAGAGGTACCCCACTATCTATCTTAGGGTTCAGGGTGAGGGGGGGCTAGAGGGCTGGCCGGGGCGGCGGTGGCGAGTTGTTTCGGGGTGGCGAGGCGGTGCTGGGGCCGGCGGTTCAGCCGGTGGTGGCATGCGGCTCAGGGGTGTGCAGGTTGAAGATGAACTGCAGGCCCTCCCTAAACTACATGTCAAATGTCTCTCTGCTACCATTGCGTTCAGTTTCGACAGTAGTATTCAGATTCCACAGTTAATTTCAGTTTCGACAGTTAAGTTCAAAGTCAACAGTTTTTACCTCATCTGTTGTAGTCAGGTGGTTTTTGGTGATGTTAATTCTACATCCATTTTTCATCATCTATTGGAGATGCTATTAGAATCCCACTTGAGATTGACGATGTCTGTCTTGTGCTGCTTCAGCCTTGACGTCTTACGGCTCACCGGAGCTGCTCCAACGACAGAACGATCCATCACAATAGAGCAGTGCCCTGGACACCGTCTACAGATTCCTTAGATCTTCCTCCACACCTCCGATAGCCACCTCTGCCTCAAGTGCTTCAGCGACCAACCCAATGATGCTGAGGTCCACACGGCTACGACAAAGAGGTTGTACACTTGTTGCGTCACTTATTACTATACATTCACGTCGATCCATTAGGGCTATTTTAGTTCAACGGAAAAACGTCGATCCACTGGTTGTTACCATCACTCTAAATTTCTGCATGCTCTCCTTACATAATCTCACCATATTTTTTTCGTATGCATGTCAGATATTGTACACAGTCATGCTGAACATGTAGAGAAAAAGAGAAGAGTTTTGCGAGGCAATACAATGTCATGCAGACATCGCTCCATGGTGGGTTCAATGGCAAACCCTCCCCACCCCTCTCCAGATTGTAATCCAGAGGAAGATATCTGTTCTGAGGCGTATTCAGACGCCGCTGACCACTCCTATTTACCCCCCAAGGTGTTTGCTCTACCTTGGCATGATGATGTTAGTCATATCATGCATATGTTGCCTTGCAGTGCCTACTTTTGACATCATATATGTCATTTGCTTAGTTTAGACATGTTCTATAATGCCACCTGTTTAGTTTCTATATCATATATGGGAATTATGCAGTCTCATGTCTTTTAGCCAGCCATAATATATGTGAAATGTGCAATGCCATCCTGTTTAACCAGACATCATATATTTGAATGATATCTTGCCCATCCTTTTCTTCATTACATTTCCATTTGTCGACAATGTTTGTACATTAAACTACTCTTCCTGTGAATCAGCCATTTGGGTGGGAGATGAAAAATCTGGAGTGAAAACAAGGCCTTCAGAGCAGACAGTGCTACCTGTTGAAGCAGATCTCTTGTTGGGTCCCGATAGCTCCTCAGAGATGGATTCAGAGACAGATGACCAGTCCTATTCCCCCACTGAGGTGTATGCTCTAACTTGGCACGGTTATACTGCTCATATCATGCATACGGTGTCTTGCATTGCATAGTTTAGACATCATATACACAATATTCAACACCATGTTCTTAGTTCAGACATCATATCGAATGCCCTCTGTTTAGCACATAAATCACATATATGAATTAAATGATGCAATCCTGATTACTTAGATAATATGTAGGTGAATTATGTCATGCGATCTTGTTTAGTTATTCATCATAGCTTTGAATTATGTTATGCTATGCTATCCAGTTTAGATAGAAATCATATATGTAAAATTATGTCATGCTATCCGTTTTAGTTAAACAATATACATGTCAACTATTTCTTGCCCTCTTTTTTCCACACTATCTATTGCATCTGTCTCTCATACAATTTCTGTACATTCAACTATGTTTCCTGTTTATCAGCCATTTGAATTGGAGTGGGTGATGCCAGTATCTAGCGGAATAAAAACACGGTCTTCAAATAAAATAGTGCTACCTCATGGTGGAGATAGCACCCCGTTGTACATGCACAAGAACCAGCCCTACCAAACATAACCCAAACTCTCGCAGATTGTACCCCTACTGCGATGGACAGAGAACCAGCTTCACCCAATCTAACCCCAACCCCAGCCAATAGTAACCCAGTTCCTGTTGACACAGTACCATCTCCACCACAGAGCTCCCAAACAACAGCAGTTAGTAAGGCAGCTCCAGTGCCCAAAGGGCCAGTACTATCACGGCGAACCCCAACTCGCCTATTCCTGTGGAGGAAGCACAACCAGCCAGTCGTAGTTTATCATCTATCGCATTTGATGTTGTTAAATCGTATGTGCGTATCTTCCCATCTTGGAAATATTATACTGAAGATGAAGGAAAATGCCAGTTGCAGGTGTTTGTCCAGGAGTTATTGTAAGTAATGTTATTCCTGGCAATTACTTTGCTTCGTCCCATACATCCTACCTCCATGATGGTTATAATACAACAAATTTTCCCATTTTTCTCTATAGAGAAGGACCGATATGGAAACTCAGGATGAGGTAACCTGTGCTAATACCTCTGCTATCTTCAAGAATACTTGGTGTTAGTATCGGAATTACCTGAAGAAAACGTACTTCACCGGCAAAGAAACTCATCAAATTCCCTTACGTTCTCATGAGACACATTTACTGGACGATGACTACGAACGCCTTGTTCTGTACTGGTCCCGAACCAAGAATGTGGTAAGGTCTATGAGCTCATTTTTTATTTATAAGTATTTTATTCTTGCGTCTTACTGTACTCTGTTCATGTAGAACAAGTGCCTCAAAAAAGCGCTAGGCGTTAATTGTGTGTTTTGCCACCACCTTGTGCTTTACTGATCAAAGCGCATGCTTATGCGCAGTTATGCATAGATTATGCGTAGTTATGCGCAATGCATTTTGCCAACGCCTAGAGCCTAGGCGCGCTTAAGCGCTCGCTTAGGCGCGCCTTTTTTTAACTATGATTGCTTTGCTCTTGTATCACTGTATTTACTGATATGAACTTATTTTTAAATTGAAGGATCCAATCGAAACTCCAATGGCATAACAGGTATGTTCACACATGTTTCTTTAACAGGTTTGCTCTTATCAATAGCTCTGTTGATTTCAATTTCAATTGTGTATACAGTTGACTTTCATATCATGCACATTACTAGCATCACAATAGAGACAATAGTGTTGTTGTACATGTAGACCCGTGGTACCCATCTGAAATCTTGTTGTGTCATGTAGTTTCCCACGCTTTGTATTCTTTCACTGCTACTTTGTCTTGAACTGATATGATTTGAACCGTGTCTCTATTTTGATTTGGCAAGACAATGCAGTGACCATAGGACATAGATATATGTTTGTTTGATGCTTTTCTTATGTACTAATACTTGGCAATAGAAGACTTGGTAGTTTAATCCTGTCCACCTAACTAATGAACTGGTTCACCAAAATGAGTTTCATATACTAGTACATGCTAAACTTGTTATGTGTCTGCTTGCTTCTTCTTTTAGAATGCTGACAGAATATTGGGGAAGAGTGCCTTATTAAGCAATGGTAAAGGAAGTAATGCAGATAAGGTTCAGGATAGTGACACATCCTTGTTGGTCTCCAACAAAGCTGATAAAACAGCTAAGGAAGACTATCTTGAAGACAGCGAGACAACCCCAAAGTCCTGTCTTGGTTTAGTGTTCGAGTTACTAGCCAGTACCGCATGCACAAGATATTCAAACTCACTGTCAGAATCAGTTCGGTTTCTTGAGTCTCAACTACAAGCTGAAAGACATCGATCAGCTGTGTTGCGACAAGAAGTGGAAGGACTGTGGAAGTCCCTGGAGCATTCAGATGCATACTTTCTGGTGCAACAGCAAGCGTTGGAGGATTTTAGCGCCAAACAGGACAAAGCTAATCAGCTTGCTAAGCTTATTGCCAGCATGGTGGATACCCAGGATAACGTTTCTTGAGCTCTTCTAAAGTTGTTTTAGTTATGCTCTTGTTTTGCTGCCACGTTTATTTGCACTGGTGGCCAATTTTGATGGCCAAGTGTATGTTATATGCTGCTTTGTTCCCTATATTTGCATTGGTGGTGAACTTTGATGCCCAGTGGATGTAATATGTGTAATAGCGGTAATAGGCTAGCCTTAATTGCTTGCTTATTTATTTCCTTATTGTCTTGTTTAGTTGTTTGCTTGTAGTCACTGCAGTTCTTTTTTTTGTGTTTTTCTAGTGGCCACAATAGCCTATTTTTGGTAACTAGGCCAAAATAATCATGGCAACACACGGACTGTTGTAACCATGGGCCTCCTGCAGGCCGTATGATCCATGGGCCTTCGTTCGGCCGTAGGACCATTGGCCTTCTATACGGGCCGTAGGATCCATCGGCCTTCTATACGGGCCTTAGGGATCAATGGGCCTTCTACGAGCCGTAGGGTCCATGGGCCTTCTACGGGCCGTACTATCCATGGGCCTCATATGGGCCGTAGGATCCATGGGCCTTCTACGGGGCGTATCTCATTTTGCCAATCATGGGCCGTACTATTCATGGACCATAACGGGCCGTTAATAGGCCGTATTTGATAACTCTATGAAAATAGCCTAACGGGTTTTTTGACATGAAAACGGCCCAACGTATTAACGGTCCGCAAACGGGCCGACTGTAACGACGGGCTGAATTTGGCCCACAAGCAGAAAATGACAGTAACGGGCCGTATGTAACCGAATGCTGCAAATGATCCCAAGAATCAATGGGCCCTGAGAAGGCCGAAAGATAACTTGGGCTGGAAACGGCCCAATGGAATAACTGGCCGTTAATGGGTATAAAGTGATACACTGTTCATTACGGGCCAGTTTCACCACGGGCCGTTAATGGGCCAAGAGTTACAAAGGTCCTCATATGGGCCGAAAGAAGTCATGGGCCGGAAGTTAAAATGGGCTGAATCATATTGGACGGCCCAGATGATGCTACTGGGTCTAATTCGGATAGGGCGTAATGGGCCCTGGGTTAGCGGGCTGTAAATGGGCTATATGCGAACAGGCCGTTAATAGGCTTTCCGTGGGCCGGCCCGCCACCTTTTGACCAAGTCAAATGGGTCGGCCTTTTCACAGGAATGGGCCTCTGTTGGGCCGTGCCACGTGTTGCCGTATCATAGGCGCCTTCAGTCCAATGAGCGGATGACATTTGTCCCAACGGTGAGCCGACATGTGTTTGCTCCAGCCAATGATGATTTTACATGTGGAAAATCCCCATTGGTCGGGGCTAGTAACGGGTTATCGGATCCAAAACCCGACCCGATAGCTTAACGGCGTTCTGTTATGGTGGATGCCACGTGTCGGTCACCCTTGACGAAAGCAGTTCTGTGACGCGCGATTTATCGTCATGGAAGTGGACACTTCCGTGATGATAATTTTGGTAATGTCATGGAACACTTCTACGACAGCACAGGTATGACTATCTTGATTCTGTCATAAATTTGTCATGGATGTACATGCATGACAAAAAACGCGACCTACTGTGATAAACACGTATCATCACGGAAGTGTATTTTTTTGTAGTGTCAGTAGCCTTGCCATTTTTTACTTCTCTTTTTTGTTTAAGTTCTCTTTGGAAGCCCCATTATTTGACTTAAGATTTTTCCTGGGTCTCACAACTATAAATATGATAGCTGCAGCCTGGTTCAATATCGACTGATGAGTCGCCGATCCATAAGCATCGTTGTACTTTTCAGGTCTCCAAATATTGGACCTTTATCCTTACCGGCCGGGTCATATGAACCGGTGGTGCAAGTTGTGAAATTTTATCATAGTTATGTTTTTATCAATCAGATAATCTATGACTATTTTGATAACCTTTTTGACCTGCCTAGCAGTTTATTTGAAGGACAGTTTTTCGAAAATGATCAACTATGTGCACGAATACAACAAGGCGGTTTAAGAATGTTAAGCATCAAAACATGCACGATGGCACGGCCACAACAGAGTTATCTATATCCTATTACAAGTCCAAATAGTTTGCATTCTTTTTTACCCCAAATAATGAGCTGCCATGACAGGTTCACCTTCAGGATTGGCCGGAAGCGTCCGGGTTAGCCCTCTCCGCGCTTGCGTTCTGCTCCTTTTCCTGGAAGGTTGATGATGACCAGTCAATGTTGTTTAAGCTTCAATTCTGCTTCATCATCAACAAGACCGGCTAAGTCAACTTCAGGAGCAAAGGTATGCTTACAAATTGGGGGAATCAGACTGGTCACGTCATATTGAGGTGTTGGAATTCTTCGATTTTGTTCATCATAACCCGCCTGGTACTTGGTAAGATCTACTTCAGTAGCTACCAGAGTCGCCACGGGGCGTATCTCTTTGACACGGGCAAGAAAATTCGCGTCCTCAAATGGCGTGCCGTCTTCCTTCAGACTTGGGTAACCAATGGCGATATCCTTCGGGTCTAGTTCACGTAGCCAGGTCTTAGCCCGGTTAGAGCATTTATTGCTCCGGCTCTTGCACCTGACCATCTCAATTCATTGATCTGTTGCGGAAGGACTGGAAGCTTACTCAAGACCTGTGTTAGGAGGGTTGGCATTTCATTGGATAAGGCCACCGACGCAAGTGTACGTTGTGACCCGGTGTACAATTGTTCCACCAAGGTATACACAACTTTCAGTTTCATCAGCATGTTGTGGTTTAAATTTGAGCTTCTGGGGCCTGTACAAAGCATACTCAGAAAACTTAATTTCTGGCATATAAACTATTGCACGGCTTAAGATACGTACACGAGGGCAAGGCGACTTACCGAAGATGGCTGCGACCATTTGTGAAATATGGCGCTTTAACCCGGAAAATTCTCCAGTGACTTCTTCCAGAGCCGCTTCTGTTTTTTCAGCTCGGCTTATCAATGCGGTCTTCTCATCCTCCCAGGCTTTCTTTTCAGTCTCAAAATCTTTCTTTAGTTTCTCCTGTTCAGAAACACTGAATTCGAACTTACTGTTGGCCTTCTCAAGTTCCGACTCTTGGAATTCAAGGCGGCTCTTCAGATTGGTCACCTCAGACTCGAGTTGACTTGTGGTAGCCTATGCAAGTATACAATTTAAATCAAGTAAGTTGTTTATACAGTATTAAAGTCCCAAGCATTTTTCCAGCAATAATACTTGGCACTTGGGGGCTAATGTCTTACAGAGTTTTCTTTTCTATGACAGTTCATTATATGGTGATTCATATGAGTAAGTCCCAAGCATTTTGCAAGCAATAAAACTTGGCACTTGGGGGCTAATGCATATTGCTGTTCAAAGACCCATAAGAATTTCTCTATAAAGAGCCGGTTCAACCATATTGGTTAAGCCGCCCCTTGGGGACTACATGGTAAGCCGGAAGTTTATTCTTGCTTTATGTTGTCAAATTTGTTTCTAAGTCTACAGCATAAGCATCTTAAGTAGCAGACTTGGGGGCTAACATACTGAAGGATAATGAACAAGAGAAAATGGGTTATACCTTGAATTTATGGTGCATCTGCTTCACCATGTCAACCTCGAGGTTCCGGCTGCTGTGCACTTGGCTCATGTAGCCAGAGAAGACGTCTCCAATACTCATATGAGCATAATTGGTGAGATCCATCTTGACTCGGTGCTGGTCCAGAAGTGCTTCCTTGGCGGGGCATTTGGCCAGCACGGTTGGCCTCCCCGGGTCAGCATTGCTGGTTCCGGTGATCTCAACATCAGCATTGGAAGGATCAGCTGTTCTGGTTGGGCTTGGAGGTTTGGGATTTTCTGAGTCAATAGCACCTTGGTTAGTGGGCAAGTCAGTAGGAGGTGACGCATCTTGTGCTGGTTCAGGTGGCGGCTCATGAGTGCTTAACTCCGGCACGGTTGTTTCAAGAACCGGCTCAGCGGCGACTCTTTCTTCAGTTGGTTTATTCTTTCTAACCCTCTTGCTGGGTTTAGCTTGACCACTGCATTCAAATAAAAAGATTAATACAAAAGTAAGAAGATTACAATAATTACAAAGGCGAGTGGCTTATTGTACCGTGGTACAGTCATAAAAGTTGGCAGATTGGACTGCAATGACTCACCGGAGGAAGGTTAAGTATCCTGATAATCTGAATCAGAGGGATTAAGTGGTTGACGAAAGAGACCCGCCAAGGGGTAAAACTTAGTTAAAATAGAGGTAACCTCGTTTCGGTGTTTCCTTGCAGTATTTGGTAAGCCGGAGGAGAGCTCCGCATCCTTGCTAGTCCGGGTCTGCCTTCGGCTCTCATGAATTTGCCACTTCAAAAGAAATCGAGGATCGTGATGAGCTACAGGATGAGAAAATCTTACTTTCCGGGTCACTCTGCGGATTTTCTATCTTGGCAAAGGCTCGGAGTCGGAGGAAAGGATAGTTACCTCGTCAGCCTTGCTATGGCTTGTCCTAGTGTCCTCCTGCTGATGATCAGTGTCAATAAGATGATTAAAACACAAGCCAAGGGAGTCGAGGGCTACCTCTGACTCAGAAGAATCCGCCAGCCGAAGCAAGTGAGAAGCAGTAGCTTTCTTGCCCTTCCTTTTGGCAGCTTCTTTCCTGGCGTCTTTCTTTTCGTTCCTGGCTTTCTTGGCCGCTTCATGATAATATTTAACTTTCCAAAATTTATCACCCCCCTGCAAGGATTAAGTATATTATGAGTCTGGGTGAAGCATTAAGAGTATAAGATAAACATCTTACGGGTGTTTTACCTTTGGAGCCGGGTTATCCTTGCAGAACGGGGCTAGACCCACTCTGCCACAATCCGCCAGACTCTCGTTGAGAAGAGATTTGGTCATGTCATCAACAACATGAGCAGGTAAGTCATCAGGGCTATGGCGCAGGGGGTCATTCTTGGCGCCAGTATATTCACACATTAAGATGGTACGGTGGCTCACTGGGATAACTCGCCAGGCAAGCCAGACTCGAACCAGGTCAACGCCCGTCAACCCGTTCCCCAACAGAGCTTTGATCTTGGCCAGAGTAGGAGAGAGGGATCTATGTTCTGCGGCAGTAATCTTGTCGGGCAAATGATGATTGGTGTCAAGACGAAGGGCACGAAAGCCGGGCAGAGGATTCTCGTCAGCCGGGGAGGTATCCTTGCAGTAGAACCACGTCATGTTCCAATCTTTTGGATGGCTTGGTGGGTTGGCGTAGGAAAAAATCGCATCCCCGCGGCGCTGAATTGAAACCCCACCAAGTTCCAAACTCTGACCACTGGCACACTCTGTCTGGCGGTTCAAGTAGAACAGCTCTCTGAAAAGCAGTAAATTGGGTTCTTTACCAAGATAAACTTCGCTGAACACTTGGAAATTGCAGATGTTAGACACGGAATTGGGTCCAATGTCTTGTGGGTGAAGGTCAAAAAACTTCAGCACATGTCTGAAATTTTTTGAACCGGGAGGAGTAAAACCCCGGTTCATATGATCTGTAAAGACAACCACCTCTCCGTCGTTGGGTTGAGGGATTTCTTCATCCGAGTTCGGAGCACGGTAAGGCATGACTTCTTTCTTTGGCAGATAGCCGGTTTTCACGAAGTCATCTAACGTGCTGTCAGTGACAATGGATTTCACCCAGTTGCAAGAGGTAGGTGCCTTGGGCGCCATTATGTTTGAAAGCCTAAATACAAAATAATAGGGCCGGTTCAAATTTAAGCCGGACAGGATAAAAATATTAGTGGAATGTAATTTGGCGACTTATGAAGGGGCCTAATGGTATAAGGATAGTACATCCGGGTTACTTAAGCCGCCATGGTATTACTTCTTTAAGCCGGCAATCAGAGCCGCCGTGACTGGCAAGTCTAATAAGTTATGGATTTTTCCTAAGTGTAGGACAAACAAGTTTCACAGTTATCGGTAATTATTTTGGATCAAACAAAGGTTCAGAAAAGAAAAATTACTAGACCTAAAAACAGGACGTAGATAATTTCATATGCTACGGTGAGGTTTTCGTACAAGGAAAGTAGGTCCATTGCTAATCAAAATGAATGCGGAGCATGAACCGCATCAGATTCATGGGGTTCTTTGGATCAGGTGACGCCGTGGCAAGGAAAAAGAGCAAGAGCTCGGATGAACTATGTCTGTGCAGAAGAACACGATAACCCTAATGCAGATCTACGACGCGGAAAGGGAAACACTTATTGCGGGGGATCTGCGGAGGAATAGCGTCGCCGTTCTCTGGTCAAGGTCAGGGTGATGCAGCGGCCAAAGCTCGACGAGAACGAAGGGCGCAGTGGCGACGGCAGTGGAGCTCCAGTGGCAAATGGGGCGAGAGGAAGAAGATGTGAACGGAGAATGGAAAAGAGGCCTAGTCGGGGCTATTAAGTGGGCAGGAAAAACAAGGAGGCCGAAAAAATAAATTTATCCAGCTACAAGGGCGCCTCGATTTTCGGATGGTCATTAAGACAGAGATCCGTTAGGATATGTTGGACAATGCACGCATTTATAACAGGTGACGTCATGGCGGGTTACCACAAATCTGAAGGGTGATGTCATGGCGGGTTACACGAACTTTCTTAAGTAAGGAGCAGAAGACTTCTCTTAAGTATTTAAGACTGACATAAACCAGTTCAAATCAGTCTGGGGCCTAATGTTGGGGATATAAGTACTAGGTATGACCCGCCAGAAGGAGTCGGGTTATACCTATAAGCATTCTTGAAGACCAAAGCTCAAGGTTGAAGACGGCGGTTTAGTAAAGGCCCAAAGGCCCAGAGGAGACTTAAGCCCGTAGTGTTAAACCGCCTTATTCATGTAACTTGTACTGTAAGGCAAAAAGTATTAAGAGATCGAGCCAGATACAGTCTATAAACCGGCCGGGACTCTGTAGAGCCGCTGGGTGTCAACCTTAGTATATAAAGGGACGACCCAACGGCGGTTCAGGATACGAAACAAAAACTCGAGAGCTAGGTCAAGCGATTTGCTCCCTGGTTATCGAGACATATATAATCCCAATCACAACTAGACGTAGGCTTTTACCTTCATCACAAGGGTCCGACCTAGTATAAACCTCTCGTGTCTTTTGTCCTGATTAACCCCTTCAAGCTTCCTAGTTGCGATGGCTCCACCACTAAGTCCTTTCACTAGGACATCTGACGTGACAATTCCACGACAGGGTGGATTGTAAGTACATTGAGAAGCATGAGTATCACTTCCCCACATTCATGAGGACTTCATGACCATTGGTATTGATGAGTTCATTGGGAAGAACTGACTGCATGGAACAATGAGATGATCATGCAATTTTACTCGACATCTCACTTCTATCCGAATGGAAGAATAGTCTGGATGACCGAAGGAGTCAGGTACCAGAACAGTGTAGTTAAGTGGGCCACATTGTTGGGTGTGTGTGAAGCTGATGAGAATGATATCGATGTGTATGCTAAGCCAAAGATGGACCACAATT
The DNA here is from genome assembly GCF_018294505.1 of Triticum aestivum. Lineage (NCBI taxonomy): Eukaryota > Viridiplantae > Streptophyta > Magnoliopsida > Poales > Poaceae > Triticum > Triticum aestivum. The sequence goes on from NC_057801.1 coordinate 315,259,793, forward strand.
CCATGGCTAACATGTACACTGAGATTCATGAGAAGTCCAAGGACTCTCAGTAGCTTGGCTCAGTTTATCACTTGTTGGCAGGTCTTGCTACCTCCAACACCTTCATGAGGCATACAATGATGCCGGGGCCAGGCGATGAGAAGTTGATTCATGGTCACTCCATCAATATGCTGCATCACATTGACCAACATGAGAAATTCAAAGTCATGGATCTTATAGTGGAAACCGTCAAGAGGATAGCTGCTGACCATAAGTGATCTTGTGGTTTTGCCCTGCACATTCAAATGCTCATTAACTTGAAGGCTGCAAACAAGTATTTTCTGCTAGATCATGAGTATATGCCGCTACAGCCTGAGTTCAAGAATAACATGGCAATGATGGATCCAACCATCCTACCTCTGCCGCAACACAGACAGAGGCAGAGGCTGCAAGAACTACATGACCTAGTTCTCCCTCAGCTCTAGTGCTTAAAACCAAGACCGACCAAATGCTTTGTCTCATTCAAGTTACTCAAAGGATCAAGAGGAGTTTGGCCAACCTCGCAGAACCAAAAGAGTCTTGAGAGGATAGTTTAGACTAAAATTCATGATCTGGATGGCAAGGTTACAGAGGTTCAGACCACTGTTGAGATCCTGAAGCATGATGTGGATGAAGCCAAGGCACGGTCTTCTAGTTATACTGGGGAGCACTCAAGTGAAGGCATTCTGACGACCACTCAGTTCTAGTGGATAACCACATCAGCTGTAGTACCAGTCACCTCTAGAGCTACAGTTTCAGCTCCAACTGCTGCACCTTCAGTTGCCCCCTCAGTGCCTCATGTCGTATCCACTCCTCCAGCCTAGCTGACTTCAGCAGAGATCTTCACAGACACTTTTCTCTCCACTCCGACGTCTACGCACACCAGCGCTGCAAATAAGAGGACTTCACCACTAGGAGCTGCCCGAGATCAACCCTAGAGCGACTTTTAGCTCTATACTTCTTCGAACTTTTTGGTACTTGTTGCCAAAGGGGGAGAATTAGTATAGGTCATTAGGCTTTGATAGAGTGCTTTTGCTTTTATCGTTTGGTTTCTTTGAGAGATTCTTTCTACTTGGAGTTACTTTTGCTTGATGCATGTATGAGACTACTTTATTGTGTATTTGTTCATACCATACTTTAATGCTATGCTTGTTTGGATATTCATTCTTATGCTCTTTGTATGATCATTCACTTGGTTGATTGGTGATGAGTGCTTATTATATTGCAATCTTATCATTTTGAGCGCTCCACCAAGATGTATGTGACATGGAAGAGTAACCCATGAGCCTAATCAATTGTGTATTTGCATTCAAACGCAAAATTTTAATAATGCACAAATTTAGAGGGAGCTCTTGCTTATCACATACTTCTTAAGCAGACAATGTATTTCATTCATTATATCTTTTGTCAAAGTTTTGATCTATATGTTGTCATCAAGTACCAAAGAGGGGGAGACTGAAAGTGCATTTAATCCCTGGGTGTTTGGTAATTAATAAAAACATATATGTCATTGATCTAATGCAAATTGATAATAGGTTTTAGAGAAGATCAATGATTGGCATGCCAAAGACAAGTGGATGTGGACCCCTCAAAGTAGAAAGGATAATGATTGGCAAAGCTTCAAGACTCTATAGTTTTCGTTAAGTGATCCAAGATCACATCGAGTCCATAGGAAAGCCAATACTATTAAAAGGGATGAGGTTTTGATCGTGACTCAGTTGCTCAAGTGCTTAGTGATATTGCTCAAAAACCCTCAAATATTTCTCTACTTCCATGTTATCCAAAACCCTAAAGTTGATATCGGTCCCACCAAAACACTTCCATCCGGACCCACTGAGATTACTATATACACTGCCACATGCAAACCCTAATACTTCGGTGCAACCGAAATGGATCTCGGTCTCACCGAGATGGCCTGACCAAGTTTTTGTGATGAAGTGATACGTCTCCAATGTATCTATAATTTTTGATTATTCTACGCTATTATATTATCTATTCTGGATGTTTTATATGCATTAATATGCTATTTTTATATTATTTTTGGAACTCACCTATTAACCTAGAACCTAGTGCCAGTTTTTGTTTTTCCTTGTTTTTGAGTTTTACAGAAAAATAATATCAAATGGAGTCCAAACAGAATAAAACTTTTGTGATGATTTTTCTTGGACCAGAAGACATCTAAATAACTTGGAGTGAGGGCCAGAATGTTCCAAAGGAGGCCATAAGCTTGCCAGGCGCACCATCAGGGCTTGTGGGCCCTCGGAGGTCTTCCAACCCTAATCTTTGCACTATAAATTCCCGAATATTCCCAAATCATTAGAGGCATCCACCAAAATACATTTCCGGTGCCACAAGCCTCTGTTCCCATCAGATCCCATCTTGGGGCCTTTTCTGGCAACCTGTCAGAGGGGGATTCGATCACGGAGGGCCTCTACATCAACCTTGATGCCCTTCCGATGAAGCGTGAGTAGTTTACCACAGACCTATGGGAACATAGCTAGTAGCTAGATATCTTCTTCTCTCTCTTTGATCTTCAATACAATGTTCTCCTCGATGTTCTTGGAGTTCTATCCAATGTAATATTCTTTTGCAGAGTGTTTTCGAGATCCGATGAATTGTGGTTTTATGATCAGATTATCTATGAATATTATTTGAGTCTTCTTGAACTCTTTTATGCATGATTAAATATCTTTGTATTTCTCTTTGAAATTTTGGTTTGGTTTGGCCAACTAGATTGGTTTTTCTTGTAATGGGAGAGGTGCTTAGTTTTGGGTTCAATCTTGCGGTGTCCTCACCTAGTGACATAGTAGGGGTAGCGAGGCACGTATTGTATTGTTACCATCAAGGATAAAAGGATGGGGTTTATATCTTATTTCTTGAGTTTATCCCTCTACATCATGTCATCTTACTTAAAGCGTTACTCCATTCTTATGAACTTAACAATCTAGATGTATGCTGGATAGTGGTTGATATGTGGAGTAATAGTAGTAGATGCATAATCGTTTTGGCCTAGTTGACACGGACATGATGCCTATATTAATGATCATTGCCTTAGATATTGTCATAACTTTGTGATTTTCTATCAATTTCTCAACAGTAATTTGTTTACCCACCATATGCTATCTTCAAGAGAGAAACCTTTGTGAAACCTATGGACCCCGGGTCTATTTTCCATCATATATTTTCAGATCTATAAACCAAAAAACCCAAAGATACCTTGCTGCACTTTATTTATATTTACTTTAGTTTGCCTTTTTCTTTGTCTTTTATACCTATCTCTATTAGACCTCACTCTTGTTCATGACTGTGAAGGGATTGATAACCCCTATTTTGCGTTGTGTGCAAGTGTTTGTTATTTTGTGCAAGTGGAAAGATTGGAGACTTGCTTGTGCCCCCTACTGGTGTAACATCCCAAAATTTTGAATTTTGGAATGTTAATTGCTTAAATTTGATTTATTAAAAAACTTTGCTTGTGTTGCTTGATGTTAGTAAATTTTGACAAGGATTTGAAACTTTTGGAGTTTAAATGGATATTAAATTGAGAGGGAATGAAAGGACTTTCCCAATGTTCATTTGGATCATATTTTAGGTTTGATAATATTCATAATGTTTCCAATTTAAATATGAGAGAGGATGACATGACTTCCTCAAAGAATAATATTGGGGAATAATTGAATATTCTCTCATTTGGATGTTGAACATTTAAATTAATTCCATCTCAAAAATAAATTTTACGAGAGAAGGTAACATGACTCCTTCAATAGTTGGAAATTCTTTAAATGTTATTTGAATCTTTCTTTGGAGTTCAATAATATTTTATGGAACATTTTATAAGTGTCAAAGTAAAGTTTACGAAAATATTATATGAATTGTTTTTTATAAGAATTTTGGACTGTGAAAATGTTCACTATTCATTATATTGTATATGTATATTCTGTAAATTTTCTGGTATTTTTTATAGAATTTTATTTGAATCAAGTAATTGACCTAATTTGATTTCTTTAATTCCAGAGAAAAAAACTATTCTAAACCTACCCGGCCTAGCTATCCCGGCAGCCTAGTCCCTCTCCGCCGTTCACGCGTGCGAGACAATCACTACAAAAAAAGTACACTTCCGTGATGATACGTGTTTGTCACAGTAGGTCGCATTTTTGTCATGCATGTACATCCATGAAAAATTTATGACAGAATCAAGATAGTCATACCTGTGCTGTCGTAGAAGTGTTCCATGACATTACCAAAATTATCATCACGGAAGTGTCCACTTCCATGACAATAAATCGCGCCTCACAGAAGTGCTTTTGTCAAGGGTGACCGACACGTGGCATCCACCGTAACGGAACGCCGTTAAGCTACCGGGTCGGGTTTTGGATCCGATAACCCGTTAACAGCCCCGACCAATAGGGATTTTCCGCGTGTAAAATCATCATTGGCTGGAGGAAACACGTGTTGGCTCATCGCTGGGACAGATGTCATCCACTCATTGGACAAAAGGCGCCTATGATATGTCGACACGTGGCACAGCCCAACGGAGGCCCATTGCTGTGAAAAGGCCAGCCCGTTTTACTTGGTCAAAAGGTGGCGGGCCGGCCCATGGAAAGCCTGTAAATGACCTATTCGCATATAGCCCATTTACAGGCCGCTAACCCAAGGCCCGCTAGGCCCTATTCGAATTAGGCCCAGTAGCGTCATCTGGGCCATCCAATATGATTCTAGCATGTTTTCACTTCTGGCCCATCTATGGCCCATGACGTCTTTCGGCCCATATGAGGCCCTATGTAACTCTTGGCCTATTAATGACCCGTGGTGAAACTGGCCCGTAATGGACAGTGTATCACTTTACACCCATTAACGGCCTGTGGTGAAACTGGCCCGTATAGAACAGTGTATCACCTTATACCCATTAACGGCCCGTCATTCCGTTGGGCCGTTTCTAGCCCATGTTATCTTTCGGCCTTCTCAGAGCCCATTTATTCTTGGGCTCATTTCCAGCATTCGTCTACTTACGGCGCGTTACTGTCATTTTCTGCTTGTGGGCCAAATTCAGCCCGTGGTTACAGTCGGCCCGTTTGTGGTCCGTTAAACGTTGGACCGTTTTCATAGCGTCATCAAATACGGCCTATTAACGATGGCCTGTTATGGTTGGCCCATGAACGGACGATTCCAACTCTAGCTCGTTTACTGCCAGAATGCGGTCTGTTTGGCCCATGTCTGGCCAATCGATCATACGGCCTGTATAAGGCCCATTGATGATACAGCCCGTAGAAGGCCCATTGTTTCTATGCCCCGTAGGTCCAGTGTCACTATAGTAAATATTAGCCCATGGTTACTGTGGCCTAGTTTTAAAAAATAGGTTATTGCAGCCACTAGCAAACCGCAGAAAAAGAACTGCACTGACTACAAGCAAACAAATAAACAAGACAACAAGGAAATAAATAAGCAAGCAACTTACACTAGGCTATCACGGCTATTACACATATTACATCCACTGGGCATCAAAGTTCGCCACAGTGCAAATATAGGGAACACAGTAGCATATAAACGTCGTAGCAAAACAAGTCCAGAACTGAAACCACTTCAGAAGAGCTCAAGAAACAATATCCTGGGTACCCATAATGCTGGCAAGATGCTTAGCAAGCTTATTGACTTTCTCTTGTTTGGCGCTTAAGTCCTCCAGCGCTTGCTGTTGCACCAGAAAGTGTGCATCTGAATTCTGCAGGGACTTCCTCAGTCCTTCGGCTTCCTGTCGCATAACATCTGATCGATGTCTTTCAACTTGAAGTTGAGACTCAAGGAGCCGAACTGATTCAAGCAATGAGTTCGAAGAGCTGGTGCCAGCAGTGGTAGCCAGTAACTCGAACACTACATCAAGACAGGACTTTCGGGTTGTCTCAGTGTCCTCAATATTGTTTTTATCAGCTTTCTTGGAGACCAACAGGGATGTCTCACTATCTTGAACCTTATATGCATTACTTCCATTACCATTGCATAACAGGGTACTCTTCTCCAATATTTTATCCGCGTTCTAAAAGAGAAACAAACAAACACATCTCAGGTTTACAATGTAGTATATGAAACTCATTTTGGTAAATCAGTTCAGTAGTAAGGTGGACAGGATAACAACATGAAAGAAACATATATCTATGTAGTATGGTCACTGTATGGTCTATATCATTCTAGTTTATGTTGCCAAATCAAGATAGATACAGTTTGAATCATATCTATTTAAGACAAAGCAACATAGACAGAATGTAAGTGTGGGAAACTACACAGCAATAACAACACTTGTAATGTGCATGGCATGAGAACATAAGTGTTTATTCAATTGAAACTAAAATCAACATAGAGCAAGTTACAACAGCAAACAGCCAAAAACATTGAAGAAACAGGTTTAAAACATACCTGTTGCGCCATTGGAGTTTCAATTGCATCCTTCAAATTTGAAATTGGCTGGTATCAGCAAATACAGTGATGCAAGAGCAAAGTAGTATGAACCGTAGCTATGGAACCTGACCTGAGAACAATTCTTCTTCTGCTTTAAGCGTTGACTTCGGGTTCGGAGTGGTGGTCCTCGTGATTTGGGCACTACAGTTGCCTTACTAACTGCTCGTGTTTGGGTGATCTGTGGTGGAGACGGTGCTGTGTCAACAGGAACTGGGTGTCTATCTGCTGAGGTTGGGGTTAGAAGGGGTGTAGCTAGTTCTCTGTCCAACTGGGTAGGGGTACAATCTGCATGAGTGTGGGTTATGTGTGGTGGGGCTGGTTCTTGGGCAAGTACAACCGTGGTTCTATCTACATCGACAGGTAGCATGATCTTTTCTGAAGACCGTGTTTTTACTCCCACAGATACTGCCATCACTCGCTCCAATTGAAATGGCTGATAAACAAGAAAAGTAATTGAATGTACAGACATTGTAAGATAGACATGTGCAATGGATAGTAGGGAAGAAAACAGGGCATGAAATAATTCACATTTATGTTGTCTAAGCAAACTGAATAGCAGGACATAATTTCACATATATGATGGCTAATTAAACAGGATAGCATGACACAATTTCACATGTATGATGGCTAACTGAACAGGATAGAATGGCATACTTCAAAATATGATGACTATGTAAACATGATGACATGATATAACTATACGATGTGTCTATTAAAGTGGTTGGCATGCCATAAATCACAAACATGTCGTCGATGGAAACATGATGGAATGATATAGTTCACGGATAGAATGACATAATTTAAAATATGATGACTATGTAAACAGGATGAGATGATATAACTATATTATGTCTTTAGAAAATGGGTTGGCATGCCATAATTCAGATACATGCTATCTATGTAAACATCATGGCATGACATAATTCAAATATATGATTTATATACTAAGGAAGTGAGCAGAGGGCAATCACATATATGATGTGTCAACTAAGGAGATGGCATTTAATATTGTGTATATGATGTAAAAACTAAGCATTGCAATACAACATATGCATTATATGAGTAATATAACCCTGCCAAGTTTGAGCATACACCTCAGGGGGATAATAGGACTGGTCATCTGCCTCTGAATCCTCCTCTGAAGAGCTATCTATAACCAACAAGATATCTGCTTCAGCAGGTAGCATTGTCTGCTCTGAAGACCTTGTTTTCACTCCAGATTTCTCCATCATCAATTCAAATGGCTGATGCATAGGAAGAGCGGTTGAATATACAAACATTGTCGACAAAAGCAATGAGAAATACAAAAAAAGGACGGCATGATATAATTCACATATATGATGCTTGCCTAAACAACATGGCATTGCATAATTCACAAACATAATTCCTTGCAACAAGATAACATTCATAATTCACATATATAATGTCTTGCAACAAGGTGGCATTGCATAATTCACATATATGGTAATTAGACACTAAACATGTGGCATTCACACAAAGCATATCTAAACTAAGCAAATGACATAGCAATGCAAGATACCATATGCACGATATGAGTAACATAACCCTGCCAAGTTAGGGCATGCACCTCGGGGGGGGGGGGATATGACTGGTCATCTGTCTCTGAATCCTCCTCTGAGGAGCTATCAGTAACCAGCAAGACATGCGCTTCGTCAGATAGCATTGTTTGCTCTGAAGACCTTGTTTCCACATTAGATTTTTCCATGACCGTGCCGAATGGATGATGCACAAGAAGAGTAATTGAATGTACTAAAATTGTTGACAAATTTAACACATAATAAAAAATGATGGCATGATATAATTCACATATAAGATGACTGGCTAACCAGGGTGGCATTGCAAAATTCACATATATGATGCCTGGCTAGACAAGATGGCATTGCATGATTCACATATACGATAAAGAAACTAAACAGATGGTATTGACATAAAGCATGTCTAAACTAAGAAGATGACATCTTTAATGTATACAGTAAGCAATGCAAGGCACCATATGCATGATATTACCAACATCAGCATGCCAAGTTAGAGCGAAGACCTCATGGGGTAAATAGGAGTGGTCTTCTCCTTCTGAGTCCCCCTCAGAACAGTTATCTTCCTCTTGATTACAATCTGAAATGGGTGGACGGGGGCTGCCTTTGCGCCCACCATGGAACGACATCGACATGAAATTTTATTGCCACGCAAGGCTCGCCTCTTTTGCTCTACATGATCAGTTCCATTGTGTACAATAACTAGCATGCATAGGAATAAAACATAGTGAGATTATGTAAAGAGTGCATGCACAAATCCAGAGTGATGGTAGCAAACTGTGGATAGACCCAAAACCAATGATAGCAGGCAGATAATAGCTTTAGTTAAAAAATACAGATAATGGCTCCTTTAATGTTTGTTTGCACCCAACATGAAACTCATAGTAGACACCGGAGGTTAACCAGATAGTAGACAGATAGTTTGGACCCCACAACCATTTAAAAACTCAAGTTTCAGCATTAGTTTGGACCTGACTCGGAGTCTAATAGGTGAAGACAATGATAATGTCGCATGTTATCATATTAAGCGACGCATAACGTAAGCAGACACGGAAGAGTGCGACCTCTCTTGCAGACCCGTGTAGTCCTCAAGGTCATCTGCTCAGTTGATGATGGTAATGCAGTTGTCGTGGCTGCCGGCAGCGGGGAAGAAGATTTGAGGGGGCGAAAGACAGTCTGGAGAGCGGATCCCTGCTGTGGTGAACCCTTCCATCGTTGAGCAGCTGAGCTGGGGTGGAACACAACGCCGCAGGAGTAGGACAAACCACACAAGGTTTTCTTTGACACATATCTATAACAAAAGTAATTGAGTAAGGGCTGGTTTGTATTTGAGGATTCTAGCAATGCAGGGATAGGAAATACACAGGAATAGGATAGGAATGCACGTGCAAAACAGAGAATTTAAAAACACTGGATTTCTGTCAATCTGGGTGTTTGATTCACAACAATTGGAAGATCACATGATGCAAAAAAGCATGGTGAGATTAAGTCAAACCACAAGAAAATGTACGGTTATAATGCTATTATGCTACTATCTCTTGGTCTTGTGCTTGATGAATAGGAATATGAAAAGGAGGAGAAGTGGAAATTAGAATTCCTACGATTTTTCTTTCAAGGAGACACTGAAGGAACAAATCCTACAGTTTTCCTTTGGTCCATTCCTTTGCACCAAATGAAGGAAATATGCCCTAGAGTCAATAATAAAGTTATTATTTATTTACTTATATTATGATAAATGTTTATTATTCACGCTAGAGTTGTATTAACCGGAAACATAATACATGTGTGAATACATAGACAAACAAAGTGTCACTAGTATGCCTCTACTTGACTAGCTCGTTTATCAAAGATGGTTATGTTTCCTAGCCATGGACAAAAGAGTTGTCATTTGATTAACGGGATCACATCATTAGGAGAATGGTGTGATTGACTTGACCCATTCCGTTAGCCTTAGCACTTGATCATTTACTATGTTGCTACTGCTTTCTTCATGACTTATACATGTTCCTATGACTATGAGATTATGCAACTCCCGTTTACCGGAAGAACACTTTGTGTGCTACCAAACGTCACAACGTAACTAGGTGATTATAAAGGAGCTCTACAAGTGTCTCCGAAGATACATGTTGGCTTGGCGTATTTCGAGATTAGGATTTGTCACTCCGATTGTCGGAGAGGTATCTCTAGGCCCTCTCGGTAATGCACATCACTATAAGCCTTGCAAGAAATGTGGCCAATGAGTTGGTTAAGAAATGATGCATTACGTAACGAGTAAAGAGACTTGCCGGTAACGAGATTGAAATAGGTATTGGATACCGACGATCGAATCTCGGGCAAGTAACATACCGATGACAAAGCGAACAACGTATGTTGTTATGCGGTTTAACCGATAAAGATCTTCGTAGAATATGTAGGAGCCAATATGGGCATCCAGGTTCCGCTATTGGTTATTGACCGGAAACAGTTCTAGGTCATGTCTACATAGTTCTCGAACCCGTAGGGTCCGCACGCTTAACGTTACGATGACAGCTTTATTATAAGTTTATGCGTTTTGATGTACCGAAGGAGTTCGGAGTCCCGGATGAGATCGGGGACATGACGAGGAGTCTCGAAATGGTCGAGACATAAAGATCGATATATTGGACGACTATATTTGGACTTCGGAAAGGTTCCGAGTGATTTGGGTATTTTTCGGAGTACCGGAGAGTTACGGGAATTCGCCGGGGAGTATATGGGCCTTATTAGGCCATACGGGAATAGAGGAGAGAGGCGGAAAGGAAGGAGGCACGCAGCCCCACTCTGGTCCGAATTGGACAAGGGGTGCAGCCCCCTTTTCCTTCCTCCTCTCCCCCTCTGTCCCCCCTTCTCCTACTCCAACAAGGAAGGAGGGAGTCCTAAACCCGGTGGGAGTAGGACTCCCCTTGGCGCGCCCCCTCCTAGGCCGGCCGCCCCCTCCCCCTTGCTCCTTTATATACGGGGGCAGGGGGCACCTCTAGGCACACACAAGTTGATCTTCGTGATCGTTCCTTAGCCGTGTGCGGTGCCCCCCTCCACCATATTCCACCTCGTTCATCTCGTTGCGGTGCTTAGGCGTAGCCCTGCGTCGGTAGAACATCATCATTGTCACCACGCCGTCGTGTTGACGGAACTCATCCCCGACACCCTGCTGGATCGGTTTCTGGAGATCGTCATCGAGCTGAACGTGTGGTGAACTCGGAGGTGCCGTACGTTCGGTGCTTGGATCGGTCGGATCGTGAAGACGTACGACTACATAAACCGCGTTGTCATAACGCTTCCGCTTTCGGTCTACGAGGGTACGTGGACACACTCTCCCCTCTCGTTGCTATGCATCACCTTGATGTTGCATGTGCGTAGGAATTTTTTTGAAATTACTACGTTCCCCAACACCAAATTCATGAAAAGTAATACCATAGGAAACTTTCCAATTCCTATGTTTTTCATCCACTTTTCCTTTCAAGCACTGGCGATTCTAGTAGGCAGGCTTGAGCAAGGAAAATCCTACTCTAAAAAATGTTTTTGTGCTACTTCTATTACTTTGGACCCAGGCCACTTCCATACTAGCTCAACTCCCAGGCCCATCGACAAATGCACAGCTCAAACGCGGAGAGATAAATAATGATGGCGTTCAAGAGAGTCCATCACCGATAGCTAAGTTGCCTGGTACCTCACTGATTGTCATAGAGTAGGATAAAATAATCGTATTTCCCGTTACTACGAGTGCTCAGTGGACAATATATATAACATGTAGAGTAAAAAAGATATGCAACAAGTGTACAACCTCTTTGGCGAAGCCATGTCGATCTCAGCGTGATTGGGTTGGCCGGTGAGGATGCTCCGGCTGACTTTGCTATCGGAGGAGGAGAAGAAGATCTTAGACGTCTGGAGTTGGAGCTCGAGGTACTGCTTCGCTGTGATGGAGGATTTCGTCGTTGGAGCAGCTCCGGTGAGTTGTACGACGCCGAGGCTGAAGCAGGACAAGAGAGACAACGAACAACGTTAACCTGAGTGGAATTATAATAGCATCTCCAATACATGACGTAAAATACATAACCACAAAGTGCTAGATGTAAAATACATCAGCCGCTCATCTCTGAAGTTAACTGTCGAAATTGAACTTAACTGTCGAAACTGAACTTAACTGTCGAAACTGAACTTAACTGTCGAAACTGAATTTTGCTGTCGAAACTGAATTTTGCTGTCGAAACTGAACGCACTAGCAAGGTGAGGCTACACGTCGGTCGACTGACTTTTTCATCTCTGGTCAGTCGATTTTGCAGCCGTTGGATACGAAATCAAGGGCCTGCAGTTCATCTTCAACCTCCACCCCCGTGAGCCACCAGCTACCACCGGCCAAACAGCAGCCCCCCGCCGCCTGCGGCCGGTGGTGCGCCGGCCCGCCCGCCCCGAAAACACTCCCCACCGCCGGTCCGCCGCCACCCCGGCCATCCCTCTAGGCCCACCCGTGCCGAGCTTTTCTCCAGCGATCCCCACGCCACCACCCCGCCAAGCCCGCCACGACCCCACCGCCCCCATCCTGAACCCTAAGATAGATAGTGGGGTACCTCTCCGGCGAGCCCCCCTCCCTGCTGCGGCTGGTTCTTCCTTCACCCTCGGCGAGCCCACCCCTTGAAAATAGACTGACCCAAAAGTCGATTCAGTCGACTGAAGTGTAGCCAAATCGGAGCAGCATCGCAAGCAAGAGCAAGAGCGAGAGCAGCAGCGCGAGCAAGAGCAATAGCAAGAGCAGACCAGGCAGGGGACCGAGAGCAAGAGCAGAGCAGCAGCGCGAGCGAGAGCTAAAGAAGCAGCAGCTCCTACTAATGTGGACGTCGCCGCCGAGGGAGCGACGCCGTGGAGGAAGTGGCCGGCGACGCCGCCGTGGATGGAGCCGCGCCGTGTCGGCTCGGACCGAGCGCCGGCAGCACCGTGAGATCGAATCAAGAAGAAAATGCGGCGATTAGTGTACAACCTCTTTGGTGGCGCCGATTAGGCCGCAACTTCATCCGAGGAAACGGTGATGATGATGCTCTTCCGGTGGTGCAGGTGAAGACGGCGGTGTGGGAATGGAGGTGGCGCGAAAGACGAGGGGAACGTCGGGGCAGCTCCTTGGAGGTGGAGGACGGGGTGGCTGAACCGGCGGGACGATGAGATCGACGACGGATCCTCATCCGGTACGGTGGATGAGGGACGTCGAGGTGTTGTTGTGGACGACGTCGTCGGGGAAGAGGCTCCGGCTGGGTGGCGGACGGAGCAGGGTGTGGGGTTTCGTCGCGGGTTTTCGCGGCCTCGGTGTACGAATGGGTGGGCGGATGGGATGGCAGTGGGGAACCATGGCTTAGAGACGCGCTTGTCCGAAATGTGGGGTAAGTTACGAAAGTACCCCCACCGATTTGAGGCGGTTCTTTCGGTTCAGGGGTACCACGGGCATTTCGCGTGTCGGGATTTCACAGGAGGTGGGAGTTTTCGCGCGCGTTGTAATTTCGGAATAGCAAGGCGCGGGTTGAGATGGAGGGAGTTGTCGGAGCACAACGAGACAAAGATATATCTTAAATATTTCGGGCTAACAAGGCGCGGGTTGAAGAGGCGGGAGTTTCGCAGCACGATAGACAGAGACGCTAGCTTCAATTTTCGGCATAACAAGGCGCGGCTTGAAATTTCGGAAGAACAAGCTTAACGTGTACCCAAAAAAGACAATTTGCACCTCAACATGCACAACACACACACAAACACCATTTAGACTAGAGTAAGGTACACGTGCATTGCACGCATGAGATTTGGCAACCAAATTATGAATAAATACCACATTATAGCATGCAAGCTTTGAGTCATATATGCATGATGTAGATGTTCGTTTAATTCTTATAGTTCATTTCATTCAAAATCATCTAGTTTTTATAAGAAAGCTAATCTATTTTAAGATTCATGGAATTGTGCGTTGTAAGACATAAAGTAAAAACAAATAATGGCAAATCATGTAGAAAAACATTTGGGCAATTCTGATACGGAAGATTCTAGAACAAATAAGAAGTGCTTGTGTTTTGATGTTTGTGCATTATGCTTAAGTTCAACCATGGAGTCTTCTAGATTATACATGTGGCGAAATCTGGTGGAATCTAGATGATATCCAACGGCCAATAGTGCTCAAATTTGCCATCTTTGGACCATCGGATTCGCCTCATCCAACGACCATCTTTCAAAGTTAAAGTTACCCGCACACAATAAAAAAATATATAATATAATATATATATATAGGGGTATAGATATAGATATGTGATGCGAAAGCCGCCCATCATCTCCAATTAGAATAGTGTGTCCATGCACGGATGCGACGTGGGCAAATGATGTCTGCCATCGGTATCTCAAATTCAAATCAGTCTGACCTTGTTCAATGTGTATACATTACAACATGCTCGTTTCCAAACCACACCGCGCAGATCTCCGTTATATTCATGCATGCATGGGTTTCAAACATCAGGATCTCTTATTCAAATATTTGAATTCAACTTTACATTGATTATGACCTCACCTATTCTTTTACACCCACACAGTAGTCTTCTCTTTATAATTGTACCACTAACTTTCTCTCGTGCATGCATGCACACACACTACCAGTCGGCATTATCCATCGCACGCATGCAATCTTTTTCTTCAGGTCGGTCTCCCATGAAGGCACACACCCACACACATCCCCCTCTCCATCATATCGGGCATTCTTTATCTCTCACGCGTGCATGCGCAACGATCGATGTTCCTCTATGTATGTGTGTATATAGCTAGGTCTTTCATAGTTTTCCACACAAACCGATCAATCGATATATCCAGTGAGGTCTCACCCTCTTTCCCACGTCCACATCGATCAATCTATACCTCTCTATATAGGATTAACATATATAGCTAATACACCCACATTAATTATATATCCAACGTCCCCCTCTCATCATCCATGCCTTCCGCTTCATCTCTCAGACGCGTGCACAATGGCGAAGACAGGGGGCAGTAAGGGCCCTGCCCCCCCTAACATCACTATATATCGAGGCTAATATGAATGTGATCATTAGACAATTGCTGCTAAAAAAGGTTTAATTTCATGAATTGACCCTCCTCGTAAAGGATTAGCAATGCTTGGCCCCCTAGCTCATTTATTTTTCATGGCTCCGCCACTGCGTGCAACAGCGCACGTGTTCGCCCCCTCTCTCTAAATATCGATCTCGCACTTGTGCATTCCTTCATAGTCTCCCTCCACTCGGCCCCTCGCACCATCTTCTAGCCCCCCACCGGATTTTGCCACATGTACAATCTAGCAGACTCCATGGTTGAACTTAAGCATAATGCACAAACCTCAAAACAACAGTGGTTCTCTTTTGTTCTAGAATCTTCCGTATCATAACTGCCCAAACTTTTTTTCTAGTTGAATTGCCATTATTTGTTTTTACTTTATGCTTTACAACGCACAATTCCATGAATCATAAAATAGATTAAGGGCTTCTTTGATTCAAAGGATTCTCAAAGGAATTTTGGAGGATTCTAATCATTAGGAATTTTTCCTATCTTGGTTGTTTGATTCGTAGGATTGTAAACCATAGGAATTTTTCCATATGATTCATTTGCACTAGATTTCATAGGAAACATCCCATCCACTCAAACCTCTTTGAAAGAATTCTGCGTTTTTTCTATGCACAATCAAACACTCGTACAATCCTGTAGGATTCAAGACGACATTCCACTATAATCCCATGTTTTTCCTATTCACGCGTTCTTAGCTTTTTTATAAAAACTAATTGATTTTGAATGAGATGAACTATAAGAATTAAACGAAGGGCTACATCACGCATATATGACTCAGAGCTTACATGCTATAGTGTGGTATTTATTCATAATTTGGTTGCAAAATCTGATGCGTGCAATGCACGTGTACCTTACTAGTACTTCGAGTATGTGCAAAACACGTAAATTAGAATACCAATGGCACGCTACACAGTGTCTCTCTTACAGTTCATGAAGCCACGTGGCACATGTGGAGGCGTTGTCGCGACCTCCTTGCGTGGATTGATCACAGTGACGTGCTGCTGGTTCCAGAAGAATGTACTCGTCCTCCCTGAGCCATACTGGCGGTACATGCACGAAGCGAAGATGTGCACGCACGCCACGCACGCACTCATTCCCTCGCACGCACACGCGGGTACACGGGCGGACGCAATTTTGTACCAAGATCCACCCCATGTGATAATTTGACGCGTGTAAAGTCGTTCACTTCATTGATGGTCAATTAATACAGCGCATGCAAATTGAGTGGACGTGAGGGCGGAAGAAAGACATTATTACTCCACTGCGCGCATGCGAGTAGTTAAATCGTGGGTTGCTAGTAGTACTTCCATTGGTCTCCTTCGTATTTTGTGCCAATTTTTGACAGTAACATAATATTTACGCATTTGAGCAGTGTAGTACTTGAAATTTATGTTCCGCTAAACTCATCGGGAGCCGTTTCGGGCCTCGAAACCAAAACCATCAATTAATCTTTACCTTGTTCCCATCACATTCGAAAGCCTGCTCACACCTACTAGTACGTACCAAACCTGAACGTGTTCCCACTATGCAGGTATTAGTACTAGTGCTAGTACTTAGGTTATAAAAAGGGGAACTACCTAACCGAAAATTACTCTACCTTTCCTCCTCATAAGTGCTTCTTCTTCGTCCGTCGTTGCCATGGCCGGTGAGCAGAGCTCTAGGTCGAGAACTACTCGTAACAAGGGAGCGGCAACCAAGGCTGCGGAAAAAAAAGAGGGCTCGCCGCCACGCAGAGACCTCGAAAGATCTCTCACGGGCAGGCGATGGCTCCCAGGAGCGCCCTAGCCGCGGAGGCGAACATGCCGAGCCGGCGGAGCTGGAGTCGTTATCCCTCGACGGCATGCCCGATCAGCTCAATAAGCACCTCAATAAGCAGAAGGAGTTCATCCAAGGCTTGATGGAGTTGCTGAAGGAGAGCCTCGACGACATGCCCGCTGAGCTCAATCAGCAGGGGGAGTTGACCGCCGGCTTGGTGATGCTGCTGAAGAAGAGCATTGCCTCAGAGAAGAAGGCGACCGGCGAAATCCTGCGACTTCAGGAGGACAAGGCGAAGCTCTGCCACGAGATCGACCTGTTGAAGGAGAAGAACGCCGGCTGGAAGAAGCTGCATGAGAATAGTAGTTCCTCGATGAAGATGCTGCAGGCCCTCGTCATGGAACAGAAGGAGGAGTTGGCGAAGCTCCGCATCGAGCACCCGGCTGCTGTCAAGGTACGTAATGCGGCCGTGGAACAGATGATGAAGGCTCGCGTCGAGAAATCCCGCGTCATGGACAGAATGAAGAAGATGGCGGAGGAGACGCGCAAGGAGATGGAGGTCGTGGAGGCGATGAAGAAGCAGTTACGACTCCGCGGCGAATTAGATCATTTGGGGTGATAATCTTCCTTCTTCTTTTGCTGTTGTGTTTCATCTTTTGCTTCGGGTGTTTCGCCGCACGTGTCACGTTCTCTGCGAGGCATGAATAGAACAATGGTTTTTGTTTTTGAGGGAATGAATAGAACAATGCTAACAATGAGATGACTAGCAAATTAGATCATTTTTATCGCCATATGGCACTGGGCTGCCGTGTTTCGTGCTCCTCCGTCGCAGTACTACTCCAGTGGAAAACTTGAGTATACCGCACGGTTCTTTGCTCCTCCTCGATCAGGTCGTCGGCGCATTTATACGAGCAGTCAAATCACAAGGCCCCGCCTTCCAGCAGTAATGAGCCGTCAAATCACAAAGGCCCTCGCCTCTCGTGAAACCGACCAAGCTAGACTGCCCCGCCCTCTAGCCTTTTAAAAAATGTATACTTTTGTACAGCAGTAGTATCGATGGATTGCGCCATGGAGCAAAACTTGAAATTAAAAAAAAGGTGGTACATATAGAGAGCGCTCGTCGCCAAATTATGCATATAGTACTATTAAAAAGGCTAGTCACAATAATGGTGTCCAGCACAACCCACCCCTCAAATAAAACTAAGCACCCTGGAATTCTTTGACAAAACTAAGCACCCTGAAATTCTTTGACAACTAAACTGCTGGCTATATGATGTTGGCCATATATATTGTACGTATATAATGTGAAGAAACGAGTGGTAGTACTATACCAACTAAAAGATGAAATGTAAGAAATACTAGTATGTACGTACTGAAGAGTTAAAGTAACAAGAAGAAACATAACATAGTTCTGCTGGGGGCTCAGCACAACACACCCCTCAAATTAAATTAAGCACACCTGAAATTAAACTTTGCAACTATTCCGGTAGACACTGCATTAGAACCACCATGAGCAACGACACTGCCACCTTACTCGGAGTCCTCGTCCACGTCCTCGACTTCGTCCTTGTCCCTCTTCCTCTTGGCCGATACTTCTTTGCTTGAACCGCCAACTTGGCTGTTGCTCTTCATCCAACCCTTGTAGATATTGAAACAAAGGTAGCCATCCATTGCAGCGTAGTGGATGTGGTCTATATCTAGTACATTCCGCTGCCATGCATGACGATGAAACGTGTATGGAGGTTTCTCCAGTTTACCGTACGAAGGATGAACCATGGCTCCTGCCAGGGTCAGCATTGAAGGCTGACGAGAGGACACCAGCCAATTCTTTTGGAGGTCGAAGGTGTTGCCTACAACGAGGCCTATCCGACGCAGGACTTCTTTGTCGTTACCAAAGTCTACAGTAATGAATTTGACTAGGTTGCTCTCGAGGAAGTCCTTAAAATCCTGGCACTCAACGTCGGCATGGCATATGTGGTAGACCAAGCATAAGTCATGCACGCAAACCTGGATCACGGCGGGCTTCTTCCTCTCTTCGTCCTTTAGATCCTTCTCTCGTCCCACGACTGTGGTGTACTCAACATCTAGCCTAGCGACCCACTCATCATCTGAGTCTTCGAACATGCGTCTGAAGCGAGAAAGGCATCCTTTCACCGTCGCGGAAGAACGGGTGTAGATGACGTCGAACTCATCGCCGGTGATGGTTCTAACCTTGTACTCACCGCCGATCGGGGAGATTTGGGACGCCATGGATTTGGGAGGAGGGTTAGGATTAGTGGAACTGCCGTAATGTGAATGGACGGGACGACTAGGAGCGAACCGCCGTAGTATTAAAGGACGTGCGGGGACGAGTAGGAGCGAACTGCCAGCGTGCGAACGGCAGGGTAGTGGCTTTCCATTCTCCCATGATACGGGCTTTCGAGAGCCCTTGGATCTGAGATCGAACGGTTGCATGGCGTGATTCTAGACCTATGGGTGAATATCCTATCCTGGAGGGTTATTCTGCAAATTTTCAGCAACTTAGCATGCGACCGTTTGATCTCAGATCCAAGGGCTGCCAGCACCCCGTATCATGGTCGCACCTACCACGACCGTCGCGTCGCACGCGCGGTCGCGCCCTTGGAGATTTAACATGGTGCGTTAGGCTATCTGATGTTGGCATGTCATACATAGTCATCACTTAGTCACTCATACTACAACAAGGTTAGCTATAAGGTTAGTCATCACTTAGGAGAAAATTTTACTACTCCCTCCGTTTACTCCTCGTCCCTACTACGTACTTTGGTTAGTACTCCCTCCATTTACTTATACAAGGCCACTATAAAAAAATACATTTTGCATCTATACAAGGCCACAAATAGTAATCGAGACAAAAGTTACTACTCCCTCCTTTCCAGTTTATGGCTCAATTTCAAAATCTCTCCAACCAAGGTAGACGGTGAGTGGTCGAATTAATTTCGTAGTTTGCACAGTACGCTCGTTTTTCTCAAGAAGTTATGTTTACCGAGGCATTAATTAGAACGAATGCATGAATGACCACTAAATTTCCATGAACTTGTACATGCATTGGTTAGTTTCCTCTTGACACTGCTTGCGTCGGGTGATCTAACGCACCTCGAAATCCAACATGTAATGGTACTACTACTAGTATAGTAGAATTGAGACTTATCAAACGGAAAAACGAATGTTTTTTAGATGAGCCCTATAAACCCTAGTGGGTACGTACTCCGTAAAAACAGATTTTTCCAAAACTAAGTCGCTCCCTTTCATGAATTCTGTAGTATACTCCTCCGTCGATGCTCCCTTTCATGAATTCTGTACTTCCTGTCGCCGACATGTGGGACATATAGCAACCGGGTCGACGTGTCAAGCACCAAATAACAGTGCAGAACAGCAGGGGGACGCACCCCACTCGTACCGGCCCAGTAGTAGTAATGAGCAATGAGACGTCAAATCACAATGCCGCACCTTCCCAGACGGACGAAGCAACCATTATTTCACACTTCGGTTCGACATCATCTCAAACCACGTACTAGTATTGCTTCTGCCTCAAGAGGGACACGCGCATCGCCTTGGTACATCATGACACGTGGGACCGCATGACAGGCCATGCTCCCCCGCCGATCGCTCGGTAAAATCACCTCATTTTTACTATACTTCCTCCGTATCGGTTTACTACATGGCATGCACGTCATTCTAGGTTGAGAATTTAACTGGCTATATATATGTGATGAACAGTACTCTAGCCTTTTAAAAAATGTATACTTTTGTACAGTAGTACTATCGATGGATTGCGCCATGGAGCAAAAATTGAAATTTTAAAAAAAGGTGGTACATATAGAGAGCGCTCGTCGCCAAATTATGCATATAGTACTATTAAAAAAGCTAGTACGTGCTTAATTGGGGTGCTAAATTCTATTAAAGAAATACTAGTAGTATGTACATACTGAAGAGTTAAAGTAACGAGAAGAAACATAACATAGTTCTGCTGGGGGCTCAGCACAACACACCCCTCAAATTAAACTAAGCACACCTGAAATTAAACTATGCAACTAATCCGGTAGACACTGCATTAGAAGTTTAGAACCACCATGAGCAACGACACTGCCACCTTACTCGGAGTCCTCGTCCACGTCCTCGACTTCGTCCTTGTCCCTCTTCCTCTTGGCCGATACTTCTTTGCTTGAACCGCCAACTTGGCTGTTGCTCTTCATCCAACCCTTGTAGATATTGAAACAAAGGTAGCCATCCATTGCAGCGTAGTGGATGTGGTCTATATCTAGTACATTCCGCTGCCATGCATGACGATGAAACGTGTAATGAGGTTTCTCCAGTTTACGGTACGAAGGATGAACCATGGCTCCTGCCAGGGTCAGCATTGAGGGCTGACGAGAGGGCACCAGCCGATTCTTCTGGAGGTCGAAGGGGTTGCCTACAACGAGGCCTATCCGACCCAGGACTTCTTTGTCGTTCTTAAAGTCTATAGTAACAAATTTCACTATTTTGTCCTCGAGGAAGTTCTTAAAATCCTGGCACTCAACGTCGGCATGGCATATGTGGTAGACCAAGCAAACGTTATGTACGCAAACCTGGATCACGGCGGGCTTCTTCCTCTCTTCGTCCTTTAGATCCTTCTCTCGTCCCACGACTGTGGTGTACTCAACATCTAGCCCAGCGACCCACTCATCATCTGAGTTTTCGAACATGCGTCTGAAGCGAGAAAGGCATCCTTTCACCATTGCGGAAGTACGGGTGTAGATGACGTCGAACTCATCGCTGGTGATGGTTCTAACCTTGTACTCACCGCCGATCGGGGAGATTTGGGACGCCATGGATTTGGGAGGAGGGTTAGGATTAGTGGAACTACCGTAATGTGAATGGACGGGACGACTAGGAGCGAACCGCCGTAGTATTAAAGGACGTGCGGGGACGAGTAGGAGCGAACTGCCAGCGTGCGAACGGCAGGGTAGTGGCTTTCCATTCTCCCATGATACGGGCTTCCGAGAGCCCTTGGATCTGAGATCGAACGGTTGCATGGCGTGATTCTAGACCTATGGGTGAATATCCTATCCTGGAGGGTTATTCTGCAAATTTTCAGCAACTTAGCATGCGACCGTTTGATCTCAGATCCAAGGGCTGCCAGCAGCCCGTATCATGGTCGCGCCTACCACGACCGTCGCGTCGCTCGCGCGGTCGCGCCCTTGGAGATTTAACACGGTGCGTTAGGCTATCTGATGTTGGCATGTCATACATAGTCATCACTTAGTCACTCATACTACAACAAGGTTGGCTATAAGGTTGGCTATAAGTGTATTTTTTTACTCCTCTCTATCTCTTTCTTCGTACTCCCTCCGTCCCATAATATAAGAACGTTTTTGACACTAGTGTAGTGTCAAAAATGTTCTTATATTATGGGACACAGGGAGTACTAGTATTTATTGCATTTGCCAAGGAGTGACCTCTTCCAATGAAATGGTGTTGCTAAGTTTGCTTCATTTAATTAGCTATAGACTCAAAATTGTCTTTTCACCTAGGTACACGCGCTTAGCACCGTTTCTTCCTTGGGTCACCAAACTAGTCTCTCTCTTCTTGATTAACTTGCCACATCAGACTTTATGCCTATGTGGCAAGCTTAAGCACTTGTAGGAGCAAGTAAGTACAATAGTGCGCTTTACATGGCATTTTTGCATATGTGGAGGAAAGAGAGGCAAGGAAAAAGTGGAGAAGTGGGCTCTCATGCAAGAGCCAGCCTCTACTACATGGTGGAGCATTGGGAGAGGCACCTGTATGGAGGTGGTCAGGAATCGGGAGACTCACGCCGGTCGTAGAGCCGCAGTTAAAATGATAATGGTAAGTCAAATCACGGGGCCCCACCTGTCCAGCAGTAACTCGCAAATCACACAACCCTATGTTTGCAGCAGCCTACTCCCTCGTTTTCTCGCGTCTCTGTCGAACCGACTAGGCAGAACTGCCCCGCCACCTACCGCGCAGGAAAAGCCCCGCCCTCGACTTTTAAATAGTATACAGTATACTAATTTTGTATCCATGGATTGCGCCCGCGCCATGGAGCAAAGCGTCTAGAAAACGGCGGTACACATGTACGGAGTATGCAGCACGCCCGTCGCGTTCGCGTCGCACCCTAGACGATCGGTCGGTCTGGCACGCTGCTCTCCAAATGGAACGCGCGTCATATTGCGTTCGCACACACATGTGGGATGACAATTGAGAACCGACCATAGGCACACTCCCCGGCCCTGCAAGTCGGGTGACTTAATAGAAGAGGGAGACGAGCGATAGTACTAGAGAAGTGTTGTACTACGTTGGTGCCTGGACGATCCCTGCAAGACACGGAAGATCAGTTCGTCCATGCATGTGACAAGACTCCAGCAGACACGCCTGGATTGGATATAGTCTACATATCGTGCAGGCTGTGTTGTACATGGCTGTAGTTGTGGTGAGAAATCTAAAAAAAGGTTTCTTGTCATCTCGCAAAATTAGGTGTCATGTGCTTCGGATCACTGCGAGGGTTAAACAGCGACAACTGAGTTGGGCTAGTCATTGGGGGCACATGCACGAACAGTGACTACTCGGCTGCCATCTAGGTCAAGCCGGCTATGTTAATTAGGACATCTATCGACGGACCCCTTTTCTACGAGTTTATCTTTAATTTGAGCTTTGTTCCTCGTCTAGTTTGTCCGTCGGGATTCATGTTGTCTCCTTTGGGCAGTGAGGTTATGATTTCTTGTCATGTGGCATTTTTTCGTGTTATATGTTATAATCCGGCACTTCAGATCAAAATGACGACAACTGCGCCTCCGGGCCACGTGCATGAAGACTTCTCGACAGTCATTGACGAGGTCAAGCCGGCTCCGGTAGACAAAAGAAAACTAAGTACTACTCCACTATATAGGCAGGAGCCTCCGCGCTTGCTTGCTAGTGTTTCTCTCTTCACACTGTCTCGGCCTCTCCAGATCTAAACACGATAGTGGTGGCCACACTCTCTCTCTCTCTCTCTCTGCTCACCGCTGGTCACAGATCCAGCCGGATCCTCTCCGCCGGGGAAGGTGAGAAGGTGCAACGTTCACGCGGTCGTCCTCGGTGACGGCTCTTACCCACTGCTGGGCGCGTCCCGATCAGCCTGCCTTGCCGTTCTCTCCCAAGCACCACTGGCGAGGGAGGGCCTCCGACCCCTTCTTCCTCGCTGCCGTAGTGTGGGCAGATCCGGCCTCCCGCCGCCCACCTAGCGACATCCCGGCGACCATCAGGTATAACTTCCTTCGAAACCGGCCTTGCTCTACTTCCTGAGCTCCTGACGTCGCTGCATTTGTATCTTTTACTATTTCTCAGGCCCCCTCGTAGATAGGATCGATCGGCTGTTCGAAAACCACCTAATTTTTTTATGTTTAAGAGGTAAAACTAGTTCATGCACTTGAATCTAGTACTACTTGGTTCAAACAAGGAAGAAAGGGGTGGGGGTGGGGGAGGATTTGTTACCTGAATCTAGGACTTGGTCGAAAGAGGAAATAATGGGGGCGAAAAGTAGCAGAGACTGGCTATCCAACTGGTCTCTAGGTCTAATAGGGAAATAAAGGGAAACGCAGTACAAACTCAATATAAACCCGATCTATTGGTTGAAAAAGGAAAGAAAGTGGGGACTGGGGGACAAGTTAACAGAGTAAGTCCAGCACTAGATTTGCTAGCCTCACACAGTATAAGGTGGCTATACCGAACAAAAATGGGACCAACCCAGATATCCTGTTCTGATGTTTGTTGCCCCGAGCCACTCTTATGTAATGCCACTGGTAAAATGTAGCAGTCGCACTGTTAAAAGTAAGGACACGTTAAACCAATGTTGTTTTCAATGTAATGCCTCCAGTAATATGAATCAATGGCACTTCTTTACATGTCCTGCTAAAATTTCCCATTAAGATAAGTTGGTTCTTTTCGTTAGAAATGCAACTGTCCTGGTCCGCCTACTCTCCCGTGCCCAAAGTAATGTCGTATTTAACGGTTGTCATAGTTAATCCTAATGCCCACACTAATATCTAGCAATGCCACTGCTTTAGAAATTGCTACTGTCCTTGTAGGATTGCCATTCAGATAAGGAACATGCTTCTTTTCATTTGATGCATGTTTCATCACTTGTTAGTCACCCTCCTTTCCACCTTTTTTGTGCAAACAGAGATATACATTTCACGCTCGATCTTAGTTGAACTGCACAAATGATATCCAAATTATAGTTGAGCATTCCAGGAGCTTCACAACCAACCTTGATGTTGCTCAATTTTATTGCAACTAATGAAGAAGAAGCTCTGTGGGTTTCGTTTTCTGATGGAAATGGAACCGGGGCTGGAGCCCTTTTCTTAAAAAAATTGAAGAAGAAGCTGCTAGCTCACGGGACATTGCTTCATTTTAGGTGAACTGCACCAAAAGGTCCCATGAATTGAATCATCCATGTTGGTGACTGAAAGAGCCAGCTTCAGCATCCCAGTCTAAGCACCCCCGGCCTCCATCCTTGCGACGCACGGTACACCTCGTTTGCCACCTGCTCGACCCTAGTGTCACTGATAAAATGAAGTAATAATACAGTTAAAATAGAGCGAGTGTCATCTCTATCATTTCATTTCCAATGTAGATAAAGAAAGTGCTTCTCTTTGTTAAAGTATGTTTCATCAACTAGTCCCATTGTTAATGTTTAAGCGTTTCTGCAAACTGGGGTGCTTAATTTTAGTTGATATGTACAAAAATAGAGATTTGAATGTCTCAAGGCGCCTCCTTGTACTACCGCTGTACACTGATGTTCATCACTGGCAGAAGGTGTATCTGGGAGACTTGGGACGATGTCCAGTATGAGGCGTACCGTATGAGGCGTCGCAGGGCCCATCTCGCCCTCGCAGCATGGCATACTATGATACTATCGCAATATTTTCTTCTATTTATTTTGTGTGTTTCATCAACTAGTGCCACTATAATGTAATCACACTTTTTCATTATCTGTGCAAACAAGGTTATTCAGCTGCATTTTGGTGGAACTACAGAAATGTACGTATGGAACCGGCATATATGCAGAGTGCGAGGTGTGCCAAGTAAAAATTACCGACACCAACCATGCTGCATGCACGCATTGGCATCCACCACCACCAGTGGGATGTGTGGCGCTCTCTGTGGACGGATCTTTCTCGGCAGCAAATCCTCTAACCAAATACTAGTAGCTTATATTGGCAGTTTTCTAGGGAGTACTCTTTTCTGAAAGAAGCACCAATCTATTTTTCTTTATTTGTACACTATGTCACAATTTTGACACAAAGTTCCAGAGCTATTTTAGGGTGATTGGCGTAGTACTCGGAGACTGATTGTAAGCATGATTTTCATTAGCTATCACACTGATTATAAGCATGAGCAGGTGGAAGATTAGGTTAGTGCGAAGCTTACCTTAAACCCTACCGCCGCCATTGAAACGAGGCGAGCGTCGAGGTAACTGTGGAGAACGGCGGGGAAGCAACGTCACGCCATCCGGCCTCCTCTTGCGGTGCGAGAACGAATACTCCTGTGGCTCCGGCTGGCTTTGCACCCTCACGAACGGCACACCATACTCGATCAATTCATTATCCTCTGGGTGCTCGACCTTCCACCTGTACGCCCAACACCTCTGCCTGACTGTCGCCTTGGGTGAATCTGTCTGCTCCATCGCCCGTAGGAGATACTCAATGAACTCGGAGGACTGCGGCGTGACTGCCGTCGAGGAGTACATGTACATCGCCGCCCTCATCGCCGTCGTCTTGCTCTTTTGCATACATTTCCACATGGCCCGCACCGTCCTCGAAATCTCCCACTCATTGTCAAACCAACTAAGGATCTCCTTCAACCTGGCTAACTTTGCCAGGTCGCCGCCGGCGATCTTCCTGATTCGCTACTGCATCCTCTCCATATATGTCCTTCTGAGTGGTCCGGTGCTAGCTTTGGAAGATGGGAGGAGAGACGGTGGTCTTGCAATAGAGAAGAGGGAGAGGCGAGATGGTGGTTTTGGAATGGAGATGATGCAGAGGAGAGGAGGTGGTTTTGCAATGGAGAAGATCAGAAGAGGGAGAGGCGAGACGGTGGTTTTGGAATGGAGATGATGGAGAGGAGAGGAGGTGGTTTTGCAATGGAGAAGAGGGAGAGGAGCGTGCGGCAGCGATTTAGGACTGGGCGAGAGGGCAGGCACGCTGTGACTGGATCAAAATCAAAATCAATTTACCTTTCAATTAAGAAAGCGACCCCACATTAACTAGTCTCCCTTTTATTCTGGGTCATAATTGACCATGATTTTCGCACATAAAATATATGTTATACGTTGCAAAAATAATATAATTTGAAAGTACATTCAGATACGAACCAAACGATACAATTTTTGGTGACATGCATTCACTTTTGCTTGTCAAATACAGTACGTGGTCAAACTTTGACCCAAAATACGCAAACAACAAAAAAATACTTCCAAGACCAGCGCCGCTCTTCCGCTCTTCTCCTCTTAAACCACCGCCGCTCCTCTCCTGTTCCAATCTAAATCCAGCGCCGCTCCTCTCCTCTTCCATTTCAAAACCACCGCCCCTCCTCTCCTGTTCCAGTCCAAAACCAGCATCGCTCCTCTCCCGTTCTAATCCAAAACCAGCGCTGCTCCTCTCCTCTTCCATTCAAAAACCACCGCCGGCGAGTGAAGGTGCTGTGGAGAAGTAGATCGATGGAGGAGTACAACCGATACGTGAGGATCGCAGACGGCGACCCTGTGAAGCTAGCTAGGATGTTGGAGATACAGTCTTGGTTTGACAACAAGGACCAACTAGCGGCGACGACGACATCCATGGCCAAATATCTGCAACAGAGCGAAAAGGCGGCGATACTCCCGAAGGGATTCGCGCCGGAGTACATAGAGCTGCTCCTCTGGGCCATGGAGCAAACAGATTCACCGAATCCGATCGTGAGCGAGCGGTGGTGGGAGTATCGATCCCAGATGGAGCATCCACCAGAGATTGAAGGATCGAGCATCTACAGGTGCCGTTTGTGAGGTTGTCCTGCCAGAGCGAGCTGGTGGAGTCTTCATTGACCGAACCCAACTGCCAGAGGAGAAAAGCAGTTGGCCTGACGATGCTTCCCCGCCATCGTCTCCCTCGCCGTTCACATCGTCTCACGGGGCGGCTGTCTACCGCCGAGGCATAGGAGGGGGCTGCCCCCCCAGCCCAATAGTCCGGTAGGTTGTGAATAGTTAGGAGGAGCTTAGGGTTGTCAGTATTTGCAGGTTGTGAATTGTCTTTTGTGTTGTGTATTTTGAGAGTACTTTCAGATATGAATGTCTTTTGAATTTCAGATTTGCAGTATTGAGCATATGAAGAATTTTATGAATTCTAGAGATCTATTTTTAGCACTTAAAGAAATGTAGTTTCATAGGAGTATAAAAGTGCAGATGAGAAGAAACTGCAAGTTTCAGTTTCAGATAAGAAACCGCAAGTTCAGTTTCAGATAAGAAACTGCAACTTTCAGAGGCAGAGCATTTATATTAACACGGCCTTTTCAAACAGGGTTAACATCATGTTGGAAGTTTTATTCATGGTCGAAAATGGAACTACCAGCCAGTTAACATCATGCTGATCAACATTCATGCATAGCACATCTTCATATGATGCACAGTCAAAATGCCCACACAATGTCGAGTGTGCGAAACACAGAGAAAACGAAGGATGAAGTTTTGGCAAGTGTTGGACGTGGTTTTGGGCTGCCCCGTCTAGGCTTTCATTTTTAACATGCGCAGCCCACGACCTCGGATGGGAGGGCCTGTTTGTATTTTCTTAGGGCCGTCATGTATCGACCGGCCTATGGACCTCCCATCCGAGGTTTTATTTTTGGCAGCCCAATTTATGTATTTTTTTGAAGAAAACGCAGAGGTCTGTTCTATTTTTCTATATAAGAATAGGAACGCCAGGTACAACTTATGTTTCCCTTCTAACTATATTATATATATTTAAATTATTTTATATGTTATTATATATTATTTTTATTGTCATCATATATTTAACAGATACTTACATATGTAAGAAAACAATATCCCACATCTTATTAACTTATAAAAATAATTTCTTAACAAATAAAATCCTGGATTGTTTTGGCACGAAAATCCTAGTGATTGTGTACAAAAGCTTGGTAAGATTTAAGGACGAATGTAATAATATCACTTATTATTTAAATATATTTATAACAAAATGCTCAGCCCCTTTTTATTTTTTGATAACATTGCTGGCCCAACCCAACATTATAATTAGAATCAGCCCAGCAAAATCGTGTATTTCGAGAAAGTGCAAATGGCCTGTAATTTTTTAGGAAATAAAATAAATGGGCCGCATGGACGCTACATTAATTGTTCACCCAGCCCAGCTAATGGCTGTAATTCAAAAAAAGATCAAATTGACTGTAAATTCTACCACGCAAAAAAAGACTGTAAATTCTGAAAAAATGGGTTGAATACGTGCCACATTTTTGGAGGCTGAAATGTGGGCCAATAGGTCGAAGCCAACGCAAGTCATTGTCAATTTAGTCAACAAATGATTCTGACATGTTAGCCGTTGGATTTACATCCAACGACCAGCATCCATCTTCAATCTCTCGTCTTCTTTCTCCAGCGCAGCCGGGACCACCTCCCGCCTCCTGCTGCTAGCAGCTCTGCTTAGCACGCTTCGCTATGAAGCGCTACTCCACCGTTGGCCAGGCCATCCCTCCACCCCTCCACACCTCCTGTTCTTCTCCACCGACTGCCGAACCACACCGCACTAGAACCAGTTAACCCTCGTACACCTCTCCGTCTGCGACTCTACTCCCGCGTCTTCCCATCTCCGGCTCGTTGCTGTCCGGGGCCTCGCCGTCGTCCACCACCTTGGATGCACTCGGCGTGGCGTGGTCAATGTGGTCAACGAACAACACCATCAGAAGTAGACTGTGCATGGAGAGGCTGACAGCTGGGTCCATGGCCGGACACAAGGAAATGCCTCCTTATTACACGCAAAATAATGATTCCTCCACATGACATCTGGGACCCACCGGAAGGGCCTCTGTATTTCGTGAAAAAAAAATGTGCCCCCCGCTGACTTGTCGGACCCACTAGCTATCTTCTCACGCAAGGAAGTGCCTCCTTATTACGCACAAAAAAATGAATACTCCCCCTGCCAACTGGAACCCAGCATACTGGGAGGCTGACTTGTGGGCCTACCAAGTTGACGGGGACGGAGGGCTTTGTCAACTTAGTCAATATGAACGATTCTAGCTCCTGTTACCGTACGATGTTCATCCAACCGTTGTAGTGCTTCTTCAACCTCTTGTCTTCTTGCTCCAGACGCCCAAACCAGCGCCGGTCGTGCCGCGTGCTCCTGCCTCCCGTGGCCGACTGTGATGCCGCGGAGGCCTCACCGCCCCCTACTACTCCCACCGCTGGCCAGGCCATCCCTCTACTCACCCACACCCCCTGTTATTTCGTGCTGACAAGAGCCTCACACCGCAGCCGAACCAGTGAACCGTCGTACTCCTCTTCGCGTGGGCATCCACTGCTGCATCTTCCCCGGCTCCGAGTCGTTCCCTTCCTAGGCCTCGCCGTCGTCCACCGCCGTGGTGCTCTCGGTGCGGCGTGGTCAACGTGGTCAAGGAATGACTTCCATCGGACGTGGACTGTACGTGGAGAGGCTGATAGCTGGGTCCACGGCCACAACAAGGAAGTGCCTCCTTATTACGCGCAAAATAATGATTCCTCCGCCTAACAGCGGGGACCACCGGACGGGCCACTGTATTTCGCGAAAAAAAGTTTCCCCCTGATTGCTAGGACCCACCAGCTACATCTTCGCACACAAGGAAGTGCGTCTGGGAAAAAAACGATTCACCCCCTGACTGCTGGGACCCACCAGCTACATCTTCGCACGCAAGGAAGTGCGTCCGGGCAAAAAAAACGATTCGCCCCCCTGACTGCTGGGACCCACCAGCTACATCTTCGCACGCAAAGGAAGTGCGTCCGAAAAAAAAACGATTCGCCCCTCTGACTGTTGGGACCCACGAGCTACATTTTTGCACGCAAGGAAGTGCCTGATAGTCGGGACCCACCTGGTCGAAGCGTACGTAGCGTTGTCATTCTGGTCACGAACGTGTACGTACATACTGGTCGTTGTAGAGGCACGCATGTGTCGTAGTAGAGGCGCGCACGTAGCATGTACACGTACGTACAGCGGCCAGGGTGCAAGAAAGAAAATACGGCCACATACGTACATACGGGCAGGGTTTCGAACGCCTACTCGCGCATATGTACGGCCAGGTCTCGTGTACATGGCTGGGTCGGAACGGAGAAATAGCGTTGTCGTCGTGTTCATGCGGAGCCAACCGGTTGGGTCAGAACGGAATGTGTGGTCGTGTTCATCGGGAGGGCTTGGACGGAACAGGCGATGGAAACGAGGCCGGACGTACCGCAAAACAGAGGAAACGGACCTCCTACATTCGGAACGGGGTCCTGTTGATCGGGAGGGGTGTGGCGTACTGCAAAACAGAGGAAACAGACCTCCTATGGTCGAAACGGGGGTCCTATTGATCGGGAGGGGTGTGGCGTACCGCAAAACGGACGAAACGGACCTCCTACGGTCGAAACGGGGGTCCTGTTGATCGGGAGGGGTGTGGCGTACCGCAAAACGGACGAAACGTACTTGTGTTGGAGCGCTACGGTCGAAACGGGGGTCCCGTTCAATGGGAGGGGTGTGGCGTACCGCAAAACGGGACTCCACGGGATACTGTTCATCTCCACCGTCGACCTCCTCCAGCCTCCACGGGCTACCGTCGACCTCCTCCAGCCTCCACGGGCTCCTGTTCATCTAGCCTCCACCGCGCGCTACTCCACCGACTACTGTTCAACCACCCCTCCACGGGCACCCCTCCACCGTCTACTGTTCATCCAGCCCTCCACACCATGGGGTCCTGTTCAACCACCCCTCCACGGACACCCCTCCACCGTCTACTGTTCATCCAGCCCTACACACCACGGGGTCCTGTTCATCCAGAGGCAACGCCATCGCTCACTGTTCATCTAACCCCCCCCCCCCGCAACACTCACTATTCATCCAATCAATCGGCTTCAGTTAGCAGCAGTAGCGAACGAATCGCTCGATCGGGTTCAGTTAAAAACCATCGATCGATCGCCCGGGTCAGTAACGCGTAGCCTGCAGTGCAATCGCTCGGGTTCAGTTAGAGCCCAACGCCTCGCTCGGGTTTAGTTAGAGCCAATGCCTCACACACACGCGCGTACGTGTATGAGAGAAACGCGCATCGCTCAGCCCCCGACCTCCCACCGTAACCGGCAACTCCTCGAAATTTTCCTCCCCATCGCTTCTACCATGGTTTTTCCGTCATGGACGGCCCAAAGAATGTCATGCAGCTGCATCTCCGGCCCGCCCAGGACGAAAAGCCCATATTCTGTCATGATTTTTTGTCATAGAAGTAGGAGCCCACCACATCTATGATGATACCGGGTTTTGTCACAATTATCATCATAGAAGTGTCACATGTATGACAGAAAAAAATTCGTTCGGCCCAAAATGTCACGGATGTGTCTTTTTTTGTAGTGAATGCAGCAGCAGGCCGAACAACAGCGCAGCCCCAGCCCACCTCGCAGGCGCACCTCTCTATGCCCCCCTTTTTTCTCTGCCATCGATGCATGGGTCTCGCACGCATCCTTCAACCTCCCGCTCGGTCTCCTGCTTCTGCACGACAGTGCCGCCACGCCCAGATAAGACTCCGTGCAATTCGCCTGATCCTGAATCCCTCACTCCAAAATGCGGGCACCACGAAACTCCTCTCAAAACCCTCGACCGACTCCCACAATCACCGCTTGAGGCCCGCCCTGATTTCGTGCTCGCTGGCCTCGAGAAGATCCGCCATAGAGCCAAACTTCGGCGTGTGAATCGACCATCTCCGGTGATCCCCTCGACTGTCTAAACTCCGCTTCTTCATATACGTGTTATTGCACCTCTCCTTGAGTCTTTTGTTTTTCTCCTGGAAGCTCTGAATCAAGCTCGAGGATGAAGTTTCGAAGAATCTCCTCGCCACCGCACTTTGTCGCAGCAGACGAGAGCGCCGCCCACGTTTCTCTGCTGCACAGGAAGCTAAGGAACACTCCAAGGATGCACTCGTACACGCCACACCATGCTTCACCTCCCTGTGCATTACCCTGATTCATGAGACCACCGGCCGAGCTGCACGTTGACTGTAGCGACTAGACCTCAAATGGTCAAGTCTGTGCATCTGTGTTATCCCTGGATCGGTAATGCTAACATGCATAGTACTCAAGAAATTATAACATAGTTTCAATCACACATTTATTACATCGAGTCCTCATAACGAGTATGATTACACAAAAATATCATGGTTGAAGGCCATCTAATCTAGATAACTCGAAAGCTTCGAAGGTAAATGAGTCCATCAACTCCAACAGCAAAGCTGGGTGCAACACAACGACCTGTCGCACCTTATTCATCGTCTGCATAGTCTTCAACATGAGACATTGCAGCCATCTAGGTCAGCACATTGAATATGCTGGCAGAGTTACACTATAAGCAATGAGATGCAAGAACTATATCTACATGCAATATTTGGCTGGTGGAGGCTATAAGTTTATGATTTTATATAAAGCTAATTTTTTCCTACAACAAAGGAATAAATGGATTTAACTACTCCCAAGTTCCCAATATTTGAGAAGGTAACCCCAACTCAAATCCCAATTAAAAGAATAATCATTAACCCAAATCAAATTAATTAAAGTAATGTGATGAGATCACATCAATAGATTCAAGTACAATATACTCAAGATGTCCATAACCGGGGACACGGCTAACATGATTAGTTTATACACTCTGCAGAGGTTTGTGCACTTTTCCCCACAAGACTCGACCGCATCCATGATGGGAAGATCGAGACATAGTCTTTCTGAAGCATTAACTCTCTACTCCGGGTAGACCGGTACACCTACTTTCCCCTACATCTGCTAGTCCACCTCCTCAAGAGCTCACGCAACTTACTCAACTATGCCAGATCCCATAATGGCTTGTGGCTGCACATGGAAGTTTCTAGCATGAATAATCTTATGATCCCTTTGAGCCTGGGTGGCATTCCGTAGGAAAAATCACACGCGTACTCCGAGATTTTCCAAAAACAGGCAACACTGGGTTCCCCAGGTGCCTCAACCAATCCACCCAGTTGTATACTAAAGTTGCCACCTTAATGTTATCCATGATTAAAGAACTCTCAACTTCCATGTGTGAATCACGATCCAAACCCCGTCTACGAGCATGGCTCAGCATAAATAAGCATAATGTATATTTCTGGGGTGATCAAAAGGTATTAGGTTCCTACCTCAAGTACTACAACCAAACCACATGTTCCCAAATCCTACTCATGCAATTATTTGAGGAGTAATACTAATGCATAGTAAAAACTGGGTATAAAAGAGTATGATCAAAGTGTAACTTGTCTGCTGACAATGTGCAAACTCTAGAGATTCGTAGTAGCAAGCTTCGCAGTCTGGGTAATCTAGCATAGACAAACAATAGCATACATAAGCAATCACTAAACGAAACACGAGAAAACCGAAAAAAGATCCAAATCGAACATGAAACAAGCAAACGACTTAAACTAACAAAAAGTCAAACCTAACATCAATATTATTATCTGGATTAGATGTTAACAGTAGATACATGTGATTAGCTACGATTTGCAAAAAGATCCAACTCAAACGGAGCAACAAAACTTAAAATACGAACGAAACAAGATTGTTTACTAATCTAGACTAAACTCAAATTTTACAGTACCAAAATCATGTTCAAGTTGGTTAACTGGAAAGAACGGAACGATACGAAGATTTAGGCGTTGGTTTCATCTAATTTGGATGAACGAGTAAGAAGTTATGCTAGTTTAAAATCAGGGACTAAATCGCGATAAAACTATTCGCAGATAGGTCCCTGCTCAAAAATAAACCAAAAAGAAAAATCCTACGGCGCGAACGTTTGCTAACATAACTTATACGGCGAAAACCGTTTGTTAAAATGAACAAACAAATGGATGTTCGTTAACTAAGAAAAACCGAAACAAAACCGATCTGAACCGAACCGAGGAAAAACCAAAAAGAACCAGGACAGGTTGACGGTTTACCGATTAACCGAAAAAAGTGGTCGGCGGCGGCGGTTCTATGGCTCGACGGCAGCGGATGATGGCGGCGGCTGCGCGGGGCATCCGCGGCGGCGAGGGCGTTGCGGGGAGGCGGCGTGGGGTGGCACGAGGCGGCGGCGTGCGGCTGCTGCTGCTGCGGTGCGGTGAGTGGTGGCGTTGGCGGCGGAGTTGGCGGCGATGGCGTGAGACGAGGGAAGAGGGGGCGGTAGCGGTGGTATTTAGAGGGGGAGGGGCGGCAACTGTTTAGGGAAGGGGCACGCGAGCGGCGACGGCGTCGGAGTCCGGCTCGGACTTCGGTTGCGGCAGCGGCAGGGACTCCTCCCCGGGGTCGGTGGCGCGGCGCCTGTCCGGCTGGGCTTCGGCCCAGTCGGTCCGAGAGATTTAAAAAAAATCGACCGAAAGAAAAATCCTAATAAAATATAAAAAAATTGTAAAAATTCCAGAAACAATTTTCGTTGTCCAAACCTAATATTTAGGACAAGATGAACATTTTTCTGGACTAAGATGCAATTTTCAAAAATGCAATATTTTTCTACTTCAAATAAAACAGCAAATAAAATACCAATAAAATCATAATTTTATTTTAAAATTCTTTCTCCAATATTTATCTTAGGTTGAAGAAGTCATATTATCTTCTCTCATATTTTTTTATTATTGGAAATCACTTTTCAAAAAATCTTCCAATTCAGCGATTTATCGTCCGATTAATCGCTACTCTTGGGGTGACCGGTAACATTATGCCTTATGTTCACTGTTTATCGTTTGGGCCAATTTGTCGCTATGACAAGTGATTTATCAGGAATTTACTGATAAATCGGACCTATTCATAGCACTATGGTTGCAAGAACTATGGTTATTTGTGTTTTGCGGACCTTGTTACGCTATATGTACTGTTTTATCCTATTTTGTTTGTCACTATAGGTGAATTCAAAGGCTAGGAATCAAGGTAACATTTTGGTCCAGCATTATTTTGGTGTTGAATATGGCTTATTTTAGTGTTGGGAACCTCGGATTTTCCAAAAAATGGCCGATTAATAGTCGACCGATAAAATCGATTAATCAGCCGCCGATTAATCTCTAATCCCCAGCTGTCCGAGACACTAACGATAAGCAATATCCTCAACATTTTTGGAAATAATTGGAGAGAAAAATAATAAAATCAAATTGATCCCTTCTTTTAATTTGAAATAAATTCAAATATGAATTTTGTCAAACCTCCAAATCTCTCCTTGTGTCCTTGAGTTGCTTAAGATTTTTAGGATCTCAACCAAATGCAAGAATAAATATGATATGCATATGATGATCTATGCATAACATCCAAATTGAAAATTGGGATGTTACAAACCTACCCCCCTTAAGATGAATCTCGCCCTCGAGATTCGGGTTGGTCAGCAAAAAGGTTTGGGTGGTCTCTAGAGTGATCTTCTTCTCGCTCCCAGGTGGCTTCCTCCTTGGTATGGTGGCTCCACTGAAGTTTGCAAAACTTGATAACCTTGCTGCGAGTAACACGACTGGAAAACTCAAGAATCTTGACTAGCTTCTCTTCATACGTCAAATCACTGTCTAACTGAATTGCTTCCAGTGGCACTGTATCTCTTAGAGGAATATCGGCCATCTCTGTGTGGCACTTATTCAACTGGGAAACGTGAAACACATCATGAACTCCTGACAATCCTACTGGTAATTCCAGCTTGTAAGCAACTTCTCCCTTGCGTTCCAAAACTTTTTATGGTCCCACAAAACATGGTGATAGCTTTCCCTTGACTCCAAAACACTTAACTCCTCCAAGTGGGGACACACGAAGATATGCTTTGTCTCCGATTGCGTAAACTATCTCCTCGCGTTTAATATCCGCATAACTCTTCTGCCTGGACTGGGATACCTTGAGCCTATCGCAAATCAACTTAACCTTCTCTTCAGAGTCTTTGATTAAGGCTGGTCCGAATAACTATCGATCTCCAACTTCATCCCACTATAATGGTGTCCTGCATCTCCTTCCGTACAAAGCTTCGAAAGGGGCCATCTTCAAACTGGCTTGATAACTGTTGTTATAGGAAAACTCTGCATATGGCAAATTGTCATCCCAACTAGATCCATAATCTAGCGCACAAGCTCTCAACATGTCCTCTAGAATCTGATTGACTCTCTTGGGTTGTCCATCCGTCTGTGGATGAAAGGTTGTACTGAACTCTAGTCTGGTACCCAAAGTTTCATGCAACCGATTCTAAAACTTTGAAGTAAACTGGGTTCCTCTATCCGATACAATGGTCCTCGGAACTCTGTGTAGACATCCGATCCTGGTCAAGTATATCTTTGCCAACTTAGCACTCGTATAGATGGTCTTCACCGGGCTGAAATGAGCTACTTTCGCAAACAATCGACTACAACCCAAATAGAGTCATAGCCTGAACGATTCCTAGGTAATCTAGTGATAAAATCCATGCCAAGCTTATCCCACTTCCATTCGGGTATCGGCAATGGCTGTAGCAATGTGGCTGGTTTCTGATGCTCTGCCTTGACTCTCTGACATACATCACATACTGCTACATACTTGACAATATCCTTCTTCATTCTTGTCCACTAGAAACTTTCCTTCAGATCCATATACATCTTAGTATTTCCCAAGTCAATTGGGTATGGTGAGTCATGGGCCTCCGGCATAATCAACTTCCTGATCTCGGGGTCTTTAGGCACATATATGTGATCCTCAAACCATAAAGTGTCGTGCTCATCCTCACAAAATCCTTTAGATTCTCCTTTACTCATCCTTTCCTTTATCTCTGCAATATCATTGTCAGTCTTATGGGCTTCCCTGATCTTACCCAAAAGAGTGGACTGAATTTCCAATTTTGCAACATAACCTCTCAGAACTATTTCCAAGCAAAGCTCTCGAAGATCATCTGCTAGCTCCTTAGGTAATCCTCTAGTTATGAGCGGGTTAACATAACTCTTGCGGCTCAACGCATCTGCTACGACATTGGCCTTTCCGGGATGATAGTGCAATTTCATATCATAATACTTGATGAGCTCCAACCATCTCCTTTGCCTGAGGTTCAACTCCTTCTGCGTGAAGATGTATTTCAAACTCTTATGATCCGTTTATACATCACAATTGTTTTCGATGAGAAAATGTCTCCATGTTTTCAGCGCATGCACTACGATTGCTAACTCCAAATCATGCGTAGCATAATTCAGCTCATGAGGTTTAAGCTATCGTGAGGCATATGGAACAACTCTTCCTTTATGCATAAGTACAACTCCAAGTCCTTGTCATGAAGGGTTGCAATATACTTGGTAATCCTTACATTGGTCTGGGAGAATCAACACTGGGGCTGTAACCAAACGTTTCTTCGACTCTTGAAAACTGGCTTCACACTCCTCAGTCCATTTAAACTTGATGTCCTTCTTCAATAACTCCGTCATGGGTTTTGCAATCCTAGAGAAATTCTCAATAAATCTCAGATAATAACCTGCGAGTCCAAGAAAACTCCTGATTTCTCCAACTGATGTGGGTGCCAACCACTTAGTGACAGAAGTAACCTTGCTAAGGTCTACTGCTATTCCTTCTCCGGATATAACATGTCCGAGAAATCCAACTTCCTTTAACCAAAACTCACATTTGCTGAACTTGGCATACAACTGATGTTCCCTGAGCTTCTCAAGAACCAAACGCAAATGCTCCTTATGCTCCTCTTCGTTCTTAGAGTAGACCAATATATCATCAGTGAACACCACGATGAACTTATCCAAAAACTCCATAAACACTTTGTTCATCATATTCATGAAATAGGAAGGCGCGTTAGTCAGACCAAATGACATAGCGGTATACTCATATAGCCTGTACCTTGTGGTAAAAGTTGTCTTAGGTATATCCTGCTCTGGGATCTTCAACTGGTGATAACTTGATCGAAGATCGATCTTAGAGAAAACTTTAGCTCCTTGCAACTTCAAACAAATCTTTGATCATCAGCAGAGGGTACTTCTTCTTGATCGTCACCTCATTCAGTGCACGATAATCAACAACCATCCTCAAAGATCCATCCTTCTTCTCCACTAGAAGCACTGGGCTCCCCAAGGTTATGAACTTGGTCGAATGTAACCTTTCTCCAGTAACTCCTTTATCTGCGTCTTAATTTCCTCCAGATCCTTTGCAGGCATCCAATACGGTCTCTTTGATATTAGTCCGGTGCCTGACAATAGCTCAATCAAAAACTCAATGTCTCGATCTGGTGGCATGCCTGGTAACTGTCGGTGTACTAGAGTAGGGGTACCCTAGTATCCCGAACTTGTGCACGGGCAGTTGCAGCGCCCCGCGGCAAGGCTTGCCGGGTGACCGCCAAGGTCCTCCGTGATTCCTTTGGAGCCATTCAAGAACAAAGTATTCAAGTCAAGGAGACAAGGCCCCGGCAAGAGGAGCTTGCCGGGAAGGCCAACCAAGGCATCGCAAGGAACTTGCCGCGACGCGCCACGCGTCCCGGCAAGGCCCGGTGAGCGACAAGCTTCCGGGTGCGGCAAGACAACGGCTGCGGCAAGGCGCTTGCCGCGGCAGGCAACCACTCTGTACCCGCGCTCCAGCACATCCACCAACGTGTCGCCTTGGGGGCCTTTCCAGGCGCGCGTGGCGAGAGGCTGTGCAGCCAGCGGTGCGCGGTGGCATGCGATGCTGACAAGATCGCCATCGTGGCGAGCGGTGGCGTCCCTGATGGTCCCTTTTTTCACTGTTTGGGCGACACAGACGGGTATTTAATGCCTTTGTCCCCTGCCGTCAGGGTTAGGTAGGATACACTATACAGGTAGCTGTACCAACCACCCCTCTTTTTCCATTTTTACCCTTGTCTACTTTGCCACCTGTCGGTGACCCCTTAAGCATATAAAAGGAGGCCCATGCGCAACGTAGGGGGGGTTGGGTTGGAAACCAGAAAACACTCACGCTCGGTCTCGTTAGCAGCTCGAGTGTACTGTAGCACTCAGCGCTCCTGAGCAAGAACTCAATACAATCAGACAAGCAGCAATAGGAGTATTATCTCCCCGGAGAGCTCCGAAGCTGGGTAAACTGCTCGTGTGCTTCGCCTCGATCCGCTCTTCGTGCGATCTCCGCCCCCCGCCGAACCGAAAGGGGCCCGGTCCGCCGGCCCCATAGGTGTTCGTGGATCAGCTTCCCTGACATCTTTGGCGCGCCAGGTAGGGGGCATCGAGGTTGTGTGAACCCGATCCGGCGTGCACACGAGCTAGATCTCCATCTTCTTCATCGACATGCCACCGAAGAAGAAGACTTCGGCGGCAGCTGTTCCGTCCACGTCAATCCCACCACCACCGGAGCAAATGAGTGGTGGGGAAGACGCCGGCGGAAGAACGGACATCGACGAGGGAGCTCACGACGCTGCCAGGTCCAAGGACAAGGTTGCGCAGACCTCGGCGTCCGTACATGTTCCGCGCCCATCTCAGGAGGCGCAGGACCGACAGCGTCATGGTACTCGCAGTACCATACGTTTGTTGGGCCAAGATCGAGCTGGTGGATCTCGGGGTGCTCAAGACCAGCATGCACGCCAACATGCTGGTACGAGCGAGGCACGGTCGCCTGGACGGGATACTGCTCCTTCTAACATAGTTAGAAGTCCGAGCATATCCCGCTCCTCGCACCGTTCGCCACTGCCACCCACCACTCCAGCAGAAGCTTTGGCGCGAGCTCAACTGCTCCTGGATTACCCTCCAACGGAAGACAAGATCGATGGATGGAGGGCCACCATTCAGAGTCTCATCGGCTTCGCCAACGGCGACGCTCCGCGGCAGCCGAGTGCATCGCTGCCGCGGCAGGACTGCCAGGCACGAGCCGACGGCGACAAAACTGGTGGGGGTGCAACCACCATGCACTCTCCACCCCGAAGGCCAAGATCGCTGACTCGCCGGATCAACCTCGATAGCGACTCCACCGCATCGTCAGATCCACGAGCTTGTTGCGATCAGCGCCAAGTTCTTCACGAACAACAACAAGAAGACGCTCGTACTCGCATCGAGCGCCGAAGAGAAGCGCGACGTCAATCAGACCAGCGCGCTGGGCCCCCTGTCGATATGCATGCGCCAGGGGAACCAGGCGACTTGTCGTACGCGGTAGGTTGCCCTGCGTTCACTCATGAGCTGCGACAAGTCCAGTGGCCCAGCACAAAGAATTTCAAGCCAGACGTGCCAGAGAAGTACGACGGCAAGTCACATCCGTCGGAGTTCCTCAGCATCTACACCATCGCGGTGCAAGCCGCCGGGGGACGGGACGACAAGATCCTTGCCAACTACTTCCCACTGGTGCTTAAACCTAATGTCAGATCCTGGCTCATGCACTTGCCGGATAACTCGATATCCTCCTAGGCAGATCTATGACATCAGTTTGTTGGCGCCTTTACAGGCGGCCACAAGCCTCATGGCCAAGAGAGCGATCTTCATCTGCTCGCCCAGAAGGAAGGAGAGCCCCTGCGCAAGTACATTCAGAGATTCAGCCGCGTACAGCACAACATCCCAGATGTCCACCCTGTTGCGGTAATCAGCGCGTTCCATCAGAACGTGCGAAACCGCAGGATGCGGGAGGAGATGGCGATGTGCAAGATCAGAGACGTCAGCGAGCTATATGCCCTAGCCGACAAGTGTGCACGTGCTGAGGAAGGGAGGAAACTCCCCGGAGAGAATATAGGAGAAGGAGGATCTGATAGTGAGGAGACTGCCCCGGCAAAGAGAAGCCGGCGGCGGAACAACAGGAAAAAGAAAGGCAAAGAGGTGCTAGTCGTTGAGCAGTCCGGCAAGAAAGCCAAAGCTGGTAGCTCCGGCAAGGAGATTGCCGCAGGCACCAACTACCAGGCTGTGGCAGTCGCCGACAAGCAGGACGGCTCCAACAAGCAGTACTGCAAGATCCACCGCACCAAGGGCCATGACCTCCAGAGCTGCAAGAAGGTCGAGCAGCTTGTCGAGCAGCAAAAGGCTGAATACGAGCGACGCGACAAGGAGAAAGCCAAGGAAGGTGCTGGAGGAGCTGGCAAGAAACGTCCTGGCCGAGGAGGACGCCGCGGCAAGGCCAAGCAGCGGCAAGGAGACAGACCTCCCCGCGGCCGCGACAAGGATGAAGATGACAACGATGATGAAGATATGGATGATGACGAGACCGATGAGCAGGAGTTCCAGAAAGCCACAGAGGTCCTCTGCGTTGACGGTGGTGCTTCTTTGCATACTTCACACCGCCAGCTCAAGCAGTGGGTGCGGGAAGTCAATGCAGCAGAACAACCCATCGAGTCACGCAAGCCTCTGAAATGGTCCAGCACGCCTATCATCTTTGATATTGAGGACCACCCTGATCGCATAACTGCGGTCGGGTGCTTGCCGATGTTGGTTTCACCAACTATCTGCAACCTCAAGGTCACTAAGATGCTAGTTGATGGTGGGGCTGGCTTGAACCTGATCTCCTCCGCGGTACTCCAGAAACTCCAGATCCCTGATGGCGAGCTCGAAGAGACTGGCACATTCCAAGGAATCAATCCGGGAAGGAGCAAGCTGAAGGGAAAGATCACGTTGCTGGTGACATTTGGCAGCGAGTTGAACTTCAGGACTGAGAGGGTCACTTTTGACGTTGCTGATTTTCCATTACCTTACAATGGGATACTAGGCCGTCCAGCACTCGCCAAATTCATGGCAGCCTCTCACTATGCACACAACATACTGAAGATGCCAGGCCCGATAAGTGTCATCTCTATCCCTGGTGACAAGAAGGATGCTCTTATCTGCGCCGACAAGATCTACCGGGAAGCAGCAGCAGCAACAGATCGCAAGTCACTTGCCGTTGAAGCTCCCGGGGCGAAGAAGAAGATCAAGTTCGGCAAGAGTTCTGATGCCCACTCCGGCAAGCGCACCTCTTCGGAGTGCTGCGCTACCGTCGAGGACGCACCATCGAGCTCCACCGGCAAGAGTA
Organism: Triticum aestivum; assembly: GCF_018294505.1. NCBI lineage: Eukaryota > Viridiplantae > Streptophyta > Magnoliopsida > Poales > Poaceae > Triticum > Triticum aestivum. The sequence goes on from NC_057801.1 coordinate 315,302,807, forward strand.
AGAAGACAATGGCAGCTCCACCAGAGACCAAGAAGGTGTCCGCCAAGGAGGACGGCACTGGTGGTACCTTCACCATCAGTGCCACTCTCGACCCTAAATAGGAAAGCGCGCTCGTTACTTTCCTGCGGGCGAACGTCGACGTGTTTGCGTGGCAACCGTCTGACATCCCCGGTGTTCCCAGGAAAGTAATCGAGTACCATCTTGTCGTTTGTCCTCATGCGCGGCCCGTCAAGTAGAAAGTCAGGAAACAGGCAGTGGAGCGCCAAGAATTCATTGCAGAAGAAATCAAGAAATTGGAAGCAGCAGGCCTTATTAGAGGAGTGCTCCATCCTATGTGGTTGGCCAATCCTGTAGTCGTGCGTAAGGCAAACGGGAAATGGAGGCTTTGTATCGACTTTACCGATGTTAATAAAGCTTGTCCCAAAGACCCATTTCCCTTGCCGCGCATCGACCAGATTGTTGACTCCACGGCCGGATGTGACTTGCTTTCATTTCTTGATGCATACTCAGGATACCATCAGATCTTCATGGCAGAAAAGGATGAGGAGAAGACCGCATTCATCACCCCATGTGGCACATATTGTTTCATACGGATGCCTTTCGGTTTAAAGAATGCTGGTTCAACATTTGCAAGGGTAGTCCATGACGCTTTTGAGCCGCAAATGCACAGAAATGTGGAGGCCTACATGGATGACATAGTGGTCAAGAACAAGGACAAGGCAACTCTGGTTCAAGATTTAGACGAAACCTTTGCAAATCTGCGCAAGATCAACCTCAAGCTTAACCCCGAGAAGTGTGTGTTTGGAGTTCCCTTCGGCAAGCTTCTCGGGTTCTTTGTGTCTCAGCGGGGAATTGAAGCCAATCCCGACAAGATCAAGGCCATTGAGAAGATTGAAGCACCAAAGCGCGTCAAGGATGTACGAAGACTCGCCGGTTGCGTAGCTGCTCTCAGCAGGTTTATCTCTAGGTCTGCTGAGTGCGCCCTGCCATTTTTCAAAATATTGAAAAAGGCAGGTCCAATGAAATGGACTCCGGAGGCGGAGGCTGCGCTGCAGGACTTGAAGAGATACCTGTCCTCCACTCCAACACTTGTCGCACCTAAGCCACAAGAGAAGTTGCTGCTATATATAGCGGCAACCAATCAAGTGGTTAGTGCTGCATTAGTAGCGGAGAGGGAGGCGGATGATGAGCCAGCAACCACGGCAGATGCATCCAGCGACAAGCAGGGGACTTCGCCGGCAAGCTCTTGTCCCGACAAAGATGGATCTGCACAGGAGCGTGAGAAGATGCAGAAAAGGATGGTGCAGCGCCCGGTTTACTTTGTTAGTTCCCTTCTGCAGGGGGCTAGGTCAAGGTACTCTGGTGTGCAGAAATTGCTTTTCGGCCTTCTCATGGCCTCGAGAAAGCTGCGCCATTACTTCCAAGCACATGAGATCACAGTCGTCACTCGTTTTCCGCTGAAGAGGATACTGCAAAATCCAGAAGCAACAGGCAGGATTGTCGAGTGGGCACTGGAACTGTCAAGCTTTGGCCTCAAGTTTGAAAGCACTTCAACTATCCAAAGTAGAGCATTGGCAGAGTTCATAGCAGAATGGACGCCAACACAAGATGAAGAAGTTCCAGAAACGAGCATCCCCGTCAAGGAAGCAAGCAAAGAGTGGCTGATGTACTTTGATGGTGCTTTCTCGCTGCAAGGCGCCGGTGCGGGCGTACTGCTTGTCGCACCCACCGGAGAGCACCTCAAGTACGCAGTCCAGATGCACTTTCCCAAGGAGCAAGCAACGAACAATACAGCAGAGTATGAAGGTTTGCTTGCCGGTCTCAGGATCGCCGCAGACCTTGGGATCAAGAAACTCATTGTCAGGGGTGACTCACAGCCTGTTATCCGCCAAGTGAACAAGAATTATCAGAGTCCGTTGATGGAAGCTTATGTTGATGAAGTGAGGAAGCTAGAAGAACACTTTGACGGCCTGCAGATGGAACATGTTCCAAGAGCTCAGAACGACATTGCCGATGGCCTGTCAAAGTGCGCCGCACTTAAGTTACCTGTGGAACCAGGAATCTTTGTGCTCAAACTGACTCAACCATCTATAACGCCATCAACTGGACAGAGCAAGAAGAGGAAGTTGATTTCTGGTGACTATTTTCCGGCAGAGCTCCCCGAAGCCGCCGCCAAGAAGGTCCCCAAAATCAACACCAAGGATGCTGAGGAGCAGTCTGCTCCGACAAGCCTTAGGGTTTGTTCCGTTGAAGCAGACGCTCCCGACAAGTTTTGCTCCGGCAAGCTTACCGGGGAACATCAAGCTCCGGCAGAGCCACAGGTTCTCGCCGTAGAAGCGGATGTTCCCACAGCAGCAGATGTGCCTTTAGTCCTTGTTGTCGAGCTGCAAGCTCCAGCATGGGCACAGCAAATTGTCTGTTTCCTTCAGACAGGAGAACTTCCCGAAGAGCAAGAAGAAGCGGAAAGAGTAGCCCGGCAGTCAAGTATGTACCAGTTTGTCGACAGCACACTATACAGAAGAAGACTCAACGGCGTGAAATTGAAGTGTATTCGCCGGGAAGAAGGACAAGAGCTGTTGGCAGAGATACATGGAGGCATATGTGGTCACCACATTGGTGCAAGAGCACTTGCCAGCAAAGCATTCCGGCAAGGTTTCTTTTGGCCGACAGCCCTCCAGGATGCAACTGCACAAGTAACCAAGTGTGAAGCGTGCCAGTTCCATTCCAAGCAGATACACCAGCCAGCTCAAGCTCTCCAGACGATCCCTTTATCCTGGCCATTTTCAGTCTGGGGGCTCGACATCCTCGGCCCCTTTCCCCGAGCTATCGGGGGCTTTGAGTACTTGTACGTTGCAATCGACAAGTTCACAAAGTGGCCGGAAGTGGAAGCAGTGAGGAAGGTGACAGCACAGTCAGCAGTCAAGTTCTTCAGGTCAATTGTTTGCCGCTTCGGGGTCCCTAACAGGATCATCACCGACAACGTCACGCAATTCACGAGCCGCACCTTCATGCAGCACGTCCAAGATCTTGGCGCCAAGGTCTGCTTCGCTTCTGTTGCTCATCCGAGAAGCAACTGTCAAGCGGAGAGGGCAAATGCTCAAGTGCTGCGCGGGCTCAAGACCAGGACTTTCGACAGGCTACGCAAGTGCGGAAGGAACTGGATTGAGGAGCTGCCGGTGGTTCTTTGGTCGATCAGGACGACGCCAAATCGAGCCACTGGCCAGACACCTTTCGCTCTAGTCTATGGAGCAGAGGCAGTTCTCCCCACGGAATTCGTATACGGGTCACCTCGAGTGCTCGCTTATGATGAACTTGAGCAAGAGTAGCTGCGACAAGATGATGCGCTGCTCCTTGAGGAGGACCATCTTCAGGCTGCTGTACGAGTTGCTCGATACCAGCAAGCTTTGCGCCGCTACCATAGCCGCAAAGTTAACACCAGAAGTCTCGAGGAAGGCGACCTTGTTCTTCGGCGCGTTCAGTCCGCCAAGAATTCCAACAAGTTGACGCCAAAGTGGGAAGGCCCTTACCGGGTGAAACGAGTCACTAGGCCTGGCGCTGTCCGCCTTGAGACCGAAGATGGCAGTCCGGTGAGCAACTCCTGGAACATTGAGCATCTTCATAAGTTTTACCCGTAAGGCTTCCGGCAACCACCTTTTGTACAAGTCTTGCCGATGTTGCATGTAATCCTTTGTACAAAGCCGGGCGCAGACCCCGTGCATAAGTAAAGCACATGTGCTCCGCACATCTTGTCAATATCATGCTATCTACTTTACTTTTGCATGCGTTATCTGACATTTTGTGCAGCACCTACCCCCGGTAAGCAATAACGAGCCATAAGGCTCAATATCTTTATTTTCTCTTCTTTCTTTTTCTCAAAAAGGAAAGAAAGGTTCCCTCGCACACAAGTTTGCCGGGAGGAAAGGATAAGATAATGGTGTGGACCAGGCATCGTTCAAGGAAGTTTTGCCTTACCGGAAAGCAAACGACAGAAAAGCTAAGTTGCCAAAGTTTGAGCAATCAGTTTTAAATTTTTAAGTTATCTTCCTCGAACGACCGTACTTTGTATGGAAAACCTGTGCGCAGAGGAACCAACTCGTAGCTATTTGCGACCTTACTTTGTTTTGAGTCCGCTCAACAACTTAAGTGGGATGCGACTAGTTGCGACAAGGTTTCTTGCCGGTAGCGGCACCGCCAGCAGGCTGCTGATGTCCCGCACTCAGCGCTCGCGGCTAAGGTGCCTGCGCCGGCAAGTTCCCTAAAAGCGTAGGGCAAAAACATACAAAGGAAGGAATCGAGTAAAGGAAATAACATAGCAATCTCTACCCAAAATAAAGTTATATTACAAGATAGCTTGTCGCGGCTCTAACAGATTGTTCTCATGACATGACCAACAGCGACAAGAAAAAGAAAAAACGGGCGGCCTAATCTACGCGATCGCCCTCAACCCTCTTGATCTCGCTCACCTTGTCCACAATGGGTGCGACAAGGGCCTTGAGCGCTTCCAGATCAGCATCCGGCGGCAAGGATTTGAGGACGTTGGTGAGGTTGAGGCCTGGGTTGCGGAAGGCCACCTTCACCAGCACCTTCTGAAGAACTCCCGCGCAGATCTTGCGCGACTCGTCGGCCAGCTGCTTTGGGATCTTCTCCCGGAGTCGCTGGAGGGCCGTCGCCACGCCTTTGAAGAACAAGCTGAGCCTGGCGCTGGGTTGGAGGTGCTTGTCGGAGGAGTACCCGAGATCCTCCATCCCCAGCTGCGCCAACTCCCCGTCGATGGCGGCGGCAACATTCACCAGACCCTCGGTCCAGTGCTCCACAGTCTCCCTAAAAGCATTCTGGGCGGCAGCAGCGCCTCGTCGGCCTTGATCTTCTCCTTCAAGGCCACCTCCTGCTCCCTCGCGCCGTCCAGCGTCGTGGTCAAAGTGGCCAGCTTCAACTCGAGATCCGCGTTGGAGTCCTTGGTGGCGTTAAGTTCTTTACTCCTCTCCGCGAGAAGACCCTGCAGCTCACCATGAGCGGCGGCGTCCTTCTCGCGCTCACGCTTGAGAGCGACAAGCTCCTCGCCGCTCGCCCTGAGATCAGCCTCCAGCTACGCTACCTTCGTCTCTAGCTCCTTCTTGGCGGCCTCGGCAGCTGCAGCGGCATCCTTTGCTTCCTTGAGAGCCCCGCCAATTGCTTGCTCGCGCGCGGCAAGCTCCTCCTCGTGGCTGTCAAGGTTGACCTTGCGCTGCACCAACTCTCCTTCCTGCGCAAATAGATTTTCGGCGACAAGCCGTTGTTGCTCTTCAACTTCAGCCTTCGCGAGGAGGAAAGCTTTCCGCTCCTCTGCGACTTGCTCCCGCTCCTCTGCCAGGGATCGGAGAGTTTCTTGCCTGAGACCCCGGAGCTCCTCAGCGCGCTTCTCAATGTCCACTCCCGCCCTCACGACAAGCGCCTCTCGGGATTCCAGTTTGGCTTGTCGGGCGCGGTAGAGCGACAACAGCTTCCGCAGCAGCCGCTCCTCCTCGGACTCGTCGCTGCTGCTGCTTGGCGCGTCGACTAGCGTCAGCCCGGTAGAGGCGAGCACCTCTCCATCCAAAATCTCTCCTTTGACCGACGCCCTGGAGCTTGAGGACCAGGGGAGCTTGATGAAGATACCGTCGCCGGCCTTCAAGTAGGCGCCGGGCTGGGGCTCTTCGGAGCCTGGTGCTGCAGCATCGGCGGAGGGATCGGCGGTCGGCGCAGCGCCTGGCGCTCCTGCGGCCTCGGGGCCGTCAGTGCGATCACCGGATCCCTCACCAGCTTCTGCGGTGGCAGCTTTGGCGGCCTCCTCACCGGCGGGAGCATCAGCGCCAGCCTCTCCTTCGGTGGCAACGGCGTCATCGGTGTTGCTGCGCGCGTTCTCCTCGCCGGCGACCTCGGTATCCATTGGCTCCGTGGCAGATGGATCTGACGAACGGAAAAAGGAGAAAAGTCAAGCAAATACTCAGAAAGAAAATCAGAAGAAGAAGAACCCAAGGGAAGTTTTCAAGCAAAAGGGTTATCTGTGCTGGGATCTGCAGTCGTGGTCTCAACCACCGGAGGATCACTGGTGTTGTCCCTTGCCGGAGAACCGTCCCTTGCCAGAGAATTCTCCCTTGCCGGAGAACGCTCCCTTGCCGGGGAATCCTCCCTTGGCGGTGTAGTCGAAGCAGATGGCACTTCGGGAGCGGCTTCCGGGCACTCCTGGTGAGGCTGCTCTGCTCCTACACAAACCAACAGTCAGATATCAGCAAAAAAGAACACCCATGAGCGCCTGACAGCAAGAAGTAAACTATATACTCACGCTGGGGGCTGCGCTGGGGGCTACTTTGAGGAATGCTTGCCGGCTCCGGCAAGGTGGTCTCGGGCACGCCCTCTGCTGTCGCAATGGGATCATCCTCGATGACAATCACCAGGGCCTTGGCTCTCTTCGCCGCTCTCTGGGCCAGCGTCCTGAAAAGGAATAGGTTCAGAGTAAAGCAAATCAGATGCAAGACAAAACAACAAAAATTGAAGAACTACAAGAACAGCAAGGAATCTTACTCTTCTTCTTCCTCGTCGGAGCTGAGCGCGGAGAGATCGAAGTCTGGCTCGCCTCCGGTGCGACGAGGCGGAGGAGTAGGTTCCCTTGCCCGCTTGGTAGGGGCAGTAGCGGTGGACCGGGAAGACCCCGCCCCGGTTGCCGCGGCGGCGTGAGGCGCTCCCGCGGCAACAGTGCTTGCCGCGGTAGAGCGTGTCGCGCGGCCCGACGGCAGTTGGCCCGCCTGCCGCCGCGCTACGTCCACGGCCTTGTGGAGACGCCTTCTTGGTGGAGCTGGGGGCTCCGCTTGCGGCAAGCTGTCTGAAGGTTCGGGCCCGACAAGCTCTCCCTCTCCGGGCTCGCTTGACTCATCTTCGAGCCCGGCAAGCTCTTCCTCGCCGGCAAACTCCTCGCGCTCGGCAAGGCTTGCCGCCTCCACTGCCTCTGCCTCCTCCACGGTGAATCCAAACTCACCCGCGGCAGCGGCTGCCGCCGCCTCTTCCAGCCTGGTGGCGATGCGCTTCATCTCTGCATCAGTGGTGTCACGGGTGAGGCTTTTCTGTTCATCAGCGCGGACCGGCACTTCTACCAAGCCGTCAAAGAAGTCCCGCACGACGTCGTCCACATGCTCTTGCCAAGTTGGTACGATTCCATGCGAATCGCACAGCAGCATCATTGCACGGATGCGGTCGAGCGATGAGTTGTTGCACAATGGAATGACGCCCCTCGGCAACATGAATGGATGTTGAGGATCGCGCTTGAACAGCTCCAGGAGCATCGCGTCCATCTCCAGGACGGTGAAGTTGAAGTTGAGGCCCGAGCGCAGCCTCATAATATCCGCCGAGTTCTGGAACTCCCAGGCGGGTCTCCCCCTCTCCTGTAGGGGGCGATGCGGCGGCGAAGAAAATCTGCGCCAACGGCGCCTACGGTGAGCCCGGCAAGCCTGAGGCGAAGGATCCGGGTGACGGCAATCTTCAGCCTATCGTCTTCCGGGGCCACGTTGCTCCAATCGTTGCCACGCACTATTGGGGCTTGGCGCAGGGCAGTAAATGGTTGCGGGTTCTCCTCGACGATCCAGCACCACTCTGCTCTCCATTCCTCCCACTTGCTGTGGAGCTCTCCCTCCAGATAAGCTTCCTTCTTGCCCACTCTCGAGATCCAAGCGATCCCGCCGGCAAGAGGCTCCCCTCTCTCAACCCGGGGCATAAAGAAGTGGCGGAAAAGGTCTACATTTGGATGGACTCCGACAAAGTTTTCGCAGAGATGTGCGAAAACTGCCATCGTCAGAACGGCGTTGGGGGTGAAGTCAAGGAGGCGGAACCCGTAGGTGTTCATGATGTCACAGAAGAATTCAGAGAAAGGCGGGCAGAGCCCGCAGTAGAAGAACAGCGCGAAGAAGGGATACCCGTTTGGAGCCAGTTCCGAAGCGGCAGCCGGGAGTACCTTCATGCGCGGATGCGCTCGCGTCTCCGTCGACCAGAAGAGGTAGTAGTACTCCCTCAGCTCCTTCGCGCCAAGCTGAGGGGGGAAGATTGCCCGCTCCTTTCGCAGCGCCGCGGGCCGCTGCGCCTCGGCCGATTTCACACCCTTCCCCTTGTCGGCTTTCAGAGCCATGGCGAAGGTGGTGGGGGAGATCGGCGGCGTTGGTGGCGCTGGTGGTAATGGGGGGCGGAGCGCTCCTCTCTTTCAGCTTCGGGAAGAAGGGGGGAGCGGCGGAGATTTGTGAAGATTGGAGTAACAACCGGCAGGATGCGTGAACTGCCCCTGTTTCCCCTGCTTATAAAGAGGGAGGGGGCGGACGTTTCGTCCTTCCGAATAAAGAAACCACCCACGATCTCTCCCACGACGCCGCATTCGACGCGTGCCGTTGGGGGAGGGCGCGGTGGATACGGAGTAAGATATGGCGTGACCCAGGCCGCGCGTGCCCGTGCCCTGTTTTGGGCCTGGCCCAACAGCGCTCGGCACCGTGTGTGGCCCAGGCCCGGGGGCTCCTGTCGGTGTACTAGAGTAGGGGTACCCTAGTATCCCGAACTTGTGCACGGGCAGTTGCAGCGCCCCGCGGCAAGGCTTGCCGGGTGACCGCCAAGGTCCTCCGTGATTCCTTTGGAGCCATTCAAGAACAAAGTATTCAAGTCAAGGAGACAAGGCCCCGGCAAGAGGAGCTTGCCGGGAAGGCCAACCAAGGCATCGCAAGGAACTTGCCGTGACGCGCCACGCGTCCCGGCAAGGCCCGGTGAGCGACAAGCTTCCGGGCGCGGCAAGACAACGGCCGCGGCAAGGCGCTTGCCGCGGCAGGCAACCACTCTCTACCCGCGCTCCAGCACATCCACCAACGTGTCACCCTGGGGGCCTTTCCAGGCGCGCGTGGCGACAGGCTGTGCAGCCAGCGGTGCATGGTGGCATGCGATGCTGACAAGATCGCCATCGTGGCGAGCGGTGGCGTCCCTGACGGTCCCTTTTTGCACTGTTTGGGCGACGCAGATGGGCATTTAATGCCTTTGTCCCCTGCCGTCAGGGTTAGGTAGGATACACTGTACAGGTAGCTATACCAACCACCCCTCTTTTTCCATTTTTACCCTTGTCTACTTTGCCACCTATCGGTGACCCCTTAAGCATATAAAAGGGGGTCCATGCGCAACGTAGGGGGGGTTGGATTGGAAACCAGAAAACACTCACGCTCGGTCTCGTTAGCAGCTCGAGTGTACTATAGCACTCAGCGCTCCTGAGCAAGAACTCAATACAATCAGACAAGCAGCAGTAGGAGTATTATCTCTCCGGAGAGCTCCGAAGCTGGGTAAACTGCTCGTGTGCTTCGCCTCGATCCGCTCTTTGTGCGATCTCCGCCCCCCGCCGAACCGAAAGGGGCCCGGTCCGCCGGCCCCATAGGTGTTCGTGGATCAGCTTCCCTGACAGTAACTCTTCCAAAAATACGTCGGGGTAATCCTTCACCACTTGTACTTCCTCCTGTATAACTCCTGATAAGGAATTTACCTGAGTCCTCCTCGGCGCATTCTGGTATGCATACTTGATCCTCTTTCCTTCTGGGCTGGGGAGAAGAATTGATTTACTGACGCAATCCATGTTTCCTTCAAACTTGGATAGCCAATCCATTCCTAGAATCACATCCAATCGTTGTGAACTCAGAACAATCAGGTTAGTGGGGAAAACATGTATACCTATGGTTAGTGGCAACTGATAACATCCCCTACTAGCCATATACTCCGCTCCTAGGGAACTTACTAACATAGGTGACTTAAGGGCTATGGTTGGCAGGTTATACTTATCCATAAATCCCCTTGATATGTATGAATGTGATGCACCAGTATCGAAAAGAACAAGTGCGGTAATCAATACCGACAAATGCATTGAGTTGATCCTCAATCTCCTCCACGCTGACGTGGTTCACCTGACCTTTGGTGAAGGGGTTTGGCTTCTTGGCAGATCCTCCATTGCCATTTCTATTCTTAGCTTCAGGACATTCAGTGGCATAATGTCCGGTCTTCTGGCACTTGAAACAGGTAATGTGGCTCAGATCCCTCTTGGCTGGTGTTCCAGGGTTGGAACAGTTTTGGTTGATGCTTCCTCCATTCCCATTGCCATTCTTGGGGCCACTGTGGTTGTGCAAACTTGCTCCATTGTGCATATGTCCTCCATGGTTATGGCCTCCATGGTTGTGGTTATGTCCTCCGGAGTACGGGGAATGGCGGGGCTTCTGCTGAGCTCGTGAAGTGTACCTCCCCTGTCCATACTTTCTTTTGCAATTATCAATCTGTTGCTGCTTTCCTTCAATCATGAGAGCCCTGTCTACCAACTCCTAGTAGTTGTTGAATGTTGCCACCATCAACTTCATGCTCAGCTCATCATTCAGTCCCTCCAGAAACTTCTCCTGCTTAGCGGCATCTGTGGCTATGTCATTAGGGGCATAGCGTGCTAACTTGCTAAACTCATCCACATACTGGCCCACTGTACATTGTCCTTGGCGCAAGTTGTGGAACTCACGCTTCTTCATGCTCATAGCTCCTGCTGAAACATGGGCAGTGCGGAAAGCCTGCTGAAACTGATCCCATGTAACAGTGTCAATGGGGTAAGTGGCTATGAAATTCTCCCTCCAAGATGTTGCGGGTCCATCAAGCTGATGTGCGGCAAAACGCACTCTCTCCGCATCTATGCATCCTGCAGTGGTCAGCTCTCTTCCAATCTTGCGGAGCCAATCATCTGCAACAATCGGCTCGGTGCTACTAGAGAACACTGGTGGATTCAACCTTAGAAAGCGGGCTAGGTGATCAACAGGGGGTGGTGGTGGTGGGTTATTATTGTTGTTGTTGTTGCCTTGGTTCTGGTTCTAAACTAGTATCTGCATCAAGGCATTTTGTTGCTGGATCAACTGAGTGAGCTCTGGTGGGAAGGCAAATCCATTGTCAGGTCTCGGAGGCATCTGATGGGTTAGAAGGGGTGAGAAAAAAGAATAGAATGAGGTCTAAGAGAGATTCACTACCCATAATGCTCATGAGACAAACACAATCAATTTCACTTCATTCAATAGCACACAAGATTACAAAATTGGTCTAACCTATGATTACAAACTCGATCATTGCTAACTACTTGGAAGGAAATACTACTAGTTACAATGGTGGTCATCTAGAAATATTCATGAGTGGAAGACTCCATGATATCTGCTCCAGCTTCGTCAATGTAGTCGTCATCGCTGTCATCATTTCAATCACTATTAGTCTCGGTGTCGTCCAGGATGATGTAGTCCTTCGAATGGATGTCTGTAGCTCGCTTGATATTCTCCATTGATATTCCCATCTTCCTCTTCAGGTGTTCATGCTTCTCCAGTAGTACGGCAATCTCTTCCTCGTATCCATTGCGTGTAGACTTGAGTTCCTCTTCTAGCTCATTGTTTCTCTTCACCAGTTTCTTGATCTTCTTCATGTGGATAATTTGTTGATTCTCCTATCGACAAATAAGATCTCCCATCTCTTGAATGTAGGCTACAATTGATCCATCCCTCCTGGTATGAATCATCTCCCATTTTTCATCTCGGCGGTCACATATCTGGTAAATGGTATTCTCCAGCTCCTTGTGATACACCTCACATATGCGTCCAAAGGTGATATGTGCTGCCATGCTCTTTCCTATACTCCAGCTTGGTGCATCCAAGTAGAAATCAATAGGCTCCGTTGTTGGCGCAAATGTCCTCCCAGGTACCCCAGACTTTTATCTTCCAGCGCTCCACTTCTGGTACAGATGTAGAGAAAGTCCCCGTGAAGCTTGGTAGTCTGATGTTCAGATACTTAGTGACTTCCTTCAAGTGTTTTCTGAAAGGAGTGTCATCATCCGGCTGAGTGAACTTATTCCTGGGATCCGCCATCTATAGAGTAAAAAGAGAGGAGAATTAGAATGAGTAGAGAAGAGAAAGCATGTGGCTTATTCTAATGGTCGCGTCCTACAGTCAGTGTGTACTCTGATACCATCTTGTAGTGACTAGACCTCAAACGGTCAAGTCTCTGTGCATCAATTTCATCTCTGGATCGGTAATGCTGACACGCACAGTACTCGAGGAATTATAACAGAGTTTCAATCACACACTTATTACATCGAGTCCTCATAACGAGTATGATTACACAAAAATATCATGGTTGAAGGCCAACTAATCTAGATAACTACGGAAGCTTCGAAGGTAAATGAGTCCATCAACTCCAACGGCATAGCTGAGTGCAAAAAAACGACCTATCGCACCTTATTCATTGTCTGAGTAGCCTGCAACATGAGACGTTGCAGCCATCTAGGTCAGCACATTGAATATGCTGGCAGAGTTACACTGTAAAGCAAACAAATGCAAGAACTATATCTACATGCAATATTTGGCTGGTGGAGGCTATAAGTTTATGATTTTCCATAAAGCTAATTTTCCCTACAACAAAGGAATAAATTTATTTAACTACCCCCAAGTTGCCCAATATTTGAGAAGGTAACCCCAACTCAAATCCCAATTAAAAGAATCATCATTAACCCAACTCAAATTAATTAAAGTAACGTGATGAGATCGCATCAATAGATTCAAGTACTAGAAATTCAAGATGTCCATAACCGGGGTCACGGCTAACCATGGTTAGTTTATACACTCTGCAGAGGTTTCCGCACTTATCCCCACAAGACTCGTCCGCATCCATGATCGGAAGATCGAGACATAGTCTTTCTGAAGCATTAACTCTGTACTCCGGGCAGACCGGTACACCTACTTTCCCCTACATCTGCTAGTCCACCTCTTCAAGAGCTCACACAACTTACTCAACTATGCCAGAGCCCATAATGGCTTGTGGCTGCACACGGAAGTTTCTAGCATGAATAATCTTATGATCCCTTTGATCCTGGGTGGCATTCCATAGGAAAAATCACACGGGTACTCCGGAATTTCCTAAAACAGGCAACACTGGGTTCCCCAGGTGCCTCAACCAATCCACTCAGTTGTATATTAAAGTTTCCAGCTTAATGTTATCCATGATTAAATAACTCTCAACTTCGATGTCTGAATCATGATCCAAACCCCGTCTACGAGCATGGCTAAGCATAAATAAGCATAACGTATTTTCCCGGGGTGATCAAAAGGTATTAGGTTCCTACCTCAAGTACTACAACCAAACCACATGTTCCCAAATCCTACTCATGCAATTATTTGAGGAGTAATACTAATGCATAGTAAAAACTGGGTATAAAGGAGTATGATCAAAGTGTAACTTGCATTGCCAACGATCTGTGGACTCTAGAGATTCGTAGTAACAAGCTTCGCACTCTGGGTAATCTAGCATAGACAAACAATAGCATACATAAGCAATCACTCAAACGAAACACGAGAAAACCAAGAAAAGATCCAAATCGAACACGATCAAGCAAACGACTTAAACTAACAAAAAGTCAAACCTAACAGCAATATTATCATGTGTACTAGATCTTAACAGTAGATACATGTGATTAGCTACAATTTGCAAAAAGATCCAACTCAAACGGAGCAACGAAACTCAAAATAGGAATGAAACAAGATCGTCTACTAATCTGGACTAAACTCAAATTTTATAGTACCAAAATCATGTTCAAGTTGGTTAACTGGAAAGAACAGAATGATACGAAGATTTAGGCGCTAGTTTCATCTAATTTGTATAAACGAGTAAAAAGTTATGCTAGTTTAAAGCTCGGGGGCTAAATCGCAATAAAACTATTCGCAGATAGGTCCCTGGCCGAAAAATAAACTAAAAACAAAAATCCTATGGCGCGAACGTTCGCTAACAGAACTTATACAGTGAAAACCATTCGTTAAAACGAATGAACGAACGGACGTTCATTAACTAAGAAAAACTGAAACTAAACCGATCTGAACCGAACCGAGGAAAAACTGATAAGAACCGGGACGGGTCGACAGTTTACCGACTAACCAAAAAAAATGGTCAGCAGCGGCGGTTCGGCGACGGTGGATGACGGGCGGCTATGTGGGGCGTCGGTGGCGGCGCGGGCATTGCGGGGAGGCGGCATGGGGTGGCGCGAGGCGGCGGCAGTGTCCTGCTGCTTCTCCGGTGCGGCGGCGGCAGCTGGCAACGTCGGCGGCGGCGAACGGTGGCGCTGGCGGCGGGGTTAGCAGCGACAGCGCGAGACGAGGGGAGAGGGGACGGTGGTGGTGGTATTTAAAGGGGAAGGAGGCGCCGGCTGCTTGTTGAAGGGGGCACGCGGGCGGCGGCGGCGATGGAGTCCGGCTTGGACACTGGTTGCGGCGGCGGGGGGACTTCTCCATGGGGTCGGTGGCGCGGCGCTGTGCCGGCTGGGCGTCCGCCCAGTCGGTCCGAGAGATTTTTTGAATAAATTTCGCCTGAAAGAAAAATCCTAATAAAATATAAAAAAAATTCTAAAAACTCTAGAAACAATTTTCACCAACCAAACCTAATATTTAGGACAAGATGAACATTTTCTGGACTAAGATGCAATTTTCAAAAATGCAATATTTTTCTAAGTCAAATAAAATAGCAAAAATACCTATAAAATCATAATTTGATTTTAAAATTCTTTCTCCAATATTTCTCTAAAGTTGAAGAAGTCATGTTATGTTCTCTCATATTTTTTCATTATTGGAAATAATTGGAGAGAAAAATAATAAAATCAAATTGATCCCTTCTTCAAATTTGAAATAAATTCAAATATGAATTTTGTGAAACCTCCAACTCTCTCCTTGGGTCCTTGAGTTGCTTAAGATTTCTAGGATCTCAACCAAATGCAAGAATAAATATGATATGCATATGATGATCTATGTATAACATCCAAATTGAAAATTGGGATGTTACATCGACGACCGGAGCCCTGCAGCTCTTCTTCTCCAGGTTCGGTGCCACCATGCTCTGTTCTCCGGTGAGGCATCTCTACACCGTCCGATCTAACTTAATCCAACAACCCATATCTGTTTAAACTCTGAACCGGTATAGTTCAATAAGGCGACGCCATGTGGCACTCCAACAACAGTTGTGGCAACAACATCAGAAATGCTGCCACGACAGACTTTTTTGGCAGATTTCAATTCAATTTTCATTTTGCTATACCTTGAGATCCGCACATTCAAATCGAGTGATCCTTTATCCTACATGTTCAGAATGACCTCTACCATCTTGTAGAATCAATATTTCATTTTTCCAAACCTTTTAAATTTGACCAACTCTAATTCAAATTTGAATCTCCATAAGATCATATTCCGCAAACCATATATCCTATTCAATTGTTTCCATTTGCCTACGAGCACGTGAAATAAATACTTGTTGAACATGTTCTATACACTTCCAAAAAAGATAGATCCATGACATTTTGGGCCAAACGAGGTTTTTTCTATCATACTTATGACACTTCTATGATGATAATTGTGACAAAACCCGGTATCATCATAGATGTGGTGGGCTCCTACTTCTATGACAAAAACTCATGAAAGAAAATGGGATTTTCGTCCTGGGCGGGCCGTAGACGCAGCTGCATGACATTCTTTGGGCCGTCCATCACGGAAAAAACCGTGGTAGAAGCGAGGGCGAGGAAAATATCGGGGTGTTCCCGGTTACGGTGGGTGGTCGGGGCCGAGCGATGCATGGAGGTTTGCGCGTTTCTATGATACACGCACGCGTGTGGGTGCGAGGCGTTGGGCTCTAACTAAACCCGAGCGAGGTGTTCGCCTACTGAACCCGAGCGATTGCACTGCAGGCTATGCGGTACTGAATTCGAGCGATTGATCGATGGCTGTTAACTGAACCCGATCGAGAGATTCCTTCACTACTGCTACTAACTGAAGCCGATCGATGCCGCCTCTGGATGAACAGTGAGCATTGCTAGGGGGTTTGGATGAACAGTTCCCAGTGGGGGTGGATGAACAGGACCCCGTGGTGTTGCCTCTCGATGAACAGGACCCAGATCAATCGAGCGGGTTGGGGCTGGATGAACAGGACCCCGTGGAGGGCCGGATGAACAGGACGACCCCGTGGAGGGCTGGATGAACAGTAGATGGTGGAGGGGTGGATGAACAATAGCCCGTCGAGGGGTGGTTGAACAAGAGCCCGTGGAGAGGGCTGGTTGAACAATAGCCGGTGGAGTAGCATGCGGTGGAGGCTAGATGAATAGGAGCCCGTGGATGAACAGACGCGGGTGGAGGCTGGAGAAGGTCGACGGTGGATGAACAGTAGCCCGTGGAGGCTGGAGGAGGTCGACGGTGGAGATGAACATGTCACATCCCTAGCTCCGGCCTGTCCTGTGCTTGCTTCCATCTGTGCATCATGTTTAAATTTTAAAACTTGAACTGAGGAATTCAGAAGCCTCAAAACCCTAAATAAAAGAAGGGCAAAAACCCTAAAATCTCATTCATTGCTCCAAAGTGCTCTTCTTAAATGTTTGATAATTTTTGGTAAGGGTTCTGGTCCCAACCAAAATATTGAACATTTTTAAGGATTTATTTTTGGGACTTTGGATTTAATTCATTAGCTATTTGAATTTGAATTATATTCATATAATTAGAATATAATTTCAAATATCCCTGAATTATTTTATGAGCTTTTGGAAAAGTCCATCTAGCGAAATAAAATATTCAGAGGAGCTTTGGCATTGTTTGAATTATTATTTTTAATTCAAAACAGTGGCAAAAGAATTAAATAAAAGAAAAACAGAACAGAAATAAATAGAAAGGGAGAGAAGGCCACCTTGGCCACTTACCTGGCGCCGCTTACCTGTCCAGCCCAGCCGGCCCAGCTCCTCCCGCTGGCCCAGCCCACCGCCGCCTCCCTCCCCTGTCGTCTTCCTCCCTGCCAGGAGGACGGGCACGCGCCCGGCGCGCGCGGCCACGCGCCCCGGCCACCTCCTGCTTCCCGGCCACCTCCTGCTTCCCCCCCCTCCTAGCGACGCCACGACGAGGCCTCGTGTCCCCTCGCTCCTCTTCCTCCCCCGCTGCATCCCCTCTCTCCTCTGCTCCCTCTCTCTCGCCCAAACCCGAACGCAGCCATCGCCGCTGACGCCGTTTACCGGGGCCACAGCCACCCCCCTCGCTCCCTCTATGCATCCCTGAGCTCCGCCCTGACCCCGTGGAGCTACACACGCGACGCACGCGGCCAGAGGAGGCCGCAGTCGACCGGAGCGTCGTCGTCTTCATCTCCGGTGCCCGGAGATCGCCGTCGTCAATTCGCCGTTGCAGAGGCTTCCCCGAGCCCACCGAGCTTCTCTCCCGACCCCTCGTGAGCCCCTGTCCATTTCCCCTCTCTCCCCGTGCCGTCCGCGCCTTCTAACCACCCCGGCTGTCGGAGCCGACAGTTCCTCGCCGCCGGCGATGACACAGACGGGGCTAGAGCCACCGTAGCTAACCCCCGAGCACGGCAACGTGCTCAGCACCCTTCCAGGAGCCGAGCGCGCCCACCCGTGCGACCTGCCGTGCCCCCTAGCGCCAACCCCGACCTCGCCGTGCTCCGTCCGCCGCCCCGCTCGCCGCCGTCGCCAAATCCGACCTCCCCAGCACGAACGGATGCCACGATTCGATGCACGCACACACCAGCTACGCGTAGAGCCCCTCAGTCTCCGATTTGGTCGCCGGAGGAGGAATTCCGACCCCCTCCGCCGTCTCTGGCTCCGCCGGCGACGAGCCACGGGTCAACTCCGGCGAGTTGACCCGGGGTTTGACCCCCCTGACGTGTGGGCCCAGGCGCCTGCTTGATTAGTGTTAGATTAGTTAGAGCTAATTAACTTAGCTAATTAGATAGGCCACTGACATGCGGGCCCTGCCCGGCTAACTAACTTGGTTAGTTGACTGGGTCACTGACCAGTGGACCCCACTGGTCAGGTTTGACCTGGTCGACGCCTTTGACCTGCTGACGTCACCCCGGCGTCATGCTGACGCAATATTCCTTTTCTGGAATTTAGTTTATTTTATAAATAATCAGGAAATTCCAGAAAATAGCTAAAACTTCAATAAATCATAGAAAATTAACCGTAACTCCAAATTAAATAAATTATATATGAAAAATTATCAGAAAAATTCAAGGAATCCATCTGTACCATTTTCATGCATGTTTGAACAATGGTTGTCCTCTGTTTTGGACAAAACCAATAAAGGGCATTTAAATAATCACATATGGAGTTTGAATTTGAATCTTGTATTCAAACCAACCCCATTTAACTTGTTGCTAGTTGCATTAGCTCAAAACACATTCATATTGCCATGTCATAGCATGCATCATTTTGTGCATTGCATTGATTGTGTTTTTCTGTGTTGCCGGTATTTGTCCCCTCTCGATAGACGCGATACCGATGATGTGATCGTTGACACTGATGAAGACTCAATGTTATCTTCAAAAGTGCCAGGCAAGCAAAACCCCCTTGTTCATTCCGATACAATCCTACTCTCTCGCCCTGCTCTCTTTTACTGCATTAGGACAACAACGATTCATTTGTTACTTGTTGCGGTAGCTGAACCCCTTTATCCTTTCCATGACATGTCATTGCCACAGTAAATAGATGAAACCCACTAGCATGAGTAGGAGTTGTTTGAGCCCTGATGTGCCTACTCATTCATGTTTGTTTGTCATGCCTGCTACTGCTTAGAGTTGAGTCAGGTCTGATTCATCGGGGATGAATCAGAGGCGTGTGAACATGTCCTACTGGGTGTGAACTAAGTGTGTGAACACGATTTGGTAAAGGTAGCGGTGAGAGGCCATGTAGGAGTACATGGTGGGTTGTCTCATTGCAGCCGTCCTCAGGAACTGAGTTCTGTGTTTGTGATCCATGATCTGTTACTACCACACATTGGGCTTCGGGCACTCCAAGCTCTCTCGACTTATTAATCAACTTGATCTCTGTCCAGGAGTTGCAACTAGTTTCTGGTGTTTGTAGGTAGTGTTAGTAGTCTACCAAGTGGCACCCGGTACAGGTGGGCTTGGGACAGACTAGGCACAGTGGCACGGTGTACCAAGTGGCACCCGGTTGGTGGGCTTGGGAACCCTGCACACATCGTTTGGGGCCGTGAGCGACACCCCGGCCGGATCTCCTTGCGGATGGAACCCGAATAGGCGATAAACCTGGACTAGAGACTTGTTCGGTTAGTCAGGTCGTGGCCGACTCCCTCGCCCGGCTTCCGCTTGAAGGTTGCCGAGGTACATGACGTGTACAGGGCGGTAAGTGGCGAGAGCGTGTGTGAAGAAGTACACCCCTGCAGGGTTATCATTATCTATTCGAATAGCCGGATTCCTCGGATATGGAAACTTGGACCCCTTGCATAGTTCATAGACAAGTGAAAGTGGATACTCTAAAATACGCAAGATAAGCGTGAGTGCTATGGATGGCGTTCTCGTAGGGAGACGGGAGCGGATCCATAGTGGTGTATTGATATGGTGAATATGTGGACTCGTGTGCGCCACCTCAAAAGAGTTACTTGCAGTCGTAGTTCAGGATAGCCACCGAGTCAAAGCTGGCTTGCTGCAGTTAAACCCCACCATCCCCTTTGTTGATAATGATGCATATGTAGATAGTTCTGATGTAAGTCTTGCTGGGTACATTTGTACTCACGTTTGCCTATTTATGTTTTTGCAGAGAGACTTCGGTCTCGTTAGTAGTTCCGCGTGGACTTCGACGTTTAGCTTGTTACCTCAGCTACGATCTTGTGCCCTCGGCAGGATCTGATAGATAGTCAGGCTTCTCAGCCTTTTCATTTATAGATGTCTGTACTCAGACATGATAGCGTCCGCTTGTGCTTTGACTTGTATGCTCTGAGTGTTGGGTCATGAGACCCATGATTGTAATATCTCGCTCCTCGGAGCCTTTTGAATATAAACTACTGAGTCGTAGAGTCATTTTGTGATGCCATGTTGTATTGCACATATCGAGCATATTGTGTGTATGTAATTGAAATGCTTGGTATGTGTGGGATCTGACTATCTAGTTGTTTATCTTTAGTAGCCTCTCTTACCGGGAAATGTCTCCTAGTGTTTCCACCGAGCCATGGTAGCTTGCTACTGCTCCGGAACACTTAGGCTGGCCGGCATGTGTCCTTCTTTGTTCCTGTGTCTGTCCCTTCGGGGAAATGTCACGCGATGAATACCGGAGTCCTGTTAGCCCGCTACAGCCCGGTTCACCGGAGTCCTGCTAGCCCAGTGCTACAGCCTGGATTCACTCGCTGATGACCGACACGTTCGATGCTGGGTCATGGATGCCTGTCCCTGTAAGTCTGTGCCACTTTGGGTTTACGACTAGCCATGTCAGCCCGGGCTCCTTATCATATGGATGCTAGCGACACTGTCATATACGTGTGCCAAAAGGCGCAAACGGTCCCGGGTTAAGGTAAGGCGACACCCGTGGGAATACCGTGCGTGAGGCCGCAAAGTGATATGAGGTGTTACATGCTAGATCGATGTGGCATTGAGTCGGGGTCCTGACAGCGTTGGTATCAGAGCTTGACTGCCTGTAGGATTACCAAGCCAAACTGGTCGAAGTTGAGTCTAGAAATTCTTTAGTTATATAAGGGAATTGATTGTGGGATGGAACGTAAGGCTCTTTTTACTCCTTATACCTCATGGCCTTCTGATCTGAGTCATCTTATCTTTCCTGCGGGGTTAAGGAACTAGGCTTCTCATCTTTCTATCAGGATCACGTGTTACTAATCCGTAGACTTATAAGATTGTTGGATTTAAGTCTCAGTTCAGTTCCTACTACTTCCGTACGTTAACTGTTGATCTCGAAACCTTGGTATTGTGCTTCTGAGTGGTTATGCCACCATTTTTGTTAATGTCTCAAATCTTTTCCGAGCATTTACAGCCGTTATGCTGTCCGAGTCATCCCAGGTTTCCAAAGAGTCTGATGCATTTGCAAATCCTTTTCCTCTGGTTTCAATGTCTTTTTAGGCCAGGTTAATCACACAAATTGTTGAGTTGAGGTACTCTACTGCCTCGACCTTTATGTTGGAGTTATTATTATGACCCTAGGTGTCTCAGGGGATTATCTAGTAGTTTAGCCATGATTTGTGTCCCAGTGTGATGATTCTGGCCATCATTCTTGTAAGCATCCCGTGATGCCACTTAGTTAGTAGGCATTTCACTTCTGGGTTTTGAACCCGAGATTCACTCTACTTACTTCATGTAGATAGTGTTTGCTAGTTCCTTTAGGATATTAGTAACCTTTGCGATAGTCCTTGAAGTCTATGGTATCTTCTTCTTCCAAATACCATGAACTACTTATGGCAGAAGTTCCTCGTTGAACTGAAATATCACAACAGGAGTGCTCTCGATGGGTTCTCCATTCTATATTGTGGCTCTGCCAGTTCTACCTTCCTGCATGGGTTATCCGGAAGAAATATGTTGAACTTCGTTCGACATGCTAAACCATGCATCCACAACTCAGAAAATCGTATGTTCCTTTGAGTTGTCCATCTTTAGTTGTTTTCTCGCCCTTGTATATCAATTGATATTCAGGAGTAGTTATGCATCCGTGTTCATCGTTGCCACTGCTCTTGTGGTCTGTCAAGCCATTCCATTCAGGATGAATAGGAGAAACAAACTCCAGAACCTCATCCATATCTAGGATTGGGTCAAAGCAATTGTATTCCGCAGATCAAGTTGCAATCCAGCTTCTGGTCTGTTCTACCTTGAAGTATTACCATCTTGATATCAGGAATATCATGGGAATTGCACACCATCTTATAAATTCTTGACGCAGTAATACTTCTTATCATCATTGATAATTTCTCGGTTTCCGTGTTATTATAATCGGAATGCCGGCAAGCGAATCGTGGTGTGTGAAATCAATACTCCTAGCAACTCCGTTGCTTGGTAGTTAAATGGACAATAACGTCATCCTTAGCGAGTTGACTATTGAATCATCACCCTAAGGTTGATTGTGCTACCTAGTCCATTCTCCTGGTGCACTCCTCGATTGATGAGATAGGATTTTGTTAAGTCCTCGCTCATTTGATCATATCGTCTTGCCCTGAAAAGCAAGATTGTTCTCGAGCTTAGTAACATATCGGTGGTTCGTGATTTTCCATATATCTTCTCGGAAGTATTACCAGGTTGTCACCTGACCGCTATGTTGAGTCCGTGATCAAGATGGTCTCCTGTAAACCACCTCTTCTCCAAGAATCTGTGTGGGATACCCCTGAGCTAGTTGGTCAAGCTAAACAACAACTTGGAGAGTTGGAAGATAAAAGCTTGCCCAACTTAGTTCATTTCTCAAAAGGGATATGTTGTGGTTGTGTGTGTTGAAGAAAGATGATATCTTTATTGGTTGATCCTCGTGATCAACTGTTGGATCTATCATCTTACCTAAACCTTTGATTGAGTATGGGCTATCGTCAAATCAAATCAGAACCAACGATATTCGTAATATTGTCTTACTCGTGGTTTTTCCTCGAGCATACACCATTATATTCTTTGGTCTGACCAATGCTATCACCGTGTTCACTTAACTATGGAATTCCTTTTAAAAAGGGAACCCGGATGAATTGTTGTTGAGCCCATTGACAACATCCTTATCTCCTCCATGATTTTGTTGAACATTAAGCTATTGTTGGAAACTTTGTAAACAATGCCTTCGAGTTCCGTCTCTGAGGTATATGTTTGGATGGAAGAAGTGACTTCCTTTGATTCACGTGCATTTGATGTAAGTTGCCGCCGTGAATTCGAGAAAGCATGTTTTACCTCCTCTGGAACCATCCAAAGTCAGTTATGCACGTGCGAAGTATTCTGTGGTTTGATAGACTGATCATCTTCATTCCATATGTGTATCCTAGCACACCAAGCCACTGACTGATTTGTTCTAGGAGAAGGAGTTCTTTTTAAGAGCTAACCCGGGCTTAGTCAAGAACTTTGATATCCTCGATGATGGTTCCCAACCAGAACGCGGTAGTGTTTATTATAAGACTACCATGTGGTCGTGCTTGTCTGGGACAACGTGTTCACATGTTTGTAGTAGAACCAGCTCATGTTTTGGAGCTTGCTATCGTAGTTCATCTCCCGAGAATCCCGCAACGTCATCTCGTCGATTTGTGTTGCAAACTTTCATTTTTCTTCCTAAGACTCGATGAGCCTGGAATATCCTAACACCAACCAGAGCTGAATCTCAGGCAGATATGATGGTTGGAACATTTCCCTAAGAACTATAATATTGGTCTCTCGATAACCGGTAAGGTGGATGTCGTGGCCAACACACCCATCCGGTAGACCTATTATTATAGTATCTTGTTTGAGGAAGTTGGCCACCCCCCCCATAGGGATTTCGTAGGATTTACTCCCTAGTTGCCCCTATGGATTTCTGAGATCCCGAAGTCCGACCTTTTACTTGATGTTCTAGATATCAAACCATATCTATGAATGGGTTACACTAGCACATCAAGGAGAACATTAGAAGCGGAGTGCTAAGTGTCTCTCGGTCGATCATCCAGATTTTGTTTCCTTGGCCTCGCCAAGGGTGAAATCTGAGAAGGTGTTATCTTCCTTTGCATCTGCATCCTCCATCACCATTCATCATGGTAGTAAGTTGTGTTACCGGACCCTTGACACGGATGTTGGTAAAACCTTGATGATTATGGAAATGCTCAAGTTCTTGAGAGCACGCACAAGCGCTACGTGTGATCCTCGGCACTAGCTGGGTTTGCTCTCAGTTTCCTCGGCAATGCTATGACCTTTTCAAACAGTGAATTCACTCTTTATTGATGAGCCTCTCCCCAGTTACCAGAACCATTCCCAGCATTTGCATTTTGTTCCCAGCTTGCACCGCCAATGTGCCATTCTACCACGGGTCTCTTCCATCTCCGGTGATAAGGAAATTCCTCCATTACGTTGTCTTCAACAAGGTAATCCACATCATCCAAGTCCGAGTATGCCATTCTACCGACCCCCGCCAATCGATTGCTGTGATTTGCCTTAGGCTGATATAGAGAGTCTCAATGATCTCTATATCAAAGGTAATTCTTTTTGCCACTTAAGACAATAATCTACGAATCACCCTCCTCCAGGATGTTTCGTCGTGGTATCATGGCAATTCAACTCCTCGCTATGTTGACAACCGATCACCACATTCTTAAGTCTGGAATTGCTGTCTACCTAGTGAACCTCGTCACCTGCTCCACTCCATCCCTCTAGAGGTATGCTTCGTCTCTCAGCTCGAGAGATGTTGCTATGTCACATTCCGAGAGTTAATCCTGAGTTGTTCGACCTTCGAGAAGATCGATCCTTCTAGAGTTTTCCTTTCCTCTTCTTGTCATGATTAGCTGGAGTTCTCAGAGCAAGACGACAAGACAAAGATGGTGTTCAAATCAACGTTCATTTGAAGTGCAACCTGGATCGTGTAGATTGTGTTAGGTTGCGTTCCCCATCGTCTTACCCTACACTTGAATCTCGGGTCGAGATTCTTGTTTAGTGGGGGTGAGTTGTCACATCCCTAGCTCCGGCCTGTCCTGTGCTTGCTTCCATCTGTGCATCATGTTTAAATTTTAAAACTTGAACTGAGGAATTCAGAAGCCTCAAAACCCTAAATAAAAGAAGGGCAAAAACCCTAAAATCTCATTCATTGCTCCAAAGTGCTCTTCTTAAATGTTTGATAATTTTTGGTAAGGGTTCTGGTCCCAACCAAAATATTGAACATTTTTAAGGATTTATTTTTGGGACTTTGGATTTAATTCATTAGCTATTTGAATTTGAATTATATTCATATAATTAGAATATAATTTCAAATATCCCTGAATTATTTTATGAGCTTTTGGAAAAGTCCATCTAGCGAAATAAAATATTCAGAGGAGCTTTGGCATTGTTTGAATTATTATTTTTAATTCAAAACAGTGGCAAAAGAATTAAATAAAAGAAAAACAGAACAGAAATAAATAGAAAGGGAGAGAAGGCCACCTGGGCCACTTACCTGGCGCCGCTTACCTGTCCAGCCCAGCCGGCCCAGCTCCTCCCGCTGGCCCAGCCCACCGCCGCCTCCCTCCCCTGTCGTCTTCCTCCCTGCCAGGAGGACGGGCACGCGCCCGGCGCGCGCGGCCACGCGCCCGGCCACCTCCTGCTTCCCGGCCACCTCCTGCTTCCCCCCGGCCTCCCTAGCGACGCCACGACGAGGCCTCGTGTCCCCTCGCTCCTCTTCCTCCCCCGCTGCATCCCCTCTCTCCTCTGCTCCCTCTCTCTCGCCCGAACCCGAACGCAGCCATCGCCGCCGACGCCGTTTACCGGGGCCACAGCCACCCCCCCTCGCTCCCTCTATGCATCCCTGAGCTCCGCCCTGACCCCGTGGAGCTACACACGCGACGCACGCGGCCAGAGGAGGCCGCAGTCGACCGGAGCGTCGTCGTCTTCATCTCCGGTGCCCGGAGATCGCCGTCGTCAATTCGCCGTTGCAGAGGCTTCCCCGAGCCCACCGAGCTTCTCTCCCGACCCCTCGTGAGCCCCTGTCCATTTCCCCTCTCTCCCCGTGCCGTCCGCGCCTTCTAACCACCCCGGCTGTCGGAGCCGACAGTTCCTCGCCGCCGGCGATGACACAGACGGGGCTAGAGCCACCGTAGCTAACCCCCGAGCACGGCAACGTGCTCAGCACCCTTCCAGGAGCCGAGCGCGCCCACCCGTGCGACCTGCCGTGCCCCCTAGCGCCAACCCCGACCTCGCCGTGCTCCGGCCGCCGCCCCGCTCGCCGCCGTCGCCAAATCCGACCTCCCCAGCACGAACGGATGCCACGATTCGATGCGCGCACACACCAGCTACGCGTAGAGCCCCTCAGTCTCCGATTTGGTCGCCGGAGGAGGAATTCCGACCCCCTCCGCCGTCTCTGGCTCCGCCGGCGACGAGCCGCGGGTCAACTCCGGCGAGTTGACCCGGGGTTTGACCCCCCTGACGTGTGGGCCCAGGCGCCTGCTTGATTAGTGTTAGATTAGTTAGCGCTAATTAACTTAGCTAATTAGATAGGCCACTGACATGCGGGCCCCGCCCGGCTAACTAAGTTAGTTAGGGCTAACTAACTTGGTTAGTTGACTGGGTCACTGACCAGTGGACCCCACTGGTCAGGTTTGACCTGGTCGACGCCTTTGACCTGCTGACGTCACCCCGGCGTCATGCTGACGCAATATTCCTTTTCTGGAATTTAGTTTATTTTATAAATAATCAGGAAATTCCAGAAAATAGCTAAAACTTCAATAAATCATAGAAAATTAACCGTAACTCCAAATTAAATAAATTATATATGAAAAATTATCAGAAAAATTCAAGGAATCCATCTGTACCATTTTCATGCATGTTTGAACAATGGTTGTCCTCTGTTTTGGACAAAACCAATAAAGGGCATTTAAATAATCACATATGGAGTTTGAATTTGAATCTTGTATTCAAACCAACCCCATTTAACTTGTTGCTAGTTGCATTAGCTCAAAACACATTCATATTGCCATGTCATAGCATGCATCATTTTGTGCATTGCATTGATTGTGTTTTTCTGTGTTGCCGGTATTTGTCCCCTCTCGATAGACGCGATACCGATGATGTGATCGTTGACACTGATGAAGACTCAATGTTATCTTCAGAAGTGCCAGGCAAGCAAAACCCCCTTGTTCATTCCGATACAATCCTACTCTCTCGCCCTGCTCTCTTTTACTGCATTAGGACAACAACGAGTCATTTGTTACTTGCTGCGGTAGCTGAACCCCTTTATCCTTTGCATGACCTGTCATTGCCACAGTAAATAGATGAAACCCACTAGCATGAGTAGGAGTTGTTTGAGCCCTGATGTGCCTACTCATTCATGTTTGTTTGTCATGCCTGCTACTGCTTAGAGTTGAGTCAGGTCTGATTCATCGGGGATGAATCAGAGGCGTGTGAACATGTCCTACTGGGTGTGAACTAAGTGTGTGAACACGATTTGGTAAAGGTAGCGGTGAGAGGCCATGTAGGAGTACATGGTGGGTTGTCTCATTGCAGCCGTCCTCAGGAACTGAGTTCTGTGTTTGTGATCCATGATCAGTTACTACCACACATTGGGCTCCGGGCACTCCAAGCTCTCTCGACTTATTAATCAACTTGATCTCTGTCCAGGAGTTGCAACTAGTTTCTGGTGTTTGTAGGTAGTGTTAGTAGTCTACCAAGTGGCACCCGGTACAGGTGGGCTTGGGACAGACTAGGCACAGTGGCACGGTGTACCAAGTGGCACCCGGTTGGTGGGCTTGGGAACCCTGCACACATCGTTTGGGGCCGTGAGCGACACCCCGGCCGGATCTCCTTGCGGATGGAACCCGAATAGGCGATAAACCTGGACTAGAGACTTGTTCGGTTAGTCAGGTCGTGGCCGACTCCCTCGCCCGGCTTCCGCTTGAAGGTTGCCGAGGTACATGACGTGTACAGGGCGGTAAGTGGCGAGAGCGTGTGTGAAGAAGTACACCCCTGCAGGGTTATCATTATCTATTCGAATAGCCGGATTCCTCGGATATGGAAACTTGGACCCCTTGCATAGTTCATAGACAAGTGAAAGTGGATACTCTAAAATACGCAAGATAAGCGTGAGTGCTATGGATGGCGTTCTCGTAGGGAGACGGGAGCGGATCCATAGTGGTGTATTGATATGGTGAATATGTGGACTCGTGTGCGCCACCTCAAAAGAGTTACTTGCAGTCGTAGTTCAGGATAGCCACCGAGTCAAAGCTGGCTTGCTGCAGTTAAACCCCACCATCCCCTTTGTTGATAATGATGCATATGTAGATAGTTCTGATGTAAGTCTTGCTGGGTACATTTGTACTCACGTTTGCCTATTTATGTTTTTGCAGAGAGACTTCGGTCTCGTTAGTAGTTCCGCGTGGACTTCGACGTTTAGCTTGTTACCTCAGCTACGATCTTGTGCCCTCGGCAGGATCTGATAGATAGTCAGGCTTCTCAGCCTTTTTCATTTATAGATGTCTGTACTCAGACATGATAGCTTCCGCTTGTGCTTTGACTTGTATGCTCTGAGTGTTGGGTCATGAGACCCATGATTGTAATATCTCGCTCCTCGGAGCCTTTTGAATATAAACTACTGAGTCGTAGAGTCATTTTGTGATGCCATGTTGTATTGCACATATCGAGCATATTGTGTGTATGTTATTGAAATGCTTGGTATGTGTGGGATCTGACTATCTAGTTGTTTATCTTTAGTAGCCTCTCTTACCGGGAAATGTCTCCTAGTGTTTCCACCGAGCCATGGTAGCTTGCTACTGCTCCGGAACACTTAGGCTGGCCGGCATGTGTCCTTCTTCGTTCCTGTGTCTGTCCCTTCGGGGAAATGTCACGCGATGAATACCGGAGTCCTTTTAGCCCGCTACAGCCCGGTTCACCGGAGTCCTGCTAGCCCAGTGCTACAGCCTGGATTCACTCGCTGATGACCGACACGTTCGATGCTGGGTCATGGATGCCTGTCCCTGTAAGTCTGTGCCACTTTGGGTTTACGACTAGCCATGTCAGCCTGGGCTCCTTATCATATGGATGCTAGCGACACTGTCATATACGTGTGCCAAAAGGCGCAAACGGTCCCGGGTTAAGGTAAGGCGACACCCGTGGGAATACCGTGCGTGAGGCCGCAAAGTGATATGAGGTGTTACATGCTAGATCGATGTGGCATTGAGTCGGGGTCCTGACAGAACAGTATCCCGTGGAGTCATGTTTTGTGGTACGCCACACCCCTGCCGGTGAACAGGACTCCCGTTTCGACTGTAGCGCTCCAACACGAGTCCATTTCCTTCATTTTGCAGTACGCCACACCCCTCCCGATCAACAAGACCCCGTTTCAACCGTAGGAGGTCCAACACAAGTCTTTTTCCTCCGTTTTGCGGTACGCCAGACCCCTCCCAATGAATAGGATCGTGTTTCGAATGTGGCCGGTCGAGCACAAGGTTGTTTCCTCCGTTCTGCGGTACGCCAGGCCTCGTTTCCATCGGTTGTTCCGTCCAAGCCCTCCCGATGAACACGACAACGCATTCCATTCCGACCCAGCCGATTGGCTCCCCATGAACACGACGATGACGTTGTTTCTCCGTTCCGACCCAGCCATGTACACGAGCCCTGGCCGTACGTATGCGCGAGCAGTCGTTCGAGGCCCCGCCCGTATGTATGTACGTGGTCGTATTTACTTTCTTGCACCCTGGCCGTTGTACGTACGTCGATTTGCTACGTGCGCGCCTCTACTACGACACATGTGCACCTCTACTACGACACGTGCGCGCCTCTACATCGACCAGTATGTACGTACACGTTCGCGACCAGAATGACAACGCTACCTACGCTTCGACCAGGCGGGTCCCAACTGTCAGGCACTTCCTTGCATGCGAAGATATAGCTGGTGGGTCCCAGCAGTCAGGGGAAGAATCATTTTTTTTGCACACACGCACTTCCTTGCCTGCGAAGATGTAGCTGGTGGGTCCCAGCAGTCAAGGAGGAAACATTTTTTTTGCAAAATACGGTGGCCCGTCCGGTGGGTCCCTGCTGTCAGGTGGAGGAATAATTATTTTGTGCGTAATAAGGAGGCACTTCCTTGCAACCGATGTAAACCCAGCTGTCAGCCTCTCCACGTACAGTACTCTTCCGATGGAAGTCGTTCCTTGACCATGTTGACCACGCCGCGCCGAGAGCACCAGGGCGGTGGACGATCACGAGGCCTAGGAATGGGACGATGCAGAGTCGGGGAAGACGCGACAGTGGAAGCCCGCGCAGAGAGGTGTACGAGGGTTCACTTGTTCGGTTGTGGTGTGAGTTTGCCGTAGCCGCAGGGCCTGGCCAGCCGTGGGAATAGTAGGGGCGGGAGGCAGGAGCATGCGGCATGACTGGCGCTGCTTTGGGAGGCTGGAGCAAGAAGATTAGAGGTTTAAGAAGCACTACGGCCGTTGGATGGACATCTACAGTCAATGGAGCTAGAATCGTTCATATTGACCAAGTTGAAAAAGCCCTCCGTCCCAGTTAACTTAGTAGGCACACAAGTCAGCCTCCCACCAAGGTGGGTCCCAGCTAGCAGGGGGAGTATTCATTTTTTGTGCATAATAAGGAATCACTTCTGGTGGGTCCGAGCTGACAGCGGGGGGAACGTTTTTTTCGCGCATTATGGTGGCTCGTTCGGTGGGTCCCTGCAGTCAGGGGGGAAACATTTTTTTGCGAAATATGGTGGCCCGTTCGGTGGGCCCCTGCTGTCAGGTGGAGGAATAATTGTATTCCACGTAATAAGGAGGCACTTCCTTGCGGCTATCGTGGACCCAGTTGTCAGCCTCTCCACGTACAGTACTCTTCCGATGGAAGTCTGTCGTTGACCACATTGACCACGCCACACCGAGAGCACCACGGCGGTGCACGACGGCGAGGCATAGGAAGGGGACGACATGGAGCTGGGGAAGACGTGGGAGTGGATGCCCACGCGGAGAGGAGTCCGAGGGTTCACTGGTTCGGCTGCGGTGTGAGGCTGCCGTCATCGCAGAATAACAGGGGGTGTGGGTGAGTGGAGGGATGGCCTGGCCAGTGGTGGAAGTAGTATGGGGGCGGTGAGGCCTCCACGGCAGCACAGCCGGACACAGGAGGTACGAGTAGGCGGCACGACCGGCGCTGCTTTGGGCGGCTGGAGCAAGAAGACCAAAGGTTGAAGAAGCACTATGGCCGTTGGATGGACATCGTATGGTCACTGGAGCTAGAATCGTGCATATTGACTAAGTTGACAAAGCCCTCCATCCCCGTCAACTTAGTAGGCCCACTTCACTGGGTCCCAGCTAGCAGGGGATTATTCATTTTTTTGTGCATAATAAGGAGGAACTTCCTTGCGTGCAAAGATATAGCTAGTGGGTCCGAGCTGTGAACAGCGGTAACATTTGTTCATGAAATACAAAGGACCTTTCGGTGGGTCCCAGATGTCAGGTGGAGGAATCATCATTTTGCGCGTAATAAGGAGGCATTTCCTTGCGTGCAGCCATGGACCCAGCTGTCAGCCTCTCCACGTACAGTCCACTTCAGATGCATGTCGGTCGTTGACCACGTTGACCACGTCGCGCCGAGAGCACCAGGGCGGTGGACGACGGCGAGGCCTGGGAAGGGAATGACACGGAGCCAGGGAACACTTGACAGTTGTTTCCCAGGCGAAGGGGAGTAGAATTGTACGACGGTTTACTAGTTCGTCTGCCATCGCCGGAGAATAACAACAGGTGTGGGTGAGTAGAGGGATAGCTAGGCCAGCGACGGGAGTACGGTGGGGCGGTGAGGCCTGCGCGGCAGCACAGCGGCCACGGGGAGGAGGGAGCAGGCAGTCCCGCTGGCGCTTGTTTGAGCGGCTGGAGCAGGAAGAGCAGAGATTGAAGAAGCATGACGGCTGTTGGATGGACATCCAACAGTCACTGGTTGTTCGTCAACCTTTTTTTTAGGAAAGCCTCAAATCTGTGGAAAACAACATATAGGCCATCTACCATTATTTCTAATAATTTACAGCCTATTTTCTAATTCTTGCGGTTTTTTTGGAGCCCATATTCTTTTTGTTAGCATTACAGTCCATATTGTGGCCACAGTTAAAAAATTATACAAAATTTTGCATATGTCGGTGCAGTCTGAACTATTTTTAATCCTGAAATTTCGAGTCACATTCAAACTGATTTTAAAAATAAATGTATATCAATATAAAATCCAATAAATTGTCCACGCATAAAAATCAATGCAATTTAAAATCTCGAAATGAAAAAAAAGAAATTTGAAACTAATTGCCCGTTTGATGTGTTTTAAAAATGTACATCCCATTTCTCATTACTGATAGTCCATTTTCTCGGCCAACCGAATGAAGCTCTCCTCGTCTTGAAAGATTTGCAGCCCAACAGGCCTTACAAAGTGACTTACTTGACAAATCACAAAAAAACTGGGCTAGCCATTTTCGGAAAGAAAAAAACTACTGGGCTGGTCTGTGGTAAACATAAAAGAAAAGGCTGTCTAGACAGGCCAAAGTGCCCCGCACAGCCCAGTTGACACCCTGCTTCCGTCCAAAAAAAATTATATAAATGCGACTCCAATTATGGCGATTCATAATAATGCCACTGCAATTTCCAAACTTTGAAAAATGCCATTGCAATTTTTGTAAACTTTGAAAAACGCCACTGCAATTTGCAAACTTTGAAAAACACCACTCCAGACTTCGAAAAATGCCACTGGCAATGGCATGAAATGGCAATTTCCAAACTTTGGAAATTGCAGTGGCATTTCTCGGAAACACCAGATTTGAAGTGGCATTTATCAAATTAACCCAAAACAAAAATGACTGGGCGAGCTGTTGGGTCCCTGGTGTCAGCCGCTCGTTGTGCAATTCTCTCGTTTATTGACTACGTTGACAATGGCATGGGATCCAGATGTCAGAAATCCATTAGGAGGAGCCATTTTTTATTGGCTTGAACTAAGGAGGCACTTTCTTGCATACTGCCATGACCTTGGCGGGTTCCTGCTCTCATCCGCTCCACGTACAATCATCTCATGATTGTGTACACGTCAACTTGGTAGGCCCACAAGTCAGCCTCTAAACCCATGGAGGACAAATACAACATTTAAAAAAATAACAGCCCATTCCATACGTTCAAAATGAAAGTTCAACCTTCAGAGCAAAGTAACAGGTCTGATCCACATATAGAGTACTGAACTTCCACGTTGACAACCATCATAGCCAAGTTAACTATCTACTCCCACTAATACTCTAGTAGCGTACAAGTACTAACTTAATCTAAGCTAACTAGACGATGCCGACTGCCATCTGCGGTACACGCTAAACACCGGCACCGGCGTCCTCCGCCTCGCCTCGGACTTGCCAAAGGTGTGATAGGGCGCGTTGCTCACGCGCGTTGGCTCTTTCCATGCCGGCTTGGTCCACCGAAGCTGGAAACCCACTTGACGAGCTGGTAGTAAAAATCAGCGTCGCGAACGCGTGCGTGCCCGACAGCCTCCAGGGCTATTTGCCGGGCGCCGGCCTCCATGTAGTCCGCCCAGTTGCGGGCGCTCTACTCGCGACTCAAAGTGTCGGTGCACTGCTGCTCCATGTACCGCTGGCGGCACAAATCGGCGATACGTTGCCCCTCCTCCAGGTGGTCGCGCTCCAACAACTCATGCTCCTCCGCCAGGCGGTCGTGCTCCAACAAGTCCTCGATCTCCGCATTGCCATCTGAAGACCGATAGAAAGCCGCCTCCCTCCGTCCGCCTTCCGGTGAAAAATCGAACACTAGTTCCAGCGGTGCCCACCTCCGGCCTCGCCTATCGCGGATGGGCGGGGGCATAGCGGACGTGGCGAGAGCGAGGATAAGTGGCGAGCGACGTCGGGCTGGTGGGGGCTTATGAGGATATGGCGAGTTGGGTCACGGTGCCACTGGAGAAGGCCGGGAAACAGTACTTATAGGCAGAAGGTAGGCGACGGTCATCGGAATTCAATGCATAAGCAGGAATGGCTTAGCGCGCCAGCTTGCCGTGGAAAACTAGAGAAACTGAAATTATGACTATGCCATCCCGTCCCATCCGTGCTGGGTCGCACGCCGGCTTGACGGTCAAAGGAGTGCACTCGAATCATCTCCCTCCGTGTCAATAATGATTCCATGTATTTAAAAGGCCTGCAATAAATTAAAGCGCATCTTTTTCGCATCAGTTAGCTGCCTTAATTACGGCCGGCTGCATGCAGGCACTCAGAATCGCTCGCAGTCAGTACATGGGGAAGCATGCAACGAGTCACAGCCGAGGGCACGCATGCAGCCACTTAAACCACTGGAATTAATTAGTCTTAAACTTCTACATGCAGTTAATTATTGCCATGCCTTGGTCTTGCTGCTTTGCTCACGGGATTAATAAACCTGGACGGAGGGAGTACCTTGGTTGGTCAGATTTTTGAATTACGCCCTACAAACCAGAAAGTAGGTACTTGTAACATCCCAAAATTCTAAATTTTGGAATGTTATATTAAATAGAGAGTTTTGATTGATTGTACGATTGCTTGTGTGAAATTGAGTGAAACTTGAGACTTTTTGAAAGTTAAATGGGAGGGAATAATATGACTTTCCCAAAACTTTCACTTTGCTTTCTAATCTCCCGGAATTCAAATTCTTTTCAAATACATAACCCTAGCAAGAAGATGACACGACTTATTCCATTTAAATAAATGAAGAGGGTTTTGACAATATTTGAATTCCATTTGAAACTATTTTCAATTTCAGAAACTTTAAGCAAATCAATGATTTTCGTGAGAGAACATAAAATGACTTCTTCAAAACATATTGAATATGAGTTGGAAGTTTAAAAGAAATCAAAATTAAAATGCTTTTGAAATTATTTTCAATTGGGAGTTATTTGGGTTTTATTCAAATTATTTTTCTCCAAAAATAAAATATATGGAAATTAGGGTAAAATAATTCCCTATAGTGGAAAAAAATGGAGAGATATAAATTTGAAGTCATTTTGGTATTTTTTAAAATGTGTTTTTTGAGGTTTTATTGTAGCAGTAACACTCTTTGCTTTATTTAAATTTGTGTAGAATTTATTTGATGTTAAAAAAATGTCCATGTTGAAGAAAATAACTTTCTAATTCTTTTGATATATTATATGCCTATAGTATGTTTTTATTTTGTATAGTTTATTTTATTTTTGCTGTCTGCAA
Organism: Triticum aestivum; assembly: GCF_018294505.1. NCBI lineage: Eukaryota > Viridiplantae > Streptophyta > Magnoliopsida > Poales > Poaceae > Triticum > Triticum aestivum. Next base: position 315,337,440 of record NC_057801.1, read on the forward strand.
AATGTTTTCTTTAAAAAAAAATCTTTCTCTCCGCCCACTGGCCGGCCCAGCCGAAGCCAGGCCAAGGCCCAGCTCCGCGCCGCCTCGCCCGTCGTCCCCGACCGGGACTCCTCTCGGAGTCCGGCGCCGCCCCGCCACCGGCCGCCCCTTCCCCACGCCACCGGCCTCCCCTGCACCTTTAAAAAGGCGGGTCCTGACTCCGCCGCCTCTCCCCCTCTCCTCGTGCCGCCGCCCATCACCAGATCCGCCGCCCCCGCTGTTCTGCGCCACCGCCTCACCGCGCCTCCACCCCGCGCGCCACCGCTGCCACCTTGTCGCCCTCGCCATTCGCTGTTGCCCTCGGCCACCAAAGCACCGCCGGCGACCATGCCCGAGCCGCCCGCTGTCGCTGGAGTTCAACCTTGTCGTCGCCGGTTTTGTCGCCAAAACCGCCGAATCACCGAACCGGTAAATAAACCGCCTGGTCCGGTTTATTCTTTTTCAGTTTTCTTTGGTTTACCTTTTATCCGGGTTTTTTTAGGTTAGATTATTTAGCGAACGCTTTCTATTTAGGAAGTTTTAGTGAACGTTTTCGTTCTGTAGTACTGTTTAACGAATGTTCGTTATTTAGACTTTTTCTTTTTCTGTTAGTTTTAGTCAAGGACTTCTTTGTAGATGCATTATTTATAGTTTAGCCGCTGGTCTTCAAACCCTCACAACTTTTACACTGTTTATCCAAATCCAACGAAACCAAATCCAAGTTTTACCCTCACATGTTTTTGAAAGTTTTAAATTTGAATTCAAACACATTTCTATTTGAACTTCGTTCGATCGTAACTTGAGTTTTATAACTCCGTTTTGAGTGTTTCTTTTTGCAAATCGAAGCTCTTGACCTACATTTTCTGATAAGGCCAAATTCACTCAATTTTGGTACTGTTAGAAATTGTTTTCTGTTGCAAGAGTTATTTGCTTGGTTTTGGAGTTTTCTGAACTGTGTTCGTCATTCTTTCGGATCTTTTGAGTGGTTGCTTATGTGTGTTTACTATTGCTTGCTTACGATAGATTGAACGGAGTGTGACGAACAGAACTATCAGGAGTTGAGTGTGAATCATCTTCATCAACAGTACAGGCAAGTTCACATTTTGATCATATCTCTTTCATACCCAGTTTTTATGCATTAGTTTCACCCTCAAACATTGCATGGTTAGGAATTGATAACATGTGGGTATTGGGAAGTAGTTGACGAGGTAGGAACCTATTGTCCTGCATTCAAACCATGGGAGTTACTTCTACGTTGTGCTTATACTGCTATGCTATGCTCGTAGACGTGGTTTGGTTTGAGTTATTCATGACAGATGTGAGAGTTATTATTAATGGTTAACTTAAGGTGGTTACTTTAATACACATCTGAGTGGAATGGTTGGGGCACCCTGGAGCACCCAGTGGTTTTCTAGGGCACCTGGAGAACCCAATGCTTGCCCAAGGGAATCCCGGAGGACCCGTGTGATTACCCTATGGAATGCCACCCAGGCTCAAAGGGATCATAATATTATTCATGCTAGAAACTTTCGTGTGCAGCCACAAGCCATTATGGGCTCTGGCATAGTTGAGTATGTTGCGTGAGCTCTTGAAGAGGTAGACTAGAAGATGTAGGGGGTGTAGGTGGTACTGTCTACCCAGAGTAAAGAGTTAATGCTTCTGAAAGACTATGTCTTGGTCATACATTTCTCAAACATCATGTAGTGCGAGAAATCCAACGGAGGAGATTCAGTCTTGTGGGGAAAGTGCGCAAACCTCAGCAGAGTGTACAAACTAATCATGCTTAGCCGTGTCCCTAGTTATGGACGTTTTGAGTATCTATTTCTTGGATTATCGTGTTGATCTCATCACGTTACTTAAATAATTTGTGGGTTGATGATTATTAATTTGGGATAGAGTTGGAGGAACCTTCTCAATGTTTTCAACAAACTTTGTAGTTAAATAAAACATATTCCTTTGTAGTAGGGAAAAATTGGCTTTATGCAAAAATAAACTTAGAGCTTTCCACCAGCCAAACATGCATGTAGTGATAGTTATTATTCATCATTATCCTGTGGTGTGAATTTGCCAGTACATTGAATGTACTGACCCTTTGTGGCTGCAACATCTCATGTTGCAGGATTCTTACAACGAGTAAGTGATATGTTAGGGTTACGGTTTCTACACTCAACTTTGCCATTGGTGTTGATGGGAATCCACAAACTTGTTGTTACTTTCGCTACTTGGATTGAGGTAATAGTATTTACGTTACTTTATACATGTGATTTACCTATGTTATAAATCCTCGAGTACTATGTGTGTCAGCATACCGATCCAGGGATGACACTTAAGCATAGAGACTTGACCGTCTGAGGTAGGGTAGCTACAAGATGGTATCAGAGCACATGTTGACTATAGGACGTGACCCTCGAGACTAGCAAGCCCATAGGAAAGATTTTCTCGACTACTTTATTTTCAAAAAGATCTCTTACCTCTCTTCCCTTCTAAGTTTTTTCAAATATTCCCTTTTAGTGAGACTATACCCTTTCCCCTTTTAACCACATGAAGAATTCGGCTGATGAGACCACTCCAAGAAGTACAAGATATCGGACAACTAAGACTACTCTGGAATAAGAGGATTTTTACCATGCATTACAATGACGGAAACTAAAACGGTGAAAGACTCCAAAGACTAGAAGAATTTGAAGGCTTTGAAGAATTTATAGATTGGTATGACTGAGGAAGGCTACCTTATGGAACTTGGCAGACTATGGAAGCTGTCAATACCCGAGATCAAGATGTGTCGGAGAAAGGCTGGAACATGGAACGTTAAAAACTTAAGGTTTTTGTCAAGAAAGCCCCAAGACAGGGGATATCAACTATGGAATGATAGCTCATGGCAGATACATGGGCATAAACCCGTATATCCATGATGCTATCGCTCGCTCATGTTATTGCCACCATGAGGATTTAAGCATGCATTCTTCGGAAGAATTGGATGACAAAAGGGCTAATGGAGCATCTGTCAGCAAAGGATGCAGTTTTAACCTTAGCCGGTGTATCACCAGGATCTGGAGTATTACATCAAGAATTTTAGAGGGACCTTTAGGAAGTCATATTTGACAAGGAGGCAATTTGTGAAGAACTCGGGAACCAGAAGCTAAAAGTAGCCAAGCTAGAGGAGCTAAAACCTCAAGATACCAAAGATTTTTCAGGACCTGAAGGATAGTAGGACCATGGCTCATGCCAAGGATGTTGAAACCCGGAAGTTTGGAACGCAACTCCAGAAATATTAAAGGACGTCACGAGAGACTTTGTGTCAATAAGAGATGATCTGGCAAAAGAACATGAGAAGGACTAGTACGATCGGAAGAAGCCATCGGAGACATGAACAAGACTTTAAGAGTTTTGCGACTTTGAAGATTTATTGACCTTTAGTAGGCCAAACCCCTGTTATATACTTACGTTAGATGCGATGATTGTGAGTTGTATTTTGTTTGATGTTTTTCCGACAGCCACAAAATAAAATTCCTTTTCAAAACTATTGTTTGTATTGTGTGTATCCCTCTCTATTTCTCTTATCTCACCCCAAAACCCCTGGACCCAATAGAGGATGAATGGATATGAGCTCATATTATCTAGACCGATGAGTCAATTGGAGATGGACCGATGGATTCAGAACATGGAGGATCATATGAAGAATAACCCTATAGCCGGAAAGGACATGGCCCAGCATGCTTCTCAATGCTTTGAAAGAGGTGCTGCTACTTGGTGGAGGATGTACCAAAACATCAACGGATGGCAAGGAGTAACCACTTGGAAGGAATTTAAGTTGACTTTGCTAAAGTTTTGGTTTGTGTCCCTGAATTTGAAGCCTTATGGAAAGGATATGAAGAAACTCCGTGCATGCAAGCTTTGTGGAGAAATAGGACACGACCATAAAGAACACAAGGATGAATGTCCTCATTATGAAGGAAGTCACCCAGCTGAAGAATGCCCAACTAGGCAGATTACTTGTTTCTTGTGTGAAGGAACTACCCACTACCAGGCTCAGTGTCACATTTACCCCATGGTACAAAGAACCATCCAGTAGAAGAAAGAAGCAAAGAAAGGAGCCCTTATGAAAATTTCAGAAGAACTTGTGATGAAGGAAGAGGTGGAGAACACACCCGAGGGAGACCCAGTTAAACCCTGCACCAAGTCTTGCTATTCGTGTGGAGAAGAAGGACACATCTCCGAGAATTGTCTAGATGGAGATCTAGTAGAATTCCTGACAGAGGAAGTAAAGTATGACCCACAGGAAATAGAAGCCCTGATTGGAACAGAAAAATCCAGGAAGAGAAGTAGGTTGGATACCAGGAAGGACCTGAGTCATATCACCTGTTTCAGGTGCAAGGAGTCAGGGCACTACTTCAGTGGTTGCCCAAAAAGGAAACATCGAGACTCATGAGAAGTGATATGTTTTAGTTGTACTGAAGTAGGGCACTTTGCTAGAGATTGCCCCAAAAAGAAGGAGACTTGTGATGAATAGTTGAGTTAGCAACAAAAGAAATATAATAGAAGTAGTGGGAATATTACTTTTTATATAGAGGTGTTGAGTTGAGGTATGTAATGGAAATACAGGAGATTGTAATACTTTGAGAATCAATGAAGTTATCATCATTGGTACTGATTTGGATTTTTATGAGTTGTTACTCTATGTAGAAAGATTTTGACCATTTTCGAGGATATGAGAAATATGGTCTATGGAAGATTGGAGCATTTTAAGGGTGGTAGTACCCTATGAGGAGATTTCACCCCTGGAAAGGATAATGATATTCCACGGAGTGGATTTCGGACTAAACAAGTATGAGTTTTATCTCGATATATGGGATACCCCAAGAATACGAATGGATGGATTACTATTGGATATAAAGGAGGTATGATGTTGGAAGTATGGGGCAATTGTAACTCCATGAGGAGTATGAGTAATCACACCTTAGTTTGGTACAAATAGAAGGAAGGGAGACAGTACCCTTGGATGGATTTAAGAATGCTAGGAAGTTGGATGTTGGAATAATGATCAGTTGCCCCGATGATGAGTTCAAGATTTACAATTGATGATATGGGCCATAACCCACATGCTCTAGGTCCTGCTAAGATGCAAGCACACTCTTGCTGAAGGAAACCCCCTGGGAGAGGATATGCCTTTATCAACAGACGGTCTTATAGGAGTAACGCAAAACTTGAGAGTTGTGATAGAATGATAGATGTTTGTTTGGCTTGCAGAATCAATGGATTTATCCGAACCCAGTTTGTCGACAAGAGAAATTCTGCAATGCTTGTGAGGGTGACCGAGTGTTAGAATGCGAGATTCACTAAAATGTATACAAGGTAATGATTTGGGTGCGGGATGGATTGATCACCATACCGGCTTACTCTTATTCTTCGCCTTGCTATACTGGATGGTAAATTTGAGTGACTTACCTATAGTAGAGAGGCGACGATATTAAACCTTGTTTAAACCTTAGAATGCTATAATTATTTTTCCCTTGTACAAGGCAGCTACTGCCAATCGTAGGATATACGGTGAGAATGAAGCCCAGACCCATTTCCTGCAGGAGAAACCATAAATTGTTGAGCACCATGAGATATGGATAGTTGTTTAGTATTGGCGCCAGACCCATCAGCTAAGAAGACCACGTCACAGCAAAACCATACCCCGATGAAAGGACAGGAGTACTGAGGAAAAAGGTTATGCCACTATCATAAGAGCCCAGAGAAGGAATTATCCTGAAGATCCAAGAAGATCGACAAGGTCAACAATAAGGATGGAGTATATGAGTTTTGATGGAAGCGTAACAATGTTTCTAAGGGTGGTAGCACCCCAGACCCCCTGTGACGATCGATGGATTTTGAGAAGACCCCGAACCTAACCTATTTCTTGCTAGCCTCTCCGAATCTCGAGGACGAGATTCATTTTAAGGGTGGTAGGTTTGTAACATCCCAACATTCTAAATGTTGGAATGTTATATTAAATAGATAGTTTTGATTGATTGTATGATTGCTTGTGTGAAATTGAGTGAAACTTGAGACTTTTTGAAAGTTAAATGAGAGGGAATAATATGACTTTCCCAAAACTTTCACTTTGCTTTCTGATCTCCCGGAATTCAAATTCTTTTCAAATACAAAACCCTAGAGAGAATATGACATGACTTCTTCCATTTAAATAAATGAAGAGGGTTTTCAAAATATTTGAATTCCATTTGAAACTATTTTAAATTTCAGAAACTTTAAGCAACTCAATGATTTTCATGAGAGAAGATAAAACAACTTCCTCAAAACATATGAAATATGAGTTGGAAGTTTAAAAGATATCCAATTTCAAATCCTCTTGAAATCATTTTCAATTGGGAGTTATTTGGGTTTTATTCAAATTATTTTCTCCAAAAATAAAATATATGGAAATTAGGGTAAAATGATTCCCTACAGTGGAAAAAATGGAGAGAAATAAATTTGAAGTCATTTTGGTATTTTTAAAATGTTTCTTTTTGAGGTTTTATTGTAGCAGTAACACTCTTTGCTTTATTTAAATTTGTGTAGAATTTATTTGATGTTATAAAAATGTCCATGTTGTAGAAAATAATTTTCTGAAAATTTTGATATATTATATGCCTATAGTATGTTTTTATTTTGTGTAACTCATTTTATTTTTGTTGTTTCAAAACGTTTTCTTTAAAAAAAAATCTATCTCTCCGCCCACTGGGCCGGTGCGAAGCCGGGCCAAGGACCAGATCCGCATCGCCTCGCCCGTCGTCCCCGACCGGGGCTCCTCCCTGAGTCCGGCGCCGCCGCGCCACCGGCCGCCCGTTCCCCACGCCACCGCCCTCCCCTGCCCCTCTAAAAAGGCGGGTTCCGACTCCGCCGCCTCTCCCCCTCTCCTCGCACCATCGCCAATCACCAGATCCACCACCGCCGCCATCGGTTGCCGCCGCCGCCGCTGTTCTGCGCCACCGCCTCACCGAGCCTCCACCCCGCGTGCCACCGCCGCCACCTCGTCGCCCTTGCCCCTCGCCGTTGCCCTCGGCCACCGGAGCACCGCCAGCGACCACGCCCGAGTCGCCCGCTGTCGCTGGAGTTCAACCTCGCCACCGTCGGATTTGTCGCCAAAACCGCCGAATCACCGAACCGGTAAATAAACTGCCCGTTCCGGTTTATTCTTTTTCAGTTTTCTTCGGTTTACCTTTTAGCTAGTTTTATTTTTTTTCAGGTTAGATTATTTAGCAAACGCTTTCCATTTAGGAAGTTTTAGTGAATGTTTTCAATCTGTAGTACTATTTAACAAACATTCGTTATTTAGGCTTTTTCTTTTTCTGTTAGTTTTAGTCCGGGACTTCTTTGTAGGTGCATTATTTACAGTTTAGCCCCTGGTCTTCAAACCCTCACAACTTTTACACCGTTTATCCAAATCCAACGAAACCAATGCCCACTTTTTAGTTATGATCCCCTCTATCCAGTAAAGGAACTTAAACATGTTTTTGAAAGTTTTAAAATTTGAATTCAAACAGATTTGTATTTGAACTTCATTTGATCGTAACTTGAGTTTTATAACTCCGTTTCGAGTGTTTCTTTTTGCAAATCGAAGCTCTTGACCTAGACTTTCTGATAATGCCAAATTCATTCAATTTTGGTACGGCTAGAAATTGTTTTCTGTTGCAAGAGTTATTTGCTTGGTTTTGGAGTTTTTTGAACTGTGTTCTTCGTTCTTTCCGATCTTTTGAGTGGTTGCTTATGTGTGGTTACTATTGCTTGCTTACGATAGATTGAACAGCGTGTGACAAATAGAACTATTAGGAGTTGAGTGCGAATCATCTTCATTAACAGTACAAGCAAGTTCACACTTTGATCATATCCCTTTCATACCCAGTTTTTATGCATTAGTTTCACCCTCAAACATTGCATGATTAGGAATTGATAACATGTGGGTATTGGGAAGTAGTTGACGAGGTAGGAACCTATTGTACTGCATTCAAACCTTGGGAGTTACTTCTACGTTGTGCTTATACTGCTATGCTATGCTCGTAGACGTGGTTTGGTTTGAGTGATTCATGACAGATGTGAGAGTTATTATTAATGGTTAACTTAAGGTGGTTACTTTAATACACATCTGGGTGGAATGGTTGGGGCACCCTGGAGCACCCAGTGGTTTGCCCGGGCACCTGGAGAACCCAATGCTTGCCCAAGGGAATCCCGGAGGACCCGTGTGATTACCCTATGGAATGCCACCCAGACTCAAAGGGGTCATAAGATTATTCATGCTAGAAACTTTCGTGTGCAGCCACAAGCCATTATGGGCTCTGGCATAGTTGAGTATGTTGCGTGAGCTCTTGCAGAGGTAGACTAGCAGATGTAGGGGGTGTAGGTGGTACTGTCTACCCAGAGTAAAGAGTTAATGCTTCTGAAAGACTGTGTCTCGGTCATCCGTTTCTCAAACATCATGTAGTGCGAGAAATCCAACGGAGGAGATCGAGTCTTGTGGTGAAAGTTCGCAAACCTCTGCAGAGTGTACAAACTAATCATGGTTAGCCGTGTCCCCGACTATGGATGTTTTGAGTATCTAGTTCTTGGATTATCGTGTTGATCTCATCACGTTACTTAAATAATTTGTGGCTTGATGATTATTAATTTTGGATTGAGTTGGAGGAACCTTCTCAATGTTTTCAACAAACTTTGTAGTTAAATAAAATATATTCCTTTGCAGTAGGGAAAAATTGGCTTTATGCAAAAATAAACTTAGAGCTTTCCACCAGCCAAACATGAATGTAGTGATAGTTATTATTCATCATTATCCTGTGGTGTGAATTTGCCAGTACATTCAATGTACTGACCCTTTGTGGCTGCAACGTCTCATGTTGTAGGATTCTTACGACGAGTAAGTGATACGTTAGGGTTACAATTTCTACACTCAACTTTGCCGTTGGTGGTGATGGGAATCCACAACCTTGTTGTTACTTCCGCTACTTGGATTGAGAAAATAGTATTTACGTTAATTTATACATGTGATTTACCTCTGTTATAAATCCTCGAGTACTGTGTGTGTCAGCATACCGACCCAAGGATAACACTTAAGCACAGAGACTTGACCGTATGAGGTCGGGTCGCTACAGTACTAGTACGTGCGTGATCTGCTATTTATTCGTGTAGGATCGAGTAGGTCGTTTCTTGAATTGAGACCTGCAAACCGGAGAGGAGGTAGTATGTGTGTGAAATGCTATTTATCTGTGTAGGATTGAGTAGGTTGGATAGTCTATGTGTAGGGTCGAGTAGGTCGGATGGTGTATGTGTACGATCGCATTAGTTGATGAACGTTAGCTGGGAGATAAGACATTTGCAAACGTTTTTGCTGGCAGTTTCTTCAGATGCGCATGGCATTTTCTTCAGAGCAGCTTGTGAGTTTCTTCAGAGGTAGGAATTTTTATTCAAAAAACTGCCACTTTGGATCTTGCGTCGCAATTAAAACTGCCAGGAGCGCATTATAGGCTAGCTAGTGATCGATCAGTAACTTGTAAACACTAAGCGAACAGAAATAAGGAACTGTTAATGCATCTCAATGATTCAGGGATGATGTACAAATATGTACCTCCAAAAGCAAAGATCAGCCACTTCGGATCTTGCGTCGCAACTAAAACCAACTAGTACGATTCCCATACATAAGATCAACATGTTAATGCATCTCAATGATTCACATATCATATAAAAATATGTAGCTCCAAAAGCAAAGATCTAGAAAAAACATCTGTTCTTCCTACTAACATGGATGCTTCTCTTGGCCAACATTCAGTACAGACTGAAAGAAAAATTTGTTTGTGAAGTCTACAATTCCTCTTGCAAACGTAAGTGGTTTCACCAACAGCTGGAACCATGAGAATGAACCACATATGATGGAGGAACATCCACTGCAATATGATTTGGGCTTCTCTCGATCACAGGGCGAGACTATTTTCGGAATACAAACTTTAACTTAGGCAAAATGATCCCATTGTATAATCAGACCAAAGCAATGAAGCACCTAGTGTTGGCCAATAAATAGTACAGTGCTACTTTTCTGCAGTCCATGAAGTGACTATCCAATCTTTCTGTGTCTATTTTTAAATGGCAGTGCATGTAGTGACTATGCTATTCTCTTGTGAAGTTCAACCAAAATTGCGGTCACTTTGTTTGTTTGCCAAATAGCAATGGGCAGACATCTCTATCTGCACAAATATCAAGTAGCTAGTAAACATATACCCCACCTTGTATTTTCGGTTTAAACATGTCTCTGCCGCTTAGCATCTGTCATGTTCTGCACTGGACAATTGGATACAGTTATGTTTTGCCTTGGACAATTTCATACTGAATTGATTTGCTGGTTCAGAGCAGAAATATAGCGCATATTCTTCATCAAACCAAGGATATCCATGTTCCAGTGATGGAAGAGGTGAAATCAATACAACCGAAATTGAGCACCAAATCATTGAATCTTGTCCTGCACCTCTAATGTAGGTCCACCCTGCCAATAAATTCACATGCAAACCACTAGTATTACTATCTAATGACAATACAAAAAGAGTATCAAGATAGTAGCAAACCATGTACCTTCGTAATGAACAGCTCATAGTGCCACCAATTGGATATAAAGGTTTGGAACAAAACATGCTCCTAATGTTGAATCAGTTGGACTTTTTGTGTAGTTCCACTAAAATCGAGCTTCCATGTCTGCATAGATATTGAAAGTGTGACTAATGTAAAAATGACACTAGTTGAAGCATAGACTCACAAATATAAGCATTCCAATTTCTTAATGGGAATAGGTAGCAAGACTATTTCTAACCACCTGTTTGAAGGAATAAATAAGGCAACAATGGCTGATGTCAAAAAGGCATATATATTTCTTTCTGAAAGAATGATCAACTCCCGACCTTTCCTCTTCTTTTAAGCATATTTTGTGCAGTTCAACTAAAATAAAATGCCATCACCGCCTTGACAATTCAGTGACACTGTACAAAAGGAAATGACTTAACATTACATCATGATGTCAGGTATGTAGTCGACAGGCACTGGATACAAACATACAGACCTCCTCCGCTAACATAATGAACATTAATTTTAACAAAGGTGTGACTAGCTTTACTGGGATAATTTGAGTGAACTCTACACCCTCTATTCCTTAATATAAGACGTTTTTGCGGTTCAATTTAAAGTACCCAAACGTCTAGTATTTAGAAAAACAGGTAGTAATTTTCTTGAGAACATATCTGGGAAAGCTTGCCACACTTTATTTATGTCCATACGCTAATGCAACACCATTTGAACACTACAAATATACACTAATCCAGTGGCTAGTGCAACAGTAGAGTAGTTATTTTATTACAGGGTACAGTACAATGGTTTTACTAAACAGATTTCAATAAACTCTAGCACTGGAAGATTTCTAAAAGAATTAACAATACAAAATGTAAAGGTAAGAAGTTTCACCATTGGTATACTAGCTATGCATGAGCATTAAACCAAATACAAAAGTCTGAAGGTAACTAGCATTATTAACTAATGACAGTATAAAAAATTTGCAAACCATGTACCTCCAAGGTAAATATCATTTTGAACTCCAGGGGACCTTAAAAATTGCTATCCCAATCTTGATAATTGATCAAACATAAAAACTTGATTGGAAGAATCAAGAGAACATCCGGAGGAGGAGGTGCCCACTCTTGACCTTTCCTCTTGTCTTCATAATTTTTTGTGCAGTTTAACCAAAATAAAATGACATCAGCACCTTGGCATTTTGGTGACACTGTACAAAAAAATTAACTTATCTCATGAAAGTGAGGTATGTAATCTATAAGCATTAACAGTGCAAAAATCTGAAGGTAGTAACAAGTTTCATCGTTGGTATACTGGTTGTGCAACAACATTAGAATGCCTTAGCTGAAAAATCTTTAATACATCCACAATCAACAGCTAACCCTGAAATAATCCAGTGCATTAAATAGCATTGCTTAAATTTATCGGTGGCATTAGACTGAGTGCGGCATCAGTTAATCGTGCCATTGCTTAAATTTAGCAATAGCATTGCTTGACTTGACTGCTGGCGTTATACTAAGAGCAGAAAGTGGCAATTAGAGCATGGGAGGCCCATTCGAACAGTGGGCGCACCAGTACGATGTACCTCCACGGACGCATAGAGTGGTGAGGGAGGTATGGTTGCCCAGAGCAACAAATATCCAGGCAGCATATGTGGATTACGTCCCATTTTTGTTCTCTATAGCCACCTTTTCCCTATGTGAGGACCACAAACCGATCGACCTAGTCATTCTCTATTCCGTTGTCATGCCTTTCTACCCTTCTTCAACCAAGAGACACGAGACTCGTTCCTTAGCTACTCATTTTTCCCCTTTTCAACCTAGATGCGCATTCGATGCCAACTCTCTTGGATAGTACAGTCTCCCTTCCCTTCCTTATTCAACCCAGACATGGATTAGTGTGCATGAAGTAGGGTTTCCTTTAATAGTGCAAATTAAGGTTTTCGTCTGCGTGACTAGCAGAGCAGAGGATAGCAAATTGGGAAGATGGTGGAGTGGAAAAAGATCCACATGCAGCGACGTGGCAGATGGGGCACTAGAACAAGTGTATGGTTCGAAAAGAGGTAGCATACCTGAGGGTCGGCGGGGAGTGTCTTCGCTCGTGGTTGTCGTCCTCCGCACACACTACGGCAACGAGCTTGGGGACGGAGGCCATCCCGTGCGGACGCTAGGTCTGAGAGGACGGCCTTGTCGTCAGTGCGTGACCTCGCTCGCCGACGATGAGTGCGTCAACACTGCACGTCCTTTTCTTCCTCAGCGGATATGTGACCACCGGTGAGGAGGGAGAGGGAGGCCGTCTTTTTTAGATCTGGAGAGAGGGTGATAGTGTGAGAAGAAAGTGGTCAGCCCTTAGCAAGAAAGCGCTGAAGCTCCAGCCTATATATCTTTTTTATACTACTAGTACTAGAGGTGGAGTAGTGGTAGAGTAGTTTGTATTTTTCTCTGCATACAGTACCAGTTAGTCATGCTTCAAAACTAAACGGCACTCCATTAAAAAAATAAAGGATGATAACTAATGCGGCACCTCGGGCCAACACGGCCAGATCGCATTTTGTACGAGAAATTGCACACCATGTTTCGTTGACATGTGGTCCCGTTCCAACATGTCAGTGAGACGACGGCGAGTCCTTTTCTACTAGTATTTCCGAACGGACATGTAGGCCGGGGTGCCTCTTCGTGTACCATGTCAAACTGGCAACCGTCCACCAACTTTTCGCCTTTCCCTCTCGATTTGGAACTACTGTTGCACACTCTTCCTCCCTCCTCCATTTGCCTTCACCCTTCCTTCTACCATTGTTCGATCGTCTTCTCCATGGATGGAACAGGCCGGAAACGACCCCGTTATTCTTGCCCCGATCTAAAAGATGACATGGTGGAGGAACTCATTGATCGGTGCGACGTCATCACCTCGGCTAGCATGGCAGGTTCATTCAAGACCATTCTCGACTCAACTAATAACAACATTACAAGGAACCCAAGTCCAGGAGCGGTTTGATCTCCCCTATCTTCTTCGCCGTGACCCTGATGACTGGCGCGGGGACGACGGAGGCCTCGCCTTGTGCAAGTTGATGCCGATTGATAATGATACGTATGATGTTAAGATGCCATCACTTGAGGGCAAGGCTTGGGCAGGCGCAAATGGAGATTGGGTTGTTTATATTGGGTACAACTACGAGTGGGAACTTGTGAATGTGTACACTCGTCACCGGGTTCCACTTCCAAAAATCTCAGCAGACTGCCCAGAGGTTGAGCACACTAGTATTCTACGCATGTTCAAATACGATCATGGTGACTGTCTTCTACGGAAGATAGCAATTTGTCGAGTTCCCAACCGCTCTTTGAATTACAAGAACTATGTAGTTGTTGCTATCTTCGACAAGCTTGTTGCCGTCCTTCGTGGTTTGAGTGGATGGATATTGCTCAAAATTCAGTTTTTGTACACAATGTGTACTGTGATGCAATTCAATACGAGGGTCTTGTGTTTGCTTCCACCACTCATGGCACTGTTTTTGCATGGGATCCTCGTAGTTTCGGTACGTTTGTCTTCAAGCATAATTATAATTGTTTCATCCACATGCATGCGGGTTAGCAAGTTTCCCTTTACCAACTAACCTTCTTCTTGTGTTTCCAAGGTCCTGTGAACATTCCACCACCTATACTTGAAATTTTTTGTAACCAAGGGGGAGATGACGATGGTGATGATCACGATCATGAGGACGAGAAAGGCCCATATACTCAGTGGCGCCTGGCAACTTATTCCGATGGATCACCCCTTCTTGTCTGTATACAGCACACTGCTGATGTTACTACTAAGGAAGCAGGTGTTGTCTCCCATGGTCGCACTCTCCGGACCTATGCCAACACCCGTTGCATGGTATTCGGGATGGATACTAGTGTGCTAGTGCCAACAGTAGCCGGTGGAGTAGCACGCGGTGGAGGCTGGATGAATAGGAGCCCGTGGAGGCTGGAGGAGGTCGATAGTGGAGATGAATAATATCCCGTGGAGTCCCGTTTTGCGGTATGCCACACCCCTCCCGATGAAGAGGACCCCCGTTTCGACCGTACGAGGTCCGTTTCGTCCGTTTTGCGGTACGCCACACCCCTCCCGATCAACAGGACCCCCCGTTTCGACCGTAGGAGGTCTGTTTCCTCCGTTTTGCGGTACGCCACACCCCTCCCGATCAACAGGACCCCCATTCCGAACATAGGAGGTCCGTTTCCTCCGTTGTGCGGTACGCCAGACCTCATTTCCATCGCCTGTTCCGTCCAAGCCGGTAGGCTCCCACGCGTTTCGTTGCCTCTCGATGAACACGGCACATTTTGTTGCCTCCCGATGAACACGACACATTCCGTTGCATCCCGAGGAACACGACACATTCCGTTGCCTCCCGGTGAACACGACACATTCCGTTGCCTCCCCATGAACACGACGACGATGTTGTTTCTCTGTTCCGACCCAGCCGTGTACACGAGCCCTTTCTCTGTTCCGACCCAGCCATGTACACGAGCCCTGGCCATACGTATGTGTGAGTAGGCGTTCGAGACCCTGCCCATATGTACGTACGTGGCCGTATTTTCTTTCTTGCACCCTCACCACTTTACGTACGTGTACATGCTACGTGCACACCTCTACTACAACACATGCACGCCTCTACAATGACCAGTATGTACGTACATGTTCACAGCCAGAATGACAACGCTACGTACGCTTCGACCAGGTGGGTCCCAACTGTCAGGCACTTCCTTGCCTGCGAAGATGTAGCTGGTGGGTCCCAGCAGTCAGGGGGCGAATTGTTTTTTTTTGCCTGGACGCACTTCCTTGCGTGCGAAGATGTAGCTGGTGGGTCCCAGCAGTCAGGGGGAAACGTTTTTTTCGTGAAATACGGTGGCCCGTCCGGTGGGTCCCCGCTGTCAGGTGGAGGAATAATTATTTTGCGTGTAATAAGGAGGCACTTCCTTGCTGCGGCCGTGGACCCAGCTGTCAGCCTCTCCACATACAGTCCATGTCCGATGGAAGCCATTCCTTGACCACGTTGACCACGCCGCGCCGAGAGCTCCAGGGTCGTGGACGACGGCGAGGCCTAGGAAGGGGACGACGCGGAGCCGGGGAAGACGCGGCAGTGGATGCCCACGCGTAGAGAAGTACAAGGGTTCACTAGTTTGCTGTGGTGTGAGGCTGCCGTCGCCGCAGAATAACAGGGGGTGTGGGTTAGTAGAGGGATGGCCTGGCCAGCGGTGGGAGTAGTAGGGGGCGGTGAGGCCTCTGCCGCATCACAGCCGGCCATGGGAGGCAGGAGCACGAGGCACGACCGGCGCTGGTTTGGGCGGCTGGAGCAAGAAGACCAGAGGTTGAAGAAGCACTAAGACCGTTGGATGGACATCGTATGGTCACTGGAGCTAAAATCATGCATATTGACTAAGTTCATAAAGCCCTCCGTCCCCGTCAACTTAGTAGGCCTACAAGTCAGCCTGCCACTATACTGGGTCCCAGCTAACAGGGGGAGTATTCATTTTTTTGTGCGTAATAAGGAGGCACTTCCTTGCGTGCGAAGATATAGTTGGTGGGTCCGACCTGTCAGCGGTGGTAACATTTTTTCGCGAAATACAAAGGCCCTTTCGGTGGGTCCCTGATGTCAGGTGGAGGAATCATTATTTTGCGTGTAATAAGGAGGCATTTCCTTGCGTGCGGCCGTGGACCCAGTTGTTGGCCTCTCCACGTACCGTCCACTTCAGCTGCATGTCTGTCGTTCACCACGTTGACCAGGCTGCGCCGAGAGCACCAGGGCGGTGGACGACGGCGAGGCCTAGGAAGGGAACGACACAGAGGCAGGGAAGACTCGGCAGTTGTTTCCCACGAGGAGGGGAGTACGACTGTACAAGGGTTTACTAGTTCGTCTGCCGTCGCCAGAGAATAACAGCAGGTGTGGGTGAGTAGAGGGATGGCTAGGCCAGCGATGGGAGTACGGTGGGGCGGTGAGGCCTGCGCGGCAGCACAGCCGGCCGTGGGGAGGACGGAGCAGGCAGTCCCACCGGCGCTTGTTTGAGCGGCTGGAACAGGAAGAGCAGAGATTGAAGAAGCACGATGGCCGTTGGATGGACATCCAACAGTCACTGCTTGTGCGTCAACCTTTTTGTTAGGAAAGCCTCAAATCTGTGGAAAACAGCATACATCCCATCTGCCATTATTTCTAATAATTTACAGCCCATTTGCTAATTCTTAAGGTTTTTTGGAGCCCATATTCTTTTTGTTAGCATTACAACCCATATTGTGGCCACGGTTAAAAAATTATACGAAATTTTGCATATTTCGGTGCGGTCCGAACTGTTTTTAATCCCGAAATTTCGACTCACATTCAAACTGGTTTTAAAAATAAATGTATATCAATATAAAATCCAACAAATTCTCCACACATAAAAATTAATGTAATTTAAGATCTCGAAATGAAAAAAAGATATTTGAAACTAATTGTCGGTTTGATGTGTTTTAAAAATGTACAACCCATTTCTGATTACTGATAGGGCATTTTCTCGGCCAGCCGAATGAAGCTCTCCTCGTCTTGGAAGATTTGCAGCCCAACAGGCCTGACAAAGTGACTTACTTGGCAAATCACAAAAAAACTGGGTTGTGGTCGTGGACCCAGTTGTCAGCCTCTCCACGTATAGTACTCTTCCGATGGAACTCGGTCGTTGACCACATTGACCACGCCGCGCCGAGAGCACCAAGGCGCTGGACGACGACGAGGCCTAGGAAGGGGACGATGCGGAGCTGGGGAAGACGCGGCAGTGGATGCCCACGCGGAGAGGAGTACGAGGGTTCACTGGTTCGGCTGCGGGTGAGGCTGCCGTCGACGTAGAATAACAGGGGGTGTGGGTGAGTAGAGAGATACCCTGGGCCAGCGGTGGGAGTATTAGGGGACAGTGAGGCCTCCGCGGCATCATAGCCGGCCACGAGAGGCAGGAGCATGCGACACGACCGGCGCTGCTTTGGGCGGCTGGAGCAAGAAGACCAGAGGTTGAAGAAGCACTATGGCCGTTGGATGGACATCGTACGGTCACTGGAGCTAGAATCGTTCATATTGACTAAGTTGACAAAGCCATCCGTTCTCGTCAACTTTGTAGGCCCACAAGTCAGCCACCCACTATGGTGGGTCCCAGCTAGCAGGGGGTATTCATTTTTTGGTGCGTAATAAGGAGGCACTTCCTTGCGTGCGAAGATATAGCTGGTGGGTCCGACCTGTCAGCGGGGGGAATGTTTTTTCGCGAAATACAGAAGCCCTTCCCACGTACAGTGCATGTATAGTGTGTAATAAGGAGGAACTTTCTATGCGTGCGACCATGGACCTCGTGGGTCCCAGCCATCAGGCTCTCCACGTACAGTGCTCTTCTGAGTTCTGATGACTCTCGTATGTTGACCACGCCGCGCCGAGCGCACCGAGGCGTGGACAATGGCGAGGCCCCAGACTGGAATGACCCGGAGATGAGGAAGACGCGGTAGTGGAGTCGCAGACAGAGAGGAGTGGGAAACTTGACTGGTTCGGGTGCAGGGTGGGCCTACACTCGACAGAGAATAACATGAGGTGCGGAGTGGAGGGATGGCCTGGCCGTCGGCAGGGTAGCATTTTGCTGAGGAGCACAAAACAACGCCGCTGGACGCCGAAGGCTAGAGCAGGCGGTTCCGGCTGCGCTGGGGGAAGAAGACGAGAGATTGAAGAAAAATGTCGGCCATTGGATGTAAATCCAACGCCTTCTTAGGCTTCGACCTACTGGCCCACATGTTAGCCAGTCCATTTGTTTTTTAGTCCATTTGGTGGGCTGGGTGAAACAATGATGTAGCATTCTATGCAGCCCATTTAAATCCCATTTGCATTTTTCTCGAAATCCGTGGACTTGCTAGGCTGGGTGAAAATATCATGTTGGGCTAGATGGAGAAACGTTATAAAAACATAAACACATGATTGCACGTCAGTAAAATCTTTGTAAGCTTATGTACGCAATCACTAGGAGTTAACTTGGCAAGTTATATATAAACAATTATTATTATTACTTTTTAAGAACTTTCAACTTACAAAATAAAATATCATTTTAATTTGATGAGTTAATAGTACATGGGGTATTATTATTTTTTAGGCTAGACGTGGGACAGTTGAGTTGGTTCTAGGGGAAAGTACTGGGAGAAAACTTAGTTTACATCGAAAAAGTAAGTGGGAGAAAATGCAGAGACCTGCTGGGTCCACCTGAGGAGAGGAATATGTTGGGAGGAAGGAGATTCAAAGCACGGCAGCCGAGTGAACTAGTTTTTTATGGACAAGTGAACTAGTTTACATACATAAGAAAATAGCCACTAAAAAAGCAATCAGGTTAATGGGTTCTTAAAAGAAATATTTCGGACAAAACAGATAATTACGACACATAGGTTAATGCATGAAACACTCAGATGATAAAGGTGCTTATAAACAGATAAAGTACAACATCTAGACCTTCCTGGCATGCTTGATCATGACGCTGGGACTGTCCGTGTACTCGTCGGTTACGGGAAGCAGACACGCCCTCATGTCCAAGATCTGCCTGTACATGTCGTAGCATGTGTATGCGTCCTTGGCCGCGTAGGTTATGTAGGCTAGATTCAGAGGTACCTCCCACGTGTTCATGTCGTCTTCTTTCTTGTTGGCGTATCAGGGGTCGATAATGGTCTCAGCGAGGTCAACCATGGAGTCCTTCTCCTACCCGTTGCTGATGATCTTGTATTGCTTCTGGATGTCGACAAGCTTGTTGCACCAGATGGCCGAATCGTCACGTTCTTCCTTCTCTCCACCATAGCGAAGGTGCAGTCGGCGCTGCCGATGAAACGGGCGAATGCTCCAGAACCTGGTGCAGCCATAGGACTGAGGCGAGGCAGAGCTTCATCGAGTCCGTATCGTTGGTGTACATCACATTCAACTTGGTGCAGCCATAGGACTGAACGGCGAACTAACTCCTTGCTAAAGTCCATATCCAGCAAGCTCACCCCTCGGATCGCCATTGGAGTCTCTTCAAGTGAACAAGTGTGTAGGCAGCGGCATCAGTTCGTTTTTCAGCTCTTGGGGAACTGGATTCAACAGTAAGCTGAGTGTGTACATGCGACAATAGTTACTACCCCTCCCTCGCCCATTGCATGCCCGGCATAAGATGCACCCTCGGCGCATTCAAACGCCTCCATTAATAAACCTACTCCGGCCACATGTCGGTTCACGAGCGGGTCTATATTGGTACTGTAATAAAAGGAGTTAGTGGTCACTTTACTTAAATTTAATTAGCTTTAATAGAAATTTATACTTAAAACAAGCAATGCATTGGCTCATTCTATCAGTGCCACGGGATCAACATGCACAACAATTAGAATTATTATTCGCAGGACGCACATGATCAACACATTTGTCGCACTTTCACAAAGATAATACTACCAAGTTTGAAATGTTTGTTATGGTTGTTGTCCTCTGCATCATCATGTCGTGTTTCCCAGCTTGCAAGATTCAGAACCAACAAATAAGATCCAAATAATAAGTACAACAAAGATGCCTACACATCTCATTGATTCCTAGCTTGCAAGATTCAGAACCAAGAAATAAGATCCAAATAATAAGTACAACAAAGATGCCTACACATCTCATTGATTCCCCGCTTGCAAGATTCAGAACCAACAAATAAGATTCAAATAAGTACAACAAAGATGCCTACACATCTCACTAATTCCCAGCTTGCAAGATTCAGAACCAACCCGTTAGAGCCTTTTGATAAAGTGAATATCGGGATTAAATCCATCTTCGCTAGCCATGTCATACAATCGAAGAACTTGGCGAATGCTCTTGACCGTCACAACATCTGTAGTTGAGTATTACTTTTGGCACAGCATGTTCGCACAACACAAACAAGCAGACAGGAGAGCATGATTTCACTTTAATAGCGGCCTCCTTGAACTCAACCTCCAGCTCCACTAGGATGAGGTCTGCCTGGAGTTCCATGATTCAATTCATGCGCCTTTTTCTGCAATTCACCTGAAATGAAGCAAAGATTGCATCATTCAGCTAGCAAGAAGTACTTGCTCTTGTGAGCTGGCAGGTTCTTCTTTAGTAGTTGCACTAAAATTGAGGAACATTAAGGTTGGTTGTTCGGCTCATGTAAGGTGCAACTATAATTGTCTTATCCTTTTGTGCAGTTCCACTAAAAGAAAGTGCCATTGTGGTGACAGTGACGGCTCCATCTTGCAAAGGCTAATAAAATGTTGCACGAGATTACCAACAGAACTTGACGGAGATTTTGGAAACTCCAATCACCATTTTGTGCAGTTCCACCAAAATTGAGAGATGTTGCCCACGTGACATTTTAGTTGAACTGCACAAGACACTCATTCCAAAAAAGTGTTTTGTGCAGTTCACCAAAAGGTCACAATAGCAACAAGGTGAAATGGATATCCCTATTTGCACAAAATGATAGAAAGTAAACAGTTCCTGGTCAATAAGAATATACGAAACATATACAAAATGAAAAGAAGCATCTTAATTATGCTCATGGCAATCACGCAAGGACAGTAGAAATTTTAAAACGTCAGCAATGCTTCATGTTACCAGAAGCATTACGATCAACAATGAGATTCCTCAAATATGGGATCACTTTAATGGTGGCATTGCTTGTTTATCAGACACAGTAAATCAGCAGCAGCAAAAGAGTTGGTTTAAGGGCATGGGACCGCGGGGACACCAGGACACTCAGCAGCGTAAAGAAGCAACTTACTTATCATACTGGGGAAAACAACAGGAGTGCCATTTGTAACACAGTTTAGTTGCATCTTATCACTGGAGGCATTAGATTAACAATAACACTGGTTAGACATGTCCCTAAGGTAACAATGTGATCACTTCATTTTACATGCGCCCTTACATTAACAACAGCAAAAGGTTGGTATAAGGACATGCGACACTGGACGCATCAGCACAATGTACCTACAAGGAGGCATAAAGTGGTGATGTCGAGCTTGTTCATGCTATGTGAGGGCAGCAAACCTAAACTTGGAGACCTTGTACTATGTGAGGGCAGCAAATCTAATCCTGGAGACCTTTTACTATGTGAGGGCAGCAAATCTAATCCTGGAGACCTTTTACTATGTGAGGGAAGCAAATCTAATCCTGGAGACCTTTTACTATGTGAGGGCAGCAAATCTAATCCTGGAGACCTTTTACTATGTGAGGGCAGCAAATCTAATCCTGGAGACCTTTTACTATGTGAGGGCAGAAAATCTAATCCTGGAGACCTTTTACTATGTGAGGGCAGCAAATGTAATCCTGAGACCTTTTACTATGTGAGGGCAGCAAATCTAATCCTGATACCTTTTACTATGTGAGGGGAGAAAATCTAATCCTGGAGACCTTTTACTATGTGACGGCAGAAAATCTAATCCTAGACATACTCTGTTGACTTGTCCACCAGCCGCCACTTTCTATCCTTTTTTCAACCAATAATAGATTTGTTCCTTATCCAGCTTGTACTGCATTTTCCCATTATTTCCCTTTTCAACCAAGAGACCGGCTGGGTATCCGGTCTCTACTACTTTCACCATATTATTTACTCTTTGAATCAAGTCCTAGATTCATGCTACAACTTTCCCCCTTTCTTCGTTGTTTGAACAAAGCCCTAGATTTGAATGCATGAAGTAGCTTTACTTCTAATAATACTAAAAGTTTAGGTGGCTTTGGAAGAGCTGATGGGAGTAGAAAAAGATGCACATGCAGACACATGGGGAGCTGGGCCAGTAGAGCAAGGCCACTTTCAAAGAACTTATACCTGAGGGTCGCCGGGATGTCGGCGGCCGCAGGTCGGATCTGCGGACAATACGGCAGGGAGGAAGAACGGTCGGAGGACCTCCCGAGCCGGTGCTGTGTCGGAGAGAACGACACGGGCAGAGGATCGGGCCCCTCCAGCAGCTGTGGGTTTCCTCCCTCGGCGGCGATGACCACGTGAACGATGCACCTTTTAGTCCTCTACACACACCGGCCGAAGGGATCCGGCCGGATCTGTGACCAGCGGTGAGCAGAGAGAAAATGTCACTACCGCTATCTTTTTTATATCTGGAGAGGATGAGAGAATGAAGAGAGTAACCCTATTAAAGCAAGCGCTCAGGCCCCTACGTCCATATATAGTGGAGTGATTATCTTTTTTCTCTCCACAACAAGCGTTTCAATTTGTGCATGTGGCATTAAAGAAAAGAAACTCTCTATTTAAGGTGACTACTCTACGACTCCTACTTACTACTGGTGAATAAACATATAGTAAGTACTGTATTTATATAGAACGAACAAGCTCGAACTATTTTCCCATAGTTAAAAGTTGAGGGCGGGGCTTTTCCCGGGCTGTACGCGCGGCAGTTTTCGGCTAGGCGGTTTGACAGAGAGGCAAGGAGGGTGAGCGAGTGGGGCTGTGTGATTTGACGGCGCGTTACTGCTGGAAAGACTTGTGATATGATCACTCACTATAGTCATGAATTACTGGCGCTCCGAGCGGGGTGATACCCCCTTCTGTTCCGCGCTCTAATCTGGTGCATGACATGTCGACCCGGATGCTGGCTCTCCCACATGTCAGAGTAGTAAGAAGGAGCAAAGAATGATGTGGTATATACTAGTACTATACTACTCCCTCCGTTCCTAAATACTCCTATAAGTCTTTGGAGAGATTTCACTATGGACCACATATGGAGAACAATAAGTGAATCTACACATAAAATGCATCTATATACATCCGTATGTGGTCCACAGTGAAATATCAACAAAGACTTATATTTAGGAATGGAGGGAGTACTACTCAGGTCGGAGGAGTGCGAACAACGGCAGCCCAGTGAACCAGCAGTTGGTAGCCCAGTGAACCAGCAGTAGAAAACAATGTGGTGATACGGCCATAAAAGCAATGTGCTACGGTCCACACTGTAGCATGTACAGTAACACTCCTCTTTGTTTGGATCCCTGAGTTAGAGCTAGTTTGGGTTGAAATAGCCTCAAATTATCGAAACAAGAGGGGTTAGTTTGAGCTAGTTTGCTCTAACCCAGCCAAAAAACTAGCCCGATGGAGAGGTTCTAATTGGGTTAGTTATCCTCGGGCCCACTAAAAGAGAACTAAAAAAATCTCACCTACCCGCACCAGATCGCTCCCCCCCCCCTCTCGCACGACTCCTCTCTGTTCCCCATACGGCCGCTCGCCCAAGCGCCGCTCGCCCTCTCTCTCCTCCGGCCGCCCTCTCCTTTCGGCCTCCGCCACCCTACTCCGGCTGCCCTCTCCCTCCGACCTTCGAAGGTCTCCCCGCTCCCCCTTCACCGGTCGTTTTTCTCCCTCTGTCGTGCGCGACGGCGACGCATCTACCAGGGAGGTCGCAAGAGGGGTGAGTTTGTTCGTTCCTTCTCTGTCTCACGGCCATATCATTGATCTTGCTTGCTCTAGCACTAATTCTGATTTGGAAAAGTAGATCCTCATCAAACTTGCTATAGATTTGTGGTGCACGCATGGAATTGTTTGTTGCTGCTTGAGGAGGTAATAAATCTTTCTAGAGGCCCAAAGATTCAGGTCACCTTTCTAGGTATTTCAATTTCAGGCTTGCATTATTTGTAGAGGCCCAAAGATTCAGTTCACCTTTCTAGGTATTTCAATTTCAGGCTTGCATCATTTCTAGAGGCCCAAAGATTCAGTTCACCTTTCTAGGTATTTCAGTTTCACGCTTGCATTATTTCTAGAGGCCCAAAGATTCAGTTCACCTTTCTAGGTATTTCAGTTTCAGGCTTGCATTATTTCTAGAGGCCCAAAGATTCAGTTCACCTTTCTAGGTATTTCAGTTTCAGGCTTGCATTATTTCTAGAGGCCCAAAGATTCAGTTCACCTTTCTAGGTATTTCAGTTTCAGGCTTGCGTTATTTCTAGAGGCCCAAAGATTCAGTTCACCTTTCTAGGTATTTTAGTTACAGGCTTGCATTATTTCTAGTGGCCCAAAGATTAAGTTCCTAGTCGGCGGCAAGCGGTCCTGCTACCCATGCCGGTGTCGACCTCAACTCGCAAGGGCCGGCGTCGGAGGGGTTCCTAGGGCTTGGGCTCTACAGAGCCTTCCTCTAGAGCGACGATGGCGAGCTCCTCCCTCGGTGTGTGAGGGGTTCCGGGCTCCCTCCCTATCATGAATGACTTCCGTGATGAGTTAGCTCATTCTTTGTTTCATGAAGTGTGTTTTTATTTTGTGAAGCTTGATTGACGACTTGTATGTTTAAGTGGGATATCTCATTTGTATGGACAAAGTAAAAATTATCATGTTTTGCATGCTTGATTTGTATAGATGGTTCGTTTATGTCAATTGTGAGTGGAGGAGGCCATAGAAGAGCCGACTACACCAAGAGGGTGCTTGGATCCAAGGGACTTATTTTAGTCTGACTAAAAATAGGGTCCAAAGTAGCCAAATGATTGAGATAGAGCATTTATTGTCAATCTAACCCTGCCATCCATACACCTCTTTTGTTTAGAGTTAGTTCAGGGTTAGAATCTAACTCTAACCTCTAACTGAGTTAGAGTTCTCCTCGTCTCGGTTCATCACCATCATACTTTCCCCATTCGTGTGTTTTCAGTATCCTGCAAATCAAAGAGGCCCTTTTTTGCGGGAAAAATCAAAGAGGCCCTTAGACTGGTTTAGGTCCGGTTATTTTTAATAAACGTGTTATGTCCAAAATTTAATGAACGTGCTCCGGTTTCCACGAAAATAATCCAGTTTCATGTAGTAATTCATTCATTTATTTATTCTTCTGCGGGGGGTTTGCATGTAATTCGTGAGGTCTGAAATGTAAAGTACCCCAGCATATGCTCTGAGTCGTGCATGCACTATGACCCAGATGCTCTATGTCCCACATGTCGGCGAATGGGAGCACGTGGAAATAGCCTAGGAGTACATATAGGAGGATAAATGCGTGAAAAAATATGTACTGTGAAGCGTAGCCGCGGTTCGAAAAGGAGACCTAAAGTGATGACAGCTATAGGTCGCACGCACCCAACTAGTGGTACTAGACATACGACTAAATTTTTCCCTCAAAAAAAGGAGGCATGAGTGCTCAGTACTTCTATTCTATAAACACGAGTCCCGTCTGACAACAGCGTCCGTGCTACAGCTAGCTCTCCTCCCTCGTTTCTCTCTTCTAATTCTAAACTCGGCCGACGCCCGGTGGGCGGGGTGGGTTTGCTCAACTGCGTCCCCACCTCACAGTGAAAACATTATGACTGGAATAAAAATGCCATATACTCCCTTTGTTAATAAATATAAGCCTTTTTTGATACTAGTTCAAATGCAATACAGCATACAGATGTATGTAGACATAGTTTAGAGTGTAGATTCACTCATTTTGCTCCGTATGTAGTAGTCACATGCTGGAATTTTTAGAAAGACTTATACTTGGGAACGGAGGGAGTACTATACTAATAAAACATTAAGGCCACGAGGCGATGTAGTGCTGGTTACAGGAGGCAAGAAGAAGAGATGCATCCATCGACGACGTCCACCTCCTCGACTCAGGGCGCCGGCCCACCAAACGGCGCCTAATTAGCAGTGGCTTTCGTGGCCAGGTCGACGTGCTTCTGAACAATGGTGTCCAAAGATTCCAGCCGCTGGAAGAAGGCCAACGTCTTTCTGTCCTCGCTTGCCTTATAGTGGCCTATGTAGACGATTTCTTCGTAGACGTGGATGTGTAGGTCGACGGTTTCTTGCATGGCGAGGCGTTGCGCGGCGAGCGCGGTCTCGAGGTGCACATTCTTTGTCGCGACCTCCGGCACCTGTAGGGCCACCAAGGCTTGAAAGAGTTCGTCACCATGTAGGCCGATGAGGGTGGCAGGCAATGAGGAGCCTGGGCGCGCGGGCTGGAGCAGTACGGCAACGTCGTCCGCGCGCTTCTTGACGGCGGTGAACTTGCGGATGGAGTTGACCATCATGTCGTCCATGCGAGAGGCGAAGCCAGCATCGGCGAGCGCTAAGATGCCTACGGTCGCCAGCACCATCTGGAAACGCTGCACGGTGCGGGGCCGTAGGCCGGCGCCTTGGATGATTTGGCACAGCCGACTGCCGCTCATGTCCATCGCCTCCATAGGTGCTTGTGGCTTCTGGTCACTTGGTCTTGGATTGGAGTGAGCAGTGTTGTGCAGAGACATGGGAGTAGATGGATTGGAGTGGTGGGGCGCCTTTATTATATGAGAGTCCAAACTCTATTGCATTCACATCGTGCTGGCTCTATTCTGCTTCTCCAATTAATTCCCTCTGCATGTAATTGAGGATGCATCATTGACCGTTCAACATCTCGGGAACCGCTACCCTCTTCCTCCTTGGCATTCAAGCACCTATGGACCCGTCAACGACGAGGTGCCTATGGTGACTTCATAAATTTCAAGATGATAGTGACGTGAGTGTATGCGTCTGTACCATGTAAAAAAACGTAAATGCATGTCAAAAAGAGACTAGTCAGTATACTCAATATTGTGCACCTCGGAGAGGAAAACGATAGAACTAGTACATATTTATTTACGGTGCAGATTCACTCTTTTTGCTCCATATGTACTCCGCCTCGGTGTAGTCTAGTCACTTGTGGAAATCTCTAGAAGGGCAAATACTCCTTTTTGGTTTACAGGGCTATACTAGCAAGTAGTTGTACGTACTAGTACAATAGTGGGCTCACATAGCAATTTTGTCTCATGCAAGAGCCTGGCTATATGCGTGCTCCAATGTTCGCAACTGCAACATTCGGTTTGCGCTTGGCTCTTCGCCTCTTCGAGAAGACGAACAATGATGTTACTACTACTGCTTCTACACTGTCGAATCCACTGCTGTATGTCCGTCCACCGCGAGCGGGACGGATAGCTTGTTGTAGAAGTACTACTAAGCAAAATCATGTCCTCGTTTGCGAGCAACCGCGCACATGGGCGAGAGAGAAGGCATGTAGTAAAATCAAGCTTCTCCTCGTTGTAGGAGTTGACGCGACACATCATAGCACTGGCCCCACATGCTTGCCTCTAAACTTGGCTGAAAGACCCGCAATGTACAATATATTTGCTGCAACCTCTAACATTTACCCACCACAAATTAAAATAGATGTGGCCGTATGCATCGTTCTGATGTAGAGGCCGGGGAGTCCCCCATTTTCGAAAAAAAAAATATATATATATATTCCTGTCTTGACCAGATGAGCGTGCAAACTACAATCACCAGGGTGACAGGTAGGGTCAGAAGACTATTTTAATTTTTTTTTAAACTTCGAGACGGCCACATAGCATGGAGCCGACCCCAACGATGTTAAGCTTACAGGCACGGTACACGCTATCCTAGACTACTCTACACATGAAACTGCCACACAAGCGTCCGGGCTGCGCTTGGCTCTTCGCCTCTTCGGGAAGTCGAACAATGATGGAGTACTACTGCACTGGAGGAGTGCTACCGTACGCTTCTGGCAATCTGACATCGATAGAACTGCTGCATGTCCACCGCATGCGGGAGGAGAGCGTGTAGCGAAAGCTTCTCCTAGTCTTGCCAGCCACCACGCTCATGGGCGAGGGAGGGATGCTCCTGCCTTTGCGTGTATGACAGGTGGGCCCGACAGGTGTCTGGCCAACCTGTCATACAGCTAAAGGCAGGTGCAGTTAAGTCCGCGAGGGAGAGGATAAACAAACTTCTCGTTGATGTACGAGTTGACGCGACACATCAAAGCACTGCACTCGATATATTTCAATAATTTGCATTTACCAATGCATTAATTACAACGCATGCATGCATGTCGTGACTCTTCTTTTGATACTTGCATGTGTTGATTTAATGCACCATGAAGTAGTACTCCCTCCGTTCCTAAATATAAGTCTTTGTAGGGTTCCATTATGAATTACATATGAATGTATATAGATGCATTTTAAGTGTGGATTCATTCATTTTGCTCCATATGTAGTCCACCTAGTGAAATCTCTATAAAGACTTACATTTAGGAACGGAGGGAGTATAAAATATGTGACGGTAAAGCTTTCTAATACCCAGGCCCAAGTCGAGAGATGGTTGTGCATGAGGAGGGCGAGATCATGCAGACCAAACAGGAATAGGACCCAACGATGGAGCTCTCTAAGGTCTCGATGGACCTCACCATGCTCCACTGGCCATTGTGCCTCCACCCCTTGACGCCTCCAGTGTATGAGGTTCGAATACACCTCGTCCGTTCGGCTGATTGAGCAAGGTGCAGGTTTCTTGATTGATGTGTTGTTCGATTGATTTCTGCAGTGCAAGGGAGGGCACCTGGCCTGCACGGACTGCCGTGTCAAGCGCCCCGAGAACCAGCGGCAGTGCCAGAAGTGCGAGCGCGGCGGTGGCTTCGACGTGCGGAACACGGCAGTGGACTCCGTCCTTTCGTCGGTGAGGGTGGAGTGCCCGCACAAAGGTTGTGGGCTCTATGTCACTTACCACAAGCTCGCCGATCACTAGAGCGTTTGTCCACTCGCGCCCTGCAAATGCCCCATGCCCGTCTGCGGCTACGAAGGCCTGCCACCGACGCTCTACCACCACATCAGCACCGCGCATCCCATGCCTGTGCACAGGATCTAGTACGGCAAGGTGCTCCAGCTGCAAGTGCCACTGTCGGAGCCACGGTTCTTGCTTTTCGCGGAGGAGGACCGCCGCGTGTTTTTCTTGGTCAGCGGCGTGCTCGACATCGGTGCGCCTATTGCCGTGTCAGTCGTCTGCATCAGAGCGGCGGGGCGTCCCCACTGCCGCACTACTTGGCCAAGCTGTAGGGGAACGGCCCACCGGGGGAGCCCAAAGGCACGACCGACGCCGTCAAGGTGGAAATGGAGGTGACAAGCAGCAAGGATCCCGGCGACGTCAACGTGTAGGAGCTGACCTTCTTGACAGTTCTGCCCAAGCTGCTGGCCGGGGCTAAGCTTGTGTCCCTCCACATTCAGATTGACAAGCTCGCGTCCTAAATGTTTCGACAGTGCCTTCTATTTATCTTAGTAATATTCTAATATAGGGATTACCTTGGTCTACTTTAGCTTAAGAAATGGTGGGTTTTGGTGGCGATGCAGCAATTACTTCGACATCAGATCAGTAATTTCCAACAGTCGAACGAATATTTTGTGTCTGTTGGATATAAAGTTCCTTTGGGTAAGAAGTAGTACTTGTCATCAAAATGGATAAAAGGAGATGTATGTAGACATATTTTAGTTCTAGATGCGTCCCTTTTTATCCATTTTGATGACAAGCACTCCCTCCGTTCCACAATACATGCCTTCCATTTGTGAAAATATAGATGTATATAGACATGTTTCAATATATAGGTACATCCATGATAGAGCCAATAGGATGGTTGAGAACACTACAATTCATAGCTACAGATGCGTGTGTGACTCCCAGATGCAGAGGCCGGGGGTCATCATCCTCCTTTTCGAGAAAAAACAGACGCGTGTGTGAGAGGACGAGTGCGTGCGTGCACCTCTTCTCTTCCTGTATAACGTACTACTAAACTCAGAGTACAAGTTTTTGTGGGTGGCACGATGGTGCGTGCGAGAAGTCCTGAAAACTAAAATTTTTGTGGGTGGCACGATGGCACGATAGGTTTAATGCGTCTGAAAAAAGGACTAGCCTAGAGCTCGCCACGCGGCTATTCCTGTCGAACGCCCCATTAACCGTAAGATATGTATATGACGGTTCCAGTTATTGCACGTACACAGCAGTACTCCCTCCTTTCCAGTTTATAGGGCTTAATTCAAAAATCTCACCAACCAAGATGGTGAGTGGTGGAATATTTTTTGTAGTTTGCAAAAACACCTAATTAATGCTCTTGTTTTTCTGAAAAATTTATGTTTATCAATGCATTAATTGCAATGCATGCATGCATAAAGTACATGCATTGGTTAATTTTCTCTTAATACTTGCATGCAATGATTTAATGCACCTTGGAATCTGAACATGTGTTGGGGAACAACCAAATTGAGCCTTATAAAATGGAAAACTAAAATTTTGAGATAATCCCTATAAAAATGGAAAAGAGGGAGTAGAAAAAGAAGTACTCCATCCGAGAATAGTGCCGCACTTCGAAACTAGAACCGTCAATAAATTTTGAGCTTGCGTCTCGTCACATTCCAAATTACTCCATGCTATATTGAATTGCAAACCTGTTCACACCGATCACAACCTAAACGGTTTCCCACTTAGGAGCGTATTAGTACCACGCTATATTGAATTCCAAACCTGTTCACACCGATCACAACCTAAACGGTTTCCCACTTAGGAGCGTATTAGTACTCGGTTATAAATACTAGTATGCCAAGATGACTGCACATTCCTCCTCAACTCCTCATCCACAAAAACAAACAAGTCATTCAGCATCCTTCCCTTGCGTCTGCCATGGCCAGCGTGACTTCTGGGTCGAGAGATTGCCACCAGGGAGAGGCAAGCATGGAAGCGAAGCACGAGAGATGTCCCGCCTCGCTACGAGAGCAGCCGACAAGTCCCGCGGTGTGGAAGTAGCAGCACAGAGGTCCCGCCGCGCCGCTGAAGTAGCACGGAGGTCCCGCCGCACCGTCGATGCAGCAGACTAGTCCGGCCGCGCCGCGGAAGCAGCAGAGATGTCCCGCCGCACCACGAATGCAGCAGAGATGTCCCTCCGTGCTGCACTGGCCTGGGAAAATTTCTCGCGGGCAGGCGACGACTGTTACAGGCGCATGCATGCGATCGTCCATAGCCATATGGATCAGATCTCCGGCTGGGCGAGGATGTAGGACGACGTGAAAGCCTCGTTTGAACAGGCTACCGGCGTCATCCGGCAACTAAGGGAGGGCAATGAGAGGCTCCGGGCCGAGCGCGACCTGCTGAGGGAGAAGATCGTCCGAAGTGCAGACCAGCAGGAGGAGACCAGTGCCTTGTTGAAGAGGACCGGCGTCATCGTCAAGAAACTTATGGACGAGAATGACATGCTCCGCAATGAGCGCCAAAGGCTGGTGGAGGAATCCGTGGATGTTCTCAAGCAGCGTCTTGAGGACACGAAAGAGCTCATCGCCGCTCGCCGCGGAGACTAGTTCCCGCGGCCTGCAGCAACGCATCAAGAAAGTAGAGATCAGCGAGCCAGATCCTTGTCTTCCTTCTTCTTTTGCCCTTGTGTATTTCGGGCGTAGCCGCATGTGGCTTTTTTAATTATCTTTCTAATTATGTAAGACAATTAATCGTCCTTATCTTTCTGTGGAAGATCAATGTTGCGAGGCTGGAATGAAGAAAACTCTTGCTGTGGCGACCCTGGCGTTGCTGTTCTTCTAGTTGCTGCTGGGCTTCCTTCAGTTTCCTGGTTTCTTTTGATGTAATAATCGGTTTAGGATGTGGATTGTGTCGTCGGTTGTGAAATGTTGGGTTCTAGCGCGGATGTTTGGCCTTTGTTGGCCTCTCGGGATGTTGCGATTTCAATCTGGTAGCTTTTAGTCCGTCGTGTTAGGCTGGAGTTGTGTTGAACTTCTTGTGAATTGTGGTGGTTTTTAGTAATGAAAATCGGAAGGGGCAAGCCCTTCTTTGATAAAAAAATAATCATCCTTATATATTCATCAGTCTTGCTATAAGTCGCAGTAGATGCTATATAGGTCCGTCGGATCTTACATCAAGATCCGTGCTTTCAGATTTTCTTTTTTCTCTCTTAAATCTCAGTCGAGTGAGACATAGCCACGCCATTAAACAGAGGCTCGGGCGCCATTAATGGAGACCTTGGGAGAGAGGTGGACGGCAGATGGAGGTCAAAGGGCTCTCCTCCCGATAAGCACGCGCAGGGGTCTGATCGCACGCCTCTCGTACTCAAATAGCTACCCTGCACGGCGCCTCCTAGCTAATAAAAAATGGGGACGCGTGGCGGCACGTAAATGGTACTAGTAAGTAGAACGCCCACGGTTTCAATAATACTTGTGTTTCCGATTGTAACGTGACAGCACTTGTTCCAAAATGACTTTGTTGATTGTTAATGTGTGCGCCTTCGCAAATCGGACTGCAAATTTACCACAGCATGTTGGTGCCATGTCATGGCACCAAGCCAAGTTTCATTATTTTCATGCGTGTTTTGGATTTACAGGAATTAAAAAACTAAGTTTCTCAATGTTTCCAACCCAGCCACGACGCCCAGAATTTTGAATTTCATTCCCATTTCTTGCATGGAACCTAGAAATTTACCCGAGGACACACATGTGATTTTTCAACCAACTTTGGTGCACTGGAACATGTGCTTGTATTTCAAATTTGAATTATGCACACAAAGGTGACACGTTCCCTCCCAGAACCACGAGCCTTCTTGAGAGAAGCTCCGATTTGCAAGAAGCTTATACCAAAATTTGTTCCTATTCGGCCAATTTTTTTACCACGGCATGGTACTACCATGACATGACACCATGCCAAGTTTCATGATTTTAAAACCAAGTTTCTCAATGTTCTCGACCGAGCCACGATGCCCAGATGTTTGAATCTTATTCTCATTTTTTGCATGGGAGTAGAAATTCACCCGAGGACACAAATGTGATTTTTCAACCAACTTTGGTGCACGGGAGCACGTGCTTGTAGTTCAAATTTGAATTATGCACATTAAATGACCAAAAACTCAATTAATGTGTAAATAAGGCCAAACGAAGCCGGAATAATTCCAAAATTTAACAGGGCACTCATGTAGTTCTATGTTGCCTTTGTAAATAAACTCAAGGGGGACAACGTATATCGTTTCGCACTCAAAGGTGACACGTTCCCTCTCAGAACCACGAGCCTTCTTGAGAGAAGCTTCGGTTTGCAAGAAGCTTATACCAAAATCTGTTCCTATTCGGCCATTTTTTTACCACAACATGGTAGTACCATGACATGACATCCATGCCAAGTTTCATGATTTTCAGACGTGTTTTGGATTTACAAGAATTTTAAAACCAAGTTTCTCAATGTTCTCGGCCGAGCCACGATGCCCAGATGTTTTAATTTTATTCTCATTTCTTGCATGGGACCTAGAAATTCACCCGAGGACACAAATGTGATTTTTCAACCAACTTTGGTGCACGAGAGCATGTGCTTGTAGTTCAAATTTGACTTATGCACATTAAATGACCAGAAACTCAATTAATGTATAAAAAACGACAAACGAACCCGGAATAATTCCAAAATTTAACAGGGCACTAATGTAGTTCTATGTTGCCTTTGTTAAGAAACTCAAGGGGGGGGGGCAGCGTATATCGTTTCACACTCAAAGGTGGCACGTTCCCTCTTAGAACCACGAGCTTCCAAATCGGCCCAATTTTTTACCACAACATGTTAGTGCCATGACATGACACCATGCCAAGTTTCATGATTTCCAGCCGAGTTTTGGATTTACATGAATTTAA
Source organism: Triticum aestivum (assembly GCF_018294505.1). Taxonomy (NCBI): domain Eukaryota; kingdom Viridiplantae; phylum Streptophyta; class Magnoliopsida; order Poales; family Poaceae; genus Triticum; species Triticum aestivum. The sequence continues at coordinate 315,371,422 of NC_057801.1, forward strand.
AATCTAAGTTTCTCGATGTTCTCGGCAGAGTCATGACGCCCAGATGTTTGAATTTCATTCTCATTTCTTCCATGGGACCTAGAAATTCAACCAAGGACACACATGTGATTTTTCAACCCACTTTGGTGCACCGGAGCATGTGCATGCAATTCATATTTAGATTATGCACATTAAAAGTCCAGAAACTCAATTAATGTATAAAAAGGCCAAATGAACCCAAAATAATTCCAAAATTTAACAGGGCACTCATATAGTTCTATGTTGCCTCTGTAAATAAAATCAGGGGGGAGGCAGCGTATATCGTTTCGCACACAAAGGTGACACGTTCCCTCTCGGAACCACGAGGCTTGTTGAGAGAATCTCCGGTTTTGCAAGAGGCTTATACCAAAACTTGTCCCAATTCAGCCAAAAATTATACGTATGAAAACAGGGTTTAGATTATCCCGAACATCTCGCTACCTAGACCAATAATGTACTATGATTTGAATTCAACATAAAATGGATACAAATATTTGAATTGGAGAGCGTATGGTACATGTAGTTCATAGTGAAATATGATTACTGCTATATGCATGTCTTTTTGTTATCAAGATAATATTTAAATTATTGTATAACTTGACAACAATCGTATTCAAATAAGGAAAATTGATTCAAATTTAGTCCATATGGTAGACGACAATATATATGTTCACATGGTGGAGTAAAATGTTCATATATGATGGAAGATCAAAATGTACGACTACATCAATTATAAACCGCAAGGTCACCTAATGATATATTCGAATTCAACATAACGTGGATTCAAAAATTGAAATTCGAGATCATGGCATCTGTAATCATATAAAAAGGGACATTACTCTTTCTTTGGTGGGAATTGATTTGTTTTTTGTTGTTGTTGAGGGAAGTGCGAATCGATTTGGTACTGTGCAGGGTAATCTTGTTCTCCCGATTTTTTTACATTTTTCTTGTAGTTTTTTCAATGGCATCTATAGCAATATAGTAAAAGGGGACATGACTCTCTTGTGTCTTGTATGAATTGTTTTTTTACACTTTAAGTTTGTTCTGCCGAACAAGGAATCCGCACCTTGTTATCCCGAAATTTTCAAGCTCGAGTATCTTTTGTCTCACCTGCTTTGAAACTCCTGCTTCTTCAACCCGTGCCGCACCTTGTTATCCCGAAATTTGGACGCGCGCGAGAACTCCCTCCTCATCTGAAATCGCTCCCGCAGCCCAGACACGCGAAATCCCACTTCTACCCCTCAGCCAGAAATGAAGCTCCACGTCGCGGTGTCAAAACCAATGGGGGTATGCTGGTAACTTACCCTACATTTCGGACAAGTGCGTCCCTAAGCTTGGCTCCCCCTCCCCCTTCGCACCCCCCCCATTCGTACACCGAGGCTGCCAAAACCTGCGAAACCCCACGCTCCTCCGTCGGCCTCCCGACCGCCGCCTAGCCGGAGACTCTTCCCCGACTACGTCGTCCACCGCAACAGCTCGCCGTCCCTCATCCACCGCACCGGAAGAGGATCCGTTGTCGATCTCGTCCTCCCACCGGAATAGCCGCCCCGTCCTCCACCTCCAAGGAGCTGCCCTGACGTTCGCCTCATCTATCGCGCCACCTCAATCCCCACAACACCGTCTTGACCTGCCCCGTCGGAACCGCAACACCCTCACCAATTCCTTCGATGAAGCCAAGGCCAACTCGGCGCCACCAAGGAGGTTCTGCACTCACCGCTGCATTTTATCTTTTATTCGATCTCAACGGGCTGCCGATGCTCGATACCGAGCAGACATGGCATCTCCATCGACGGTCGTCGTCGGCCACATCGTACACAGCGTCTCTCCCCCATGTCATTGCTTCCTCGGCGGCGACTTCCACAATGGCACTAGCTACAGCTGCTCCAGCTCTCGCTCGCGCTTCGGCTCTGTTCTTGTTGTCGGTCGCGCTGCTGCACTGCTCCTGCTTTCGTTCGTGCTGCTGCTCTACTCTTGTTGTCGCTTGCGCTGCTGCTGCTGCTGCACGACCTCCGGCAGCTACAGGAGTTGCTGCTTTAGCACTCGCTCGTGGTGCTACTGCATGACTTGCTCTCTGCTAGTGCGTTCCCTGCTCGAGCGTCTGCTGATTTAGATCACTGCTTCTCTGCTACTAGTGCTCGAACGCCCTAAACATCTATTGCAATGCTCTGTTACTAGTTCAATCAGTTTCGACAGTAAAATTCAGTTTCGACTGTGAAGTTCATTTTCTTCAGTTAAGTTCAGAGTGAACAGTACTTACAGCATCTGTCGGAGCGGCCGTGGCGCGGCTGATGCGTTTTACATCTAGCACTTTTTGGTGATGTATTTTACATCATCTATTGCAGATGATATTAGGGTCCCACTTCAGATTAACAGTTGTCTGTCTTGTCATGCTTCAGCCTCGTCGCCGTACACCTTAGCGGAGCTGCTCCAACGACGGAACCGTCCATCACAGTGGAGCAGTACCCTCGGCGCCGTTTCCAGAGGCCTCAGATCTTCTTCCCCGCCTCCGACAGTCACACCAGCATCATCACCATCCTCCACGTCCAACCCAATGATGCTGAGGTCCACAAGGCTATGCCAAAGAGGTTGTACACTCGTCGCATCACTTTGTTTCTCCATTCCTCTGTTCTTCCAATTCATGTGAGCCAAACACCCAGGTTGACTGAAATCCTATGTTTCCAAATTCTATGTTTTGCACGTGCATTCCTATCCTATTCATGTGTTTTTCCTGTCCCTGCGTTTATAGAATCCTCCAATTCTAAGGAGCCCTTACAGATTTACTTCATTTTCAGATTGGCGTCAAAGAAAACTCTGTGTGTTATGTCATGCTCCTACCATGCCGTCATCCACCCCAGCTGAGGTGCACCATCGACAGAAGCGTTCAATGCAGCAGAATCCCCCCTGCAGACTTTCTTTCGCCGCCTCAGATCATCTTTCCTGTTGCCGGCAGCCACGCCAATTGCATTGACATCATCAACTGAGGAGATGAACCTGAGGACTACACAGTTCCGGAAGAGAGGTCGCAGTCTTTCGTGTTTGCTTACGTTATACATCGGTTATTATTACCTGCTACTTTATCGTTCAATCTTGAGTTTTGAATTGCCCATGGGTCTCATATCGAGCCAGCAACGAATAGTATCTGTCTACTATCTGGTTCATCTGGGGTCTTCTATGTGGTTCATGTTGGGTGGGCAACAAACAATAGATGATCCATTGTCTATCTTTTTAAACTGAAGCTATAATCTACCTGCTATCATTAGTTTTGGATCCATCCACTCGTTTGCTACCATCAGTCTTGATTTTTGCATGCACCCCTTAGGCCTTACAAAATCTAACTATTTTTTTATTATGCATGTCAGATATTGTACACAATCGTACTGAACATGTAGAGAAAAAGAGAAGACCGTTGCGTGCGAATATAATGTCATGCAGACGCTGCTCCATGGTGGGCGAAGTGCCCCCCCTCTCCTGCATTTCCAGATTGTATTCCAGAGGAAGATAACTGTTCAGATGGAGATTCAGAAGGAGCCGACCATGCCTGTTTACCACCTGAGGTGTTTGCTCTAACCTGGCATGCTGATGTTGGTCATATCATGCATATGGCGCCTTGCATTGCTTACATTATACATCTTATATGTCATCAGCTTAGTTTAGATTTGCTTTGTGTGAATGCCACCTGTTTGGTTTCTATATCATACTCCCACCATTCCTAAATATTTGTCTTTTTAGAGATTTCAACAAGTGACTACATACGGAACAAAATGAGTGAATCTACACTCTAAAATATGTCTATATACATCCGTATGTGGTAGTCCATTTGAAATCTCTAAAAAGACAAATATTTAGGAACGGAGGGAGTATATGGGAATTATGCAATGCCATCTTCTTTAGCCAGGCATCATATACGTGAATCATGCAATGCCATCCTGTTTAGCCAGTCATCGTATATGTGAATTGTATCGTGCCATATTTTTTTCCATAATGTATTCCATTTGTCAACAATGTTTATACATTCATCTACTCTTCCTGTGCATCAGCCATTTGAGTCGGTCATGGGAAAATCTGGAGTGAAAACAAGGTCTTCTGAGCAGTCAGTGCTACCTGTCGATGCAGATTTCTTGCTGGTTACAGATAGCTCCTCAGAGGAGGATTCAGAGAGAGATGACCAGTCGTATCCCCCCCCCCCGAGGTGCATGCTCTAACTTGGCTGGGTTATATTGCTCATATCATGCATATGGTGTCTTGCATTGCCATGCCATCTGCTTAGATTAGACATGCTTTGTGTGAATGCCTCCTGTTTGCTTTCTATATCAGATATGTGAATTATGCAATGCCATGTTTTTCAGCCAGTTATCATATATGTGAATTATGCACCGCCATGGAGCCAGGCATCATATATGTGAATTATCTCATGCCATCTTTTTTTTCATTACGTATTCCATTTGTCGACAATCTGTGTATATTGAACTACTCTTCATGTGTATCAGCCATTTGAGCCGGTTATGGAAAAATCTGGAGTGAAAACAAGGTCTTCAGAGCAGGCAATGGTACCTGTTGAAGCATATATCTTGATGGTTACAGGGAGCTCCTCAGAGGAGAATTCAGAGACAGATGACCAGTCCTATATCCCATTTGAGGTGTATGCTCTAAGTTGCAATGTTTATATTTCTCATATGATGCATACGGTGTCTTGCATTGCTTAGTTTAGACATCATATGCACAATATTGAATTCTATCTGCTTAGTTTAGAGATCATACATGCGAGTGCCAGCTGCTTAGTATATGAATCAATTATGTCAATTATATCATGCCATCCTGTATACTTAGACAACACGTATGTGAATTATTTCATCCCAACCTATTTTAGAAAGACATAATATAGTTTTGTCATGTCATCCTGTTTAGGTACTCATCATATGTTGAATTATGCCATTATACATCATATATCTAAAATTGTGTCATGCTATCCTGTTTAGTTAGGCATCATATATGTGAAATTGTGTCATGCTGTCCTGTTTGGTTAGACAACATATATGTGAATTACCACATCTGTCTATCATACAATGTCTATACGTTCAATTTCTTTTCTTGTTTATCAGCCATTTGAATTGGAGAGGGTGATGGAAGTATCTAAGGGAGCAAAAACCTGTTCTTCACAAAATACAGTGCTACCCATCGATGCAGATAGAACCATGGTTGTACTGGCCCACAAACTAGCCCCACCACACATAATCGAGACTCTTCCAGATTGCACACTTACACCATTGGGCAGAGAACCAGCTCCAACCCATATAATCGCAACCCCAGCAGATAGTAACCACTTATAGTTGACAAAGCACCATGTCCACCAAAGAGTACCCCCACACGAGCAGTTTGTAAAGCTACTGCAGTGCCCAAAGCGCGAAAACCACCACAGCTAACCCAAAATCCACGTTTAAAGCAGAAGAGCAACTGTTCTCAGGTCAGATTCCGTAGCTATGGTCCATACTCCTTTGCTGTTGCATCACTCTATTTACTCATACCAACTACTTTCGAATTTGAAGGATCCAATTGAAACTCCAATGGCGTAACAGGTATGTTTTAAAACTATTTCTTTAACTGGATTGCTGTTCTAACTTCTTGCTCTATGTTGATTTCAGTTTAAGTTGTATAAACAGTTATGTTCTCATGTGATGCACATTACAAGTGCTGCCAATGTTGTGTAGTTTCTCACACTTATATTCTGTCTATGCTGTTGTGTCTTAAAAATATATGAGTTGAACTGTGTCTCTATCTTGATTAGGGAACATAAACTAGAATGATATGGACAATACAGTGACCATAGTACATAGATATATGTTTGTTTCATGCTGTTATCCTGTCCACCTTACTACTGAACCGGTTTACCAAAATGAGTTTGGTATACTACAAGCTAAACCTGTGATGTGTCTGCTTGTTTCTCTTGTAGTATGCAAACAGAATATTGGAGAAGAGCACCCCACTATGCAATGGTAGAGAAAGTAATGCAGATAAGGTTCAAGATAGTGAGACAACCCTGTTGGTCTCCAAGAAAGGTGATAAAAACGATCTTGTAGACAGTGAGAAAACCCCACAGTCCTGCGTTGATGTAGTGTTCGAGTTACTGGCCAGTACCGCTTGCACAAGCTTTTCGAACTCGCTTCCTGAATCACTTCAGCTTCTTCAGTCTTAGCTACAAGCTGAAAGGTATCAGTTAGCTGTGCTATGGCAAGAAGCCGAAGGACTGAGGAAGTCCCTGCAGAATTCAGATGCGTACTTTCTTGTGCAACAGCAAGCGCTGGAGGATTTAAGCACCAAACAAGAGAAAGTTAATAAGTTTGCTAAGCATCTTGCTAGCATTATGGGTACCCAGGATATTGTTTCTGGAACTCTTCTGAAGTGGTTTCAGTTCTGGACTTGTTTTGCTGTGGCGTTTATATGCTGCTGTGTTCCCTATATTTGCACTGGTGGCGAACTTTGATGCCCAGTGGATGTAATATGTGTAATAGCCGTGATAGCCTAGCATAAGTTGCTTGCTTATTTATTTCCTTGTTGTCTTGTTTATTTGTTTGCTTGTAGTGAGTGGAGTTCTTTTTCCGCGGTTTGCTAGTGGCTGCAATAACCTATTATTTAAAACTAGGCCACAATAACCATGGGCTAATATTTACTGTAGTGACACTGGGCCTCCTACAGGCCGTAGAAACAGTAGGCCTTCTACGGGCCGTAGAAACATTGGGCCTTCTATGGGCCGTAGAAACAATGGGCCTTCTATGGGCCATATCATCAATGGGCCTTATACGGGCCGTATGATCGATTGGCCAAACATGGGCCAATAACAGGCCGCATTATGGCCGTAAACGGGCTAGAGTTGGAATCGTTCGTTCATGGGCTAACCATAACGGGCCATCGTTAATAGCCCGTATTTGATGACGCTATGAAAATGGCCTACCTTATTAACAGATCACAAACGGGCCGACTATAACCACGGGCTGAATTTGGCCCACAAGCAGAAAATGACAGTAACGGGCCGTAAGTAAACGAGTGCTAGAAATGAGCCCAAGAATAAATGGGCTCTGAGAAGGCCGAAAGATAACATGGGCTGGAAACGGCCCAACTGAATAACGGGTCCTTAATGGGTATAAAGTGATACACTATTCATTACAGGCCAGTTTCACCATGGGCCGTTAATGGGTGTAAAGTGATACACTGTTCATTGCGGGCCAGTTTCACCATGGGCCGTTAATAGGCCAAGAGTTACATAGGGCCTCATATGGGCCGAAAGATGTCATGGGCCATACATGGGCCAGAAGTGAAAACGTGATGGAATCATATTGGATGGCCTAGATGACGCTACTGGGCCTAATTCGGATAGGGCGTAACTGGCCTTGGGTTAGCGGGCTGTAAATGGGCTATATGCGAACAAGCCGTTAACATGCTTTCGATGGGCCGGCCTGCCACCTTTTGACCAAGTCAAACGGGCTGGCCTTTTCACAGGAATGGGCCTCTGTTGGGCCGTTCCACGTGTCGACGTATCATAGGCGCCTTCTGTCCAATGAGTGGATGACATTTGTCCCAACGATGAGCCGACACGTGTTTCCTCCAGCCAATGATGATTTTACATGTGGAAAATCTCCATTGGTTGAGGCTGCTAACGGTTTATCGGATCCAAAACCCGACCCGATAGCTTAACGGCGTTCCGTTACTGTGGATGCCACGTGTCAGTCGCCCTTGACGAAAGCACTTCTGTGATGCGCGATTTATCGTCATGGAAGTGGACACTTCCGTGATGATAATTTTGGTAATGTCATGGAACACTTCTACGACAGCACATGTATGACTATCTTGATTCTGTCATAAAATGGTCATGGATGTACATCCATGACAAAAAACGTGACCTACTATGACAAACACGTATCATCACGGATGTGTATTTTTTTTGTAGTGCTACCCTGGTAGTGATATAGTAGGCTGCTTCAGCCTGAATGATCAGTCATGCGTTGGTCTCGAGATTGACAATAGATGGCCCTTCCCAGGGAATCACTTGTGGTTCAAAGCAAGCGTTTCCAACGCCGAGGATTGGTTGAGTTGAAGTTCATTTCATTGCTTGTTATTTGTTGTGTGATGAAAACTTTAGTATTTATAATGTATCCTTGTTGTCATTGTGGGTTGATGACCTGTTGTATGTAATAAAATGATATGCATGGGATAAACTTTCAGAACTGCTGCACTATCTCTACGTCTACGTATACGTAATACAACAAGTATTAAACTTGAGACCAACCACCCACCCTCACAACGAACACTTTTTAACCTGGCACAAACTCTTGGAAATTTGGCCACAATGTGAGGTGGGCCATATGTTAATGTGTTCGCTCTATGTAACCAGCACCTCGAATCCTCGATACTACTACTATAAGTAGTAGGAGTAGTAGGGTGGCATGGGCCAGAACAAACATTCACGTCCAGGAGTACGGCACACGCCACCAACACGACTTCCATCTGACACCATATTTCTTGGAGTCCGTCCTACAACAATCTCTTCAACCTCGTCATTTCTTTGACTCAGCCATCGCGCGGCGGGCGAGGTGGGGGTTTGCCGATAGTCGGTTTCCTCAACTACGGTCCCACTTGTAAGGCCAACTCCAACGCACGACCCCAAATGGACCTTCGTTTTGCCCGGATTCTGTCTGTTTGGATAGGGCAATGGGGTCGTGTCCGGGCCACTTCTCAGATGCGGTGGTCGTGCGCCAAATGTGTGGACGCATCCCAGCCACGTACATTTTTCTTTGCAAACACATATCTTTTTTCATCATAGATTTTTTGGTACATGGAAATACATCACCAAAAATTTGACTAGAAAAGCAAGACCAAAGAAAACAAGAACCACAAGAATACATTTTAGAAGATATCCAAATTCCATAACTGCTCCTGTAAGTTGGATTAGTGCCTTCTCGATGCATTCATTGTTGATTTGCAGAGGCTCGATGTTGTGTGCTTCTTTCTTCTTCGAGTGTAAAGAATTAGATGTTGCTTCCTTGCATCTAGTCTCATGTCTAACCTCTATTCTATCAACAAGTGCACTAGTCTCATCTCTAGCCTCTATGCTAGCTAAAAGTGCTAGAACATCTACTAATTTGCGCTCTATCAATATATTGATGTACTCTTCTTCCCAATACCAAAACTTGCATCCATTCTACACCATGAAATTTTAAGTTAGCACAACTAGTCTAATCCAAGAGCACAACCGAAGATTTGGTCGGGTTCTTCCTCCTTTTACTGACACGTGGGACATCTAGCATCCAGGTCGTGTGATGCAAGCAAATAGAGTGGTAGTTGAAGCTACGTGATGTGCAACTTGGGTTAAACTGTAAATAGAATCTTACTACTCTTGAGTAACTCCAAAAGAGGCCACTAAAGATCTTTATTGGATTTGTTTTTCATCACCAGCACGTCGAGGTGAAAGATGTGCAGGTTTAGTGGGTCCTCTTGCGTTTTCACTAACATGTGGGACAGCATATGAGGAAACAAACAATGGGCTCCGCACGTCCGCTGGCTGGCTGAGAAGAGAGATAGAGGAGGGCTGAGCACGGACTCCAGGAAATTTGTTCTACGTAACCAGCACCTCGATATAGGCTCTATATCGTGGGGTGGAATGGGCCATAACTAGCATTCACGTCTAGCAATACAGCACATGCCACCCACACGAGTCCCATCTAACACCAATTTTCTTGGAGTCCGTGCTATAGCCATCTCTTCTCCCTCCTGTTTTCTCAGCCATCGCACGGTGGGCGGGGTGGGGGTTTGCTGATAGTCGGTTTGCTCAACTGTGGTCCCACTTGTAAGTGAAAATGCAACACCACATGCATTCCCCCTTGAGCGGCGTGCCGGACCAACCGTGTGGGGGTGCGACGCGAACAAGGCAGGCTTTTCCTTTTGAACTTGTAACTTGTAAAATTTGGTTCTGCTCCATGGCGCGACCGATAGATAGAAATAATTATTTTCCCGAGTAATGAGAATTTTGGTTCTGGCACGGTTCATGCATGGAGTACGTACAAAAATTATGAAGTTAATGCGAAAGGTAAGATACTTACTAGTAGTACCATATACTACTACATGGATTTGACGGAAAGATAAAAATACATACGGATCCATCAACGACATCCTCACGCCCTAGTGCGCCGGGTCACCAACCGACGTGTGAGGAGCAGCGGCGTTGGCGGCGAGCTCAACGTGCTTCTGAACAATGCCGTCCAAGGTTGCCATGCGGTCCAAGAAGGCCAGCGTTCTATCGTCCTCCTCATGCATGTAGTAGTCCTTGTGGATGATTTGCGTGTAGACGTGGGTGATTATGTCGATGGTGTCTTGCTACGCCAGGCGCTGCGCGGCAAGCGCGACCTCGAGGTGGATATTCTCTGACGTGATGGCGGGCAGTCGCAGCGCCACCAGTGGGTCGAATAGGTTGTCACCATAGTGGCCGTTGAGGGTGGTGGGCATCACAGAGCCTGGGCGCGTCAGCTAAGGGCGTACGTCAAAGTCATCCGCGAACTTCTTGACGATGGTAAACTTGTCGACGAAACCGACGAGGACCTCGTCGAACAAGGAGACGAAGCTGTCGTCCAAGCGGCCCCTCGCCCTGGCGGCCTCAAGCACTACCTGGAGACATTCCTCGGTGCCGAGCCGCATGCTGGCGTCATGGACCATCTGGCACACCCGGCTGATTCTCGCGCTCATCGCCTCCATGGGTCTAGCTTAGCTTCTAGTCAACTGATCTTGCAATTCGAGTGATCACTCTTGCCCTTGGTTAGCGTGCGTAGGTGCATAGGATTTGGTACTAGATTGGACTAGTGGGGAGCCTTCATATGAGAAGTGCAGACTGCGTTGAATTCACGTGCGTCTTGACCATCTACTCCTCGGCCCTCTACTGCACCTGCCTTTGGATGTATGACAGGTGGGCCAGCCACCCGTTGGGCCCACATGTCATTCACCCAAAGGCAGTAGCAGTAAGTCAAAGAAGTTGCGCCCCCCTTCGTGTCGGTGCAGTATAGTCATCTCACCGGACCTCTAGTTGGGGCCAAACGAGAGAAGTTTGATGTTTACTAGTTTATTGGTCCCCTTTGCATTTTGCGCCAAGTTCTGATCTTTGATTTAACTAATAATATGTTAAAGCATGTAAGCAAAAATGTTGTGTAAGTCACCTTACGAAAACCAAATAATCCCAAAACACTTAGGCACGGTACATTAACTCGCTCCTTGTTTCTTATTTCGTGACATATTAACCAATGAGAGATGTGGGTCGTGCATGCTTTCAATGACTTGAGACTACCAAACATGACATGCAATGTTTAGTTCATTGCATGTAATCCTATTAATTAGCAAAAAGACATTAAGTTCTCTTGTCGATAGGAATAAAACAACACACCATGTATTTATTTACAGAGGGAGTAGTACATTTTTTGTGACATGCATTACTAGATATTGCTAGTCAAATACTAAAATCCAGATGGACATGGTAGTACTCCTAAATCCAGATGGTGGTGCTAGTAGTACTAGTAGTAGTACTATCAATGTAGTAGCACTATACTACCCGTTTGTCAAATTATTACATGCTGCTCCTCATAGTGAAGTGACAAGACCCTGCGTCGGAGATGACACCTGAGTATAGGCGCCGTGTTCGGCATACCATAGTCAGCCTCACCGTCTGCAGTCACTATCATCATGGCTGTGGAGCTAGCCTGCTTACAACTAGCCGTGTTCGACATAATTTCACATGCGTAGATGCCCGTGCATTGCACGGAACACCAAGATTGGGGGTGGACGGCGCTGGCAGCGGCCATCACGCCAGATTTTTCCATGGCCTTCTAGATGTGGTGGGGAGGAGATAAGGCTGTTGTGAGAGACAAGGAGTTGTTTGTAAATTGGGAACAAGTGCGGGCATCTTTTTGCAAAACTAGACACGTTTGGTTTGTATGCGTCAGATCTAGATCCACGGCTATTGGTGAAAGATGGGGGGCTCAACATCATCACCAACTCAGGAGCTGTTTGATTCACAGGATTTTCAAAATGCAGGAATCGGACACGACAATATTAAAAGTTTCAAACTGATATTACAAATGTTAGGAGTAATGATGCACCTACAAAGAGGGAATTACTAGGAAGTTTACGTAAGAACTTTCGTTACTTTAGGTGGATGCACCATTATCGTACAAACTAAAATCCACCACCCTAACAAGTCACTAATGGGCAAATAAGTTTTCGAGTCTCTGGCCACTTGATGTTTCAAAAACAAATTCAGCTTCTGCGGAGACTTTGTCATTTAGGCTTAGACGCTTGCGGTGATCAGCACACCATTCATTGTTGCGTCAGAGAAAGACAAACCTCATTACCTAGAGCACACTTGCCTCCAGAACAAAGAATCTGGCCAATTTAATCTGAGATGTGCTGCCTTGGTAGTCGATCAAATCAATTTCTATAAGATGGAGATCAAGGCATTCGATGAGATTGTTATAGTGCATCACATTTTTCACTTTCGGTTCTTTTTTTATCTGAAAAAGAATAGAACATATTAGAGCAGCTGACTGTATAAGATTGTCGTGTCATCAAGTGGTACTAATACCATTCACTCATACGATAGGGTTGGCTGGCTAGTGATATTTTTTCACTCACTCTCTCTCTCTCTCTCTCTCTCTCTCTCTCTCTCTCTCTTTCTGTTTCCTCTCATTTACCTAGGAGCACAGTAAGAGCTTGGGCATTTGTTGCCTTCCACTATGTGGTCGATGCCATATTTCGCAAAAGTATGTCACATAATACGCATCGATGTCAAATCAAAAGATTTTGGCACCGCTCTCACGATGTGAGAGAGTTGGCACCGTTGTGCACACAGACCCACGTGTATAAACAAATCAATCAAACCAACTACACCAGGCTCTCACTCTCCCAAACAAGTGTTTTTTTATTGCCTCAGTCCTCTCTCTCTCTCCGACGCATGTGTTTTTTCATTGCGTGAGTTAATTTGGCACCAGAGCAAAGTAGGTGATCCAGATTGGGGCACCAGGTGAGCAATGGAGGGGCATCGATGCCAAATGCATCACAAGTGAATTTGGCACGTGGTTTGGCCTACATAGCCCACTTTTGTAATCCCTCCGTCCCGAAATTCTTGTCTTAAATTTGTCTAAATACGGATGTATCTAGTTACATTTTAGTGTTAGATACATCTGTATCTAAACAAATGTAAGACAAGAATTTTTGGACGGAGGGAGTACTACCTCGTATTTAGTATAAAATTTTGACCATAGATTTACCTAAGAAAATGTCAATGCATGTCACTAAAAATTACACCATTTTAAATTATGTTCAAATACGAATCCAACGATATAATTCTTAGTGACATGCATTAACATTTGTCAGTTAAATCTATGGTCAAATTTTGATACTACAAAATAGGAAGAGTAAAGCAGGACGGAGGTAGTACTTGCTCTTAGGGTAACCACAGAGTTACTGGAGTAGTCTAAGTTACTTTCCACTATGACTAGCCTAGGCTACTAGAGTAGTACAACAAAAAAATGATGTAGGTGATCATGTGAGAAAAAAAATACTAAAAACATTTCTTTTGATGCAGTGCGTAGATGCAGTTTTGAACACTACACTTGTCATCGTAATTTGGGAAAATTAGGAAAAAAATTGAGCTACGTTGTGATTACCGTTTACTAATAGGAAAGAAGTTTCACCTCGATGAGTAGCTTCTCCGTGCACAGAAAGCATGTAAGGAATCCAACAACTTGATCCAGATTGGGGCCGATAGATTTTATTGCCAAGATCTTCACTATGCACATAAACTGGGTCAAGCTTGTGGGAATCATTTTCTGGAAGACGGTCGTAAATACATAAAGAAGAAATTTAAAAATGTAAATTTCAAGAAGAGGGAGAAGAAGATGAGTGTTGTACCTGAACAATTACGGATGCCATAAAGAGTTCAGAGAATTTGGCAGACGAGTACACCAACGCTGTCAATTTCGGCGCGTCAATGACCCTGATTTTTATTGGACCTTCTAGATCTGATACAAGCAATCTCTCAAGGAAAGGCGCATTCTCAATGACCATAACATGGAACAGATGGAGTGATCTCTTCCCAATTGATGTCTTGTTGCGGGGCCAGCAAGACACATAAATCTGTCGGAGATTCGTCGAGGCGATGTGGAGGCTAATGAACACGTGGATCTGCTCAAGACGAAGGTACTCGAGGGCAGTACAGCTGCAGAGCAGGTGCTCCATATCCTTCTTCGATATGACAACTTCAAAGAGGTTGAGCTACTTGAGTTGGGGGAGAAGAAGGGCGGGCGCGGCATAAATCTAGGGAAGATAGGAGGAGCCGAAGATGTCGCGGCGCAGCGTTAGCGTGAGGCGGAGCGCGGATGGCGGTAGAGAGCGACATCGTCCGGCTTTGGCTCGAGCCACCGGATACGGTTTTGGCTCGAGCCGCCTCCGCTTGGTGGTTGCCTCGTCGTTGATCTCAACCGGCGGTGATGTTGGTGTACACATGTGCTGGTGTGTGTTGTGTGCTGGGTGTGCGCGAGTGCGTCCTTCTGTTTATGTCGCCGTGCAGTGGTGAAATGTGAGCGAGTGCGTCCTTCACGTGAAAGAAGTGTGTCCTTAGTGCGCCCTCAATTTACTTGTGTGAGGAGTGCTACCCCGAGTGGTTTCAACTTTGTTTACTTCACCGTGTGTTAGATGGGCCTCTAGTTTACTTATTTTCACCCACTGCCACATGGGCCAGCACACGAAGATATAGAACACGAGCTGACAAGGTAGCATGTGGACTGGTTGACCGGTCAATCCGTTGGTATAGAGAGTTCGAGTGAGAGGAGAGGCCCGTGAGAGATATCGGAGAGAGAGAGAGAAAGAGCTACTCCCTCTGTTCGATAATGTAGTTCCAACATTTTTTTTAAAGTCAAACTTTGGAAACTTTGACCAAGTTTATAAAGAAATTACTTATATCTACAATACCAAAGATAAATGAGAGTATGAAGTAAGTATATGTTGTGATGAATCTACTGATCGTTCCAGATGTAAATGTTTTTCTACACATATACCTGGTCAAACTTTTCTAAGGTTTGAGTGTTCAAAACATCCATATGCTTATGGATGTGACAGAGTCCCTATAGAGAGAGAGAGAGAGAGAGAGAGAGTGAAATAGAAAGAGTGAGTGAAAAAAGTTTGTGTGCATGTGTGAAAGAGACATGGACAGCACACGATAAAAATAGAGAAAATCGTGTGTGTCTTATGCAAACATATCACACATGCATCTTCGACAACGGCAACAAGGTGAGGAGATAGTGTGTGGTTGTTTGCAACCGAGAGAGCAAGACCCCTAGCACGTGGCCAAGAGGGTTCTGACAAACAAGGGAGAGAAGTCGAGAGAGACATACGGAGAAAATGCACGCATGGGGAGGAGAGAGTGTATGTTTGTCATAGAGAGATCCCCTGGAGATCGTGATGGGACTACATGGGTGGGAGATCGAGTGACAAGGTGTGTGCGCGATAGAAGATGCCCCGAGAGATATCGAAATAGACGTATGGATGGAAGGACACAATATGTGTATTCCTGATGGCTAGTGAGAGATAATCATACCTAGGGGGGAGTGCTTGCGCCTATGATGGAGTGAGGGATTATGGTACTTAGGGGGGTGCATGTCACATGGAGAGAGAACAAGGGCGGAGAGTGTTGTACGGGTCTATATGTATAGCGCGAGCGAGACATCTGTATGTGTGAACCAGGGAGATATAAAGTTTGAGAGATATTGAGGAGCCCTGATGAGTGGTGTGTCAGATAGCTGAGAGGGGGAAAGAGATATTCCATCCGCTCGATAATGCAGTGCATGTAAACTTTTTAGAAGTCAAACATTGGAAACTTTGATCAGGTTTACGCAAATGTTATTTATATCTACAATACCAAAAATACATCATACAAAACTACATCTCATGGTGAATCTAATGATATATGTTTGCCGTTCCAGATGTAATTGTTTTTCTCCAAGTACATGGTCAAACTTTGTGATGTTTGACTTTTCAATAAATCTATATTGGATGGACTGAGGAGAGTGCCTAAGTCGAGAGAGATCAAGTGCGTGTGAAGGAGAATGAGTAAGTGTGCAAAAAGAGTATGTGTGTGAAAGAGAAACTGAAACAAATGATAAATTAGAGAGAGAGTGTGTGTGTTTTTGTTTCTTATGCGAACATATCACGCATGCATCTCCGAGATAGAAAATCGAGGCGAGGAGATACACGAAGATAGCTAGTGTGTGATTGTTTGCAACAGAGAGAGACACCCTATAGCACATGTACAATAGAGGTCTGGCCAACAAGGAACAAAGGTCGAGAGGGACACATGGAGAACATGGATGCATGGGGAGGGAGAGAGGGTGTGTTTGTGATAGAGAGATCCCCTCGAGATCGTGAGGGGACTATATGGGTGGGAGATCGAGGGAGGTGCGTGCGCGATAGAAAGATGCCTCAAGAGAAATGGAGATAGACCATGCACATGTTTGTGATGGAGACTACGATTAGCTAGTCATATACATATAGGGGCGACTGTGAGTGCCTCTAATTTAGTGAGAGACCGTCATACTTGGCTAGCTAGGCATGAGATTGTCTGTGTGCGTGTGAGATGGAGAGAGAATGAGGGAGAGATATAGAGTTTTAAATGGGCCTATCGAGTGGGAGTGAGATATGCATGTGTATGTGTGACCTAGGTAGATGGAGAGTTTGAGAGAGAGGGGGAAGAGCTCCGAGACGACAGAGTGGTGCGTGAGAGAGTTACGGCAACGAGCCAAGGAATTTGTGTGCGTACGATGAGTGCACCCAAGATATCTAGATTCGACTAGAGTATCATACATAGTGTGCGAGAGAGACCTATAGATGGAGTATATATGCATGCGAACTAGAAAGACCCCCCCCCACACACACACACACAGAGAGAGAGATGGAGAGAATGTGAGAGGGACTAACAAGGTTTGTGTGTCGGACGTGTGCGACAGAATTGAAGATTGTCGGAGAGAGAGAGAGAGAGAGAGAGAGAGAGAGGAGAGAGAGAGCAGGAGTCCGGGAGAGGGGGAGGTCGCGTTTTATGCATCAAAGACTGATATAAACCATGTTTAGATATAAACTTGCATTCAAATATTTAAATTGGAGAACACGTTGTCTGCAATCCACACATGAACGGATATATGCGTATAGCAAACAAGTTCATTAATTTGACTTTCAACATGTTCATGGAGTACTATAATACTGTACAGCATGCTACTTGATTGAGGTGTTCAATTTTGTATTTAGTTCACTATTTTGACCTAGTGAACAAGCTATTTCATTGAATCGAGATATTTCATTTTGGGTTTGATTCCCGTTTTTGAGTGGGTCAACTATTTGTCATATAGTAAATCGCTAGCAACGAGCATGTAAAAACACATTACTCCCGAGCATCATCTCTCCATCTAAAAAAGAAGTGGCAAGCTAATATTTCAAAATTTGATTCGAATCGACTTGGTAACGTAGACGTGGATGCCCGTTCTCCCAAAATTTGAATGAACCGTTAAACATCCTCTGCTCAGTGGAATTCGCCCGAGCAAATAAATGGGAGACGCGAAATTACCGTCCTATGTGGGAAACGCATCAATTGGCCCGTTGTACATCGAGGGTAGGTTCATAACTTCATCCAAGCGTGCCTTCTCCTAGGCCGAAATGACATGTGCCGAATAATTCATAAACCATGGTCGGCAAAACACGCTCTGCTTGCCTGAAATAGCCCGCGCCCACTATTTCAAAACACGCTCTCCTCGCCTGAAATCGCTCGCGGCCACTATATTTCAAAACATGCCCTCCTCGCCCGAAATCGATCCCGCCCACTATTTGGGGAGAAGCAAAGTTACTCTACTACCCCCGACCCTCAGTACACAGACCCAAAGCCGAGAAGCCTAAAGGCAGGGGTAGAACTGTAACCCCCCCTCACATTTCAGACAAATGCGTCTGCAGGACATGGTTCCACTCCCCTCCCAATTCCCCCCCCCCCAATTCATACCACGTGGGCGCCAAATCACCTTCTCCCCGGAAGCTCCCTTCTCTCGAGCCGTGAAACCTCAGCCCCTCCTCCATGGCGCCCCACCACACAAGTTTCACAGCCGCCCTCCTCCCTAATGCCGGAGACGCTGTCCATTTGCCGTCGTGCACTGGGCCGTGTGCCTCTTACTCCGTGCTGCTAGAGATGCCTTGACGACGGCCGCGTGAACCGTACTGGAGCTGATTCACCCTCGTAGTTGTTCATGGCGCTGGAGTAGCTCCAACTTTGGATCCGTCTAGAGTCCCAGCGCTGCTTCCCCATAGACGTCGACCATCGCGACATCACTGTTTCCCTACTGCTGGTCACCACCGCAACCGTGCCGGCCTCACCGACTCAGTAGTTGGACCTGCCTACTTCACCATGCCGCCAGATAGGTCGCACCCTCATCTCAAGTCACTTTATTTAGGCATTAGTTGTCTGAATTTTTATTCTGCGCCAACCGATTCCCAATGGGAAGCAGCACCCCTCGAGGCGGCGGAGCTCCTAGGCTGCCGGTTGGCTGGTGTCTAACGTAAGGGTGCGTGGTCGCAAGTTTGCCGCGAAAGCAGCGCTTAGATGGCTATCTTACAGTTGTGTGGGTTTAAGGTATTGTCGCTGCCGGATCTGGATGACGAGGAGTCTTTGTGGATTGGGCCAGGGGCGGCGCAACCACGGTAATGCGGTGGGGCGGGGAGTGGTGTTTTGGTCGGGACCACAGACGGTGGAGGCAGGCTGCTCTGCCGTTGGTCGCTAGCTCTTCGGGGAAGATTCCGAACAGTGTCAGCCGGGAGGCACAAGACGATCATCAAGCCATCCGGCGTAGATCAGACAGTACCAAAATAAAATAAAATCGTATGACCCCAATTTAGTCTTCAGTCAACAGAGGTGTGACCACTCTCGTACCTTGCTGTTGATCTGTTAGTGTATTTCTTCAGATCAAAGAGATGTGTCATTCTTAACATTATGCGTTACCTGCATATTTAGCCACACCGTCTTCTGACTCACCGCAGCTGTTCCAACAAGGGAAGCATACACCAGAAGGGAGCTATAGTCCCCACTCAACAGTATCCTGCATCGAAATCGCGTGCCCGACATGGACAGCCACAACAACTGCAGGGCCATCGACAAGTCAGCACAAGATGCTCACTCCTATGGATGGCGGCCAGATAGGTTGTACCCTCATCTTACTTATGTGCAACATTTATGGCTTTGTTATTCATCTAAGCATGGAAAATAGATTATCACATTTCATTGTATATTCATGTTGATCTCTTATGGGTCTTGTACAGGAGTTAACGTTGTTCCATACTTCAGCTAAGATACTTGTTCTTTAGGTAACGATGTTCCATAGTTATCATCCATCAGCCAATGCTATCCCACAGGCTGGTGATTATAGCATTATACCACTTCTAGTATTACCTATATTGTTCTCTATTACTTTTGTGTGCCATCTAGTTAATCTCGAGTACAAACGATATATACATATTCTGTAGCTTTCATCTGTATTCTCCCTTTAGTTTTTGAGACCTGTTGCTGCTAGTTAACCCCAGTCCTACTATTTATGTCATCTCCTACAGGAACTCATTACATAAATCTAACTACTAGTTGTCTTCCATGCATGTCAGATATAATTGCACACACTGATATATCCACAAGAACCTTAGGGAGCAATGTAAAGGCCAATAAACTTGATGTCAATGATACCCAATATGATGGAACATGTAAAGGCAGTTCTTCAGAAGACTTGCAGAAAGATGATGAATCCTCTTCACCCCACAAGGTCCTTGCTCTAACTTGGCCTATGATATGGGTACAACATACATATAATGTCCTGGAGTGTATCTACTCTGTTGCAATGCCATGTGCTTAGCATGCTGATCATGCATGTAAATATGTCATGCCTTCCTGTTTTTCAGTACCTATTCCATTCATGATAACATGTTTTCAAATTCAAGTACTGTCATTCTACTCTATCGCAATGCCATTTGCTTAATTTGGACAACATGCTTCTGAATATCTTATGCGTTATTATTCATCAGTATGCACTTCATCTATCTACCATACCATGTTTTTTTACATTGAAGTGCTATTCTAGTGCTCTGTTGCAATGCCATCTTAGTTTCCCAATCATACACGTGTATGGTGCCTTAGTTTTTCTGTACGTATTCTGCTAGCATACAGTTTTACATTCAACTAGTGTTTTTTTACTGTGTTTGTCAGTTATCGGGTTCCGGCAAAACCCTTAAGTTTCGAACTCTGGGGTGTGCACGAAGATCTTCTCCCTACCGAAACACGCCCAGAACCTTGCCACGATTCTAAGCTAGAATGATGAACAACACAAGGGACACGAGGTTTATACTGGTTCGGCCACCATTGTGGTGTAATACCCTAATCCAGTGTGTGGTGTGGTGGATGGCCTCTTGGGCTGATGATGAATAGTACAGAGGAAGAACAGCCTCGCGAGGAGAGGTGCTCTTGTGCTTGGTGGTGTGCTTGGGGAGGAATCGGTCCGATTCCAGATGAGATGATCCCTCTCTTAGCTATCGATGATCTTACCCTTCTACTATGATGGCTATCTCTATTTATAGAGGCCCTGGTCGTCTCCCCAAATATTGAGCGGGAAGGGAGCCAACAATGGCCATTTTGAAAGGGGAGATCTAGTACAAGCTATCCTGACTAAAGGTGGTCTTCGACTGCCAAAGGCACTGGTGATGATGCTGTCTTGGGCTCCACGGTGACCTCCGTCCTGCCGCTTTGCTGGTCTTGGTCTCATTGCACCGATATGGAAACCTTTGCCTGATGCCTTGCTACTTCGCGCCTGCACTTGCCCCTTTTGCACCAAAGAGGAAATTAGGACACTGCGCAGGCTGGCGCCTGCCTGGCGCCCGCCTGGTATTGATCATCATGGCTTGCGTCATGAGCACCTCGCGAGGTACCCCTCGCCTTGATCTCTCCGCCTCCTCGCGAGCATGCCTGGTGAGGCCGCCCCTGAGGAGGCCTTGTGCCGTCCGCCCTGCGAGGCTTGGTCCCTCACGAGGGTCTTGAACTTGGGTTGATGAAGATGGGTCGTACTAGGCCACTGGTGAGCCACGCTGCAGGCCGCAGGCAGGCAAGTCTGGGGACCCCCATTCCCAGAACGCCGACAGTAGTCCCCGGGCCCAAGGCGTGCTTGGACTTGGCTTAGCAGCGAAGCCAAAGGGCAAGTGCGGAGCACCGCAGGCCCCAACAGCCTGCGGCCTTGGTCGACGTGTGGCGACTAATTGGACATGGGCGTCTCTGCTTCCCCATGCTCCCCCAATATCCGCCTGGCTAGGCAGACACAAAACTTTACACAGTTATTTCCACTTCGCTGCCTGCATGCTTCCTGTTCCCCTTTCTTCCTCGAGCCTCTGTTTCCGCCCCCAATCTGATTGGAGCTCTGCTTCCACCATTGCCATGGCGCCAACTAGCAAAGAGAAGGGGAAGAAGCGTCTGTCTCCATCCAGTTCGCCTCCGTCAACCGAGCCCACCGTCGGCCGGTCGCTAGTGCTCAATCTGGAAGCCTTGGACAAGTTCCGATCCGCGCTCGCTGATGACCCACAAGTGTAGGGGATCTATCGTAGTCCTTTCAAAAAGTAAGAGTGTCGAACCCAACAAGGAGCAAAAGGAAATGATAAGCGGTTTCCAGTAAGGTTTTCTCTGCAAGCACTGAAATTGTAGGTGTAGATAGTTTTGTGATAAGATAAATAGTAACGGGCAACAAGTAAATAAAGTAAATAAAGTGCAGCAAGGTGGCCCAATCCTTTATGTAGCAAATGATAAGCCTGGTAAATTTCTAATAATGATAAAGGAGCTCCTGATGACACATTTGGAATTATCGCCAAGCTAGTTTTCATCACGTTCATATGATTCGCGTTCGGTACTTTGATAATTTGATATGTGGGTGGACCGGTACTTGGGTACTGCCCTTGGACAAGCATCCCACTTATGATTAACCCCTATTGCAAGCATCTGCAACTAGAAAATAAGTATTAAGGTAAACCTAACCACAACATTAAACATATGGATCCATATAAGTCCCTAACGAAGCAACGCATAAACTAGGGTTTAAGCTTCTGTCACTCTAGCAACCCATCATCTACTTATTACTTCCCCATGCCTTCCTCTAGGCCCAAATAATGGTGAAGTGTCATGTAGTCGACGTTCACATAAGACCACTAGAGGAAAAGACAACATACATCTCATCAAAATATCAAACGAATACCAAATTCACATGACTACTAATAGCAAGACTTCACCCATGTCCTCAGGAACAAATGTAACTACTCACAAAGCATATTCATGTCCATAATCAGAGGAGAAATAATATGCATAAAGGATCTCAACATATGATCTTCCACCAAGTAAACCAATTAGCATCAACTACAAGGAGTAATCAACACTACTAGCAACCCACAGGTACCACTTTGTGCTTTTGATACAAGATTGGATACAAGAGATGAACTAGGGTTTTGAGAGGAGATGGTTCTGGTGAAGATGTTGATGGAGATTGAACCCCTCCCGATGAGAGGAT
Source organism: Triticum aestivum (assembly GCF_018294505.1). Taxonomy (NCBI): domain Eukaryota; kingdom Viridiplantae; phylum Streptophyta; class Magnoliopsida; order Poales; family Poaceae; genus Triticum; species Triticum aestivum. The sequence goes on from NC_057801.1 coordinate 315,394,074, forward strand.
CGTTGGTGATGACGTTGGTGATGATTTCCCCCTCCCGGAGGGAAGTGTCCCCGGCAGAACAGCTCCACCAGAGCCCTAGATTGATTCTGCCAAGGTTCCGCCTCGTGGCGGCGGAGTTTCGTCCCGTAAGCTTGCCCACATTTTTTTCCAAGGTAAAAGTGATGATATAGCAAAAGATGGATGCCGGAGGCCCACCAGGAGGCCCAGGAGATAGGGGCGCGCCCTATAGGGGGGCGCCCCCTCTCTCCTGGACAGGGTGTGGGCCCCCTGGCCTATTTCTTTCGCTCAGAAATTCTTATTAAATCCAAAAAGTTGTTTCATGGAGTTTCAGGACTTTTGGAGCTGTGCAGAATAGGTTTCCAACGTTTGCTCCTTTGGGTGATGTCAACAATAATAGCCTTTGCTAACTTACATCCAATTGGATATATATATCATGATCTTTCAAACACGAGGAGCTTGCCAAAGGATAAAAATAAAAAAAGGAAAGGTGAGGATCACCTTGACTCAAGCATAAAGTAAAAACATAAGGCAAAAGATAGGCCCTTCGTAGAGGGAAGCAGAGGTTGTCATGCGCGTTTAGGGTTGATGCACAAAATCGTAATGCAAAAGAACGTCACTTTATATTGCCCCTTGTATGTGGACCTTTATTATGCAGTCCGTCGCTTTTATTACTTCCACAACAAGTTCGTACAAAGCTTATTTTCTCTCCACTAATAAGTCATACATATTTAGAGAGCACTTTTTATTGCTTGCACCAATGACAACTTACTTGAAGGATCTTACTCAATCCATAGGTAGGTATGGTGGACTCTCATGGAAAAACTGGGTTTAAGGATATTTGGAAGCACAAGTAGTATCTCTACATGGTGCAAGGAATTTGGCTAGCATGAGGGGGAAAGGCAAGCTCAACATGTTTGGAAGGTCAATGACAATATACTTTAACTGAGATGTCGGAAAACATAAACCACTACGTTGTCTTCCTTGTCCAACATCAACTCTTTTAACATGTCATACTTAATGAGTGCTTCACAATCATAAAAGTGTCCAAGATAATACATTTATATGTGAAACCCTCTTTCCTTATCACTTCCTATTAATTGCAACGATGACCAAGTCTACGTTCATCAACTCTCAACAATTTTTATGCCTCATACTTTCTATGTGTGAAGTTATCACTATCCATAAGATCAATATGAACTCTTTTATTCTTTCTACTTTCTCAAGATCATAGCAACATAGCAAAGCCCTTGACTCAAAACTAATCTTTATTATAGATAGCACACGGACTCGATTACATAAAGAGATCACAAAGCAAAACTCGAAACTACTTGATATCAAAACTTCAAACTACAAGATCAAGATACTACTAAAAGGATCGAACTAAATAAGGCGGTAAAGATAGGAGTGCCCATACCCATGTGATTATGTCCTCGGAGGTGATGGAGGTGGTGATGATGACGGTGGATAATCGCACATCGAGCGTAAAAGCTCCTCCAACTTGCAGATAATGCCCTTGAGTCCGGCGATATGATCCTTCAACAGGATATTTTTCTGTGTGAGATACTTTTTTTGTATGTGAGATAACTCAATCATCTTGAAAGTTTCAATCTCTATTGGAGTGAAAAGGTTAGGTAAAGGTTGTGGGATGTCTTCTTCTTTCACCACCGGAGCTTGAACCTCCATGGCCTTCTTGATCCCTTCATCCTTGTTGATCTCTTTTGGTTCCTCTCTTTTCAGCTCTATCTTCAATAGCCAAGCATCCTTGTCTTCGTTGTTGGAGGAGGGTGAAGTCATGGTGCTCTAAATCTGTAACGGAAACAGCTCGAAACGAAAACAGAGGATATTTGCGTGATACGGTGGTCAAAACCTTCGGGAGTATATATAATGATTTTTTACCGACCAAAATACGTAACGTGCAAGAAAACGGAGTCCGGGAGGCACATGAGGTGCCCACGAGACAGGGGGCACGCCCTCCACTCTCGTGGGGGCCTCGTGTCCCTCTCGGACTACTTCATTCTTCCTAAAATTCTTAAATAATCAAAAACTGATAAAATTTGCCATTACAGTTGTTTTGGAGTCGGTTCACTTACCGTACCACATACCTATGCCTTTTCGGAGTCTGGAACATTCTGGAAAGTGTCCCTTATGTATTCCTCAGGGGTTATGGTTTCAATAATATTAATTTCAACATTGATAGGATTACCTGAAATATAATGTTTAATTCTTTGACCGTTTACCACCCTCGGATTTGTGCCTTCGAAGTTGTTGATTTTTGTAGCACCAGAACGATAGACCTCCTCGATAACGTAGGTACCTTCCCATTTTGAGAGAAGTTTTCCTGCAAAAAATCTTAAACGAGATTTGAATAATAACACATAATCTCCTACGTTAAACTCATGCTTTTGTATCCTCTTATCATGCTAGCGTTTGACTTTTTCTTGGAAAGCTTGGCATTCTCATAGGCTTGGGTTCTTCATTCATCAAGTGAGCTAATATCAAACAACCTCTTCTCACCGGCAAGTTTGAAGTCATAATTGAGCTCTTTGATGGCCCAATATGCCTTAGGTTCAAGTTCAGGAGGTAAATGGCACGCTTTTCCAAAACCATCTTATATGTAGACATACCCATAGGATTTTTGTATGCAGTTCTGTAGGCCCATAATGCATCATCAAGTTTTTTGGACCAATTCTTTCTAGATCTATTCACAGTCTTTTGCAAAATTAATTTGAGCTCTCTATTGCTCAACTCTACTTGACCACTAGACTGCGGGTGATAAGGGGATACTATTCTATGATTGACATCATACTTAGCGAGCATCTTACGGAAAGCACCATGAATAAAATGTGAACCACCATCAGTCATAAGATATATAGGGACTCCAAACCTAGGAAAAATAACTTCTTTAAGCATTTTAATAGAAGTGTTATGATCAGCACTACTAGTTGGAATAGCTTCTACCCACTTAGTAACGTAATCAACAGCAACTAAAATATGTGTATAACCATTAGAGGCAGGAAAAGGTCCCATATAATCAAAGCCCCAAACATCAAATGGTTAAATAACAAGAGAATAATTCATAGGCATTTCTTGACGTCTACTAATGTTACCTATTCTTTGACATTCATCACGGGATAAGACAAACTTACGAGCATCTTTGAAGAGAGTAGGCCAATAAAAACCAGATTGTAGTACCTTGTGTGCAGTTCTATCTCCAGCATGGTGCCCTCCATAAGATTCAGAGTGATACTTACGTAGAATCTGTTCCTGTTCATGCTCAGGCACACAACGTCTAGTAACACCATCTACTCCTTCTTTATAAAGGTGTGGATCATCCCAGAAGTAATGTCTTAAATCATAGAAGAACGTTTTCTTTTGCTGGTATGTTAAACTAGGCGGTATATATTTAGCAACAATGTAATTAGCATAATCAGCATACCAAGGAGCAGTACGAGAAGCATTGACGACCGCTAATTGTTCATCAGGAAAGCTATCATTAATAGGTAGTGGGTCATCAAGAACATTCTCTAACCTAGACAAGTTATCTGCAATGGGGTTCTTAGCTCCCTTTCTATCAATAATATGCAAGTCTAATTCTTGGAGCGGGAGAACCCATCTAATGAGTCTAGGCTTAGCATCTTTCTTTTCCATAAGATATTTAATAGCAGCATGATCTGTGTGAATAGTAACTTTGGAATCAACAGTATAAGGTCTAAACTAATCACATGCAAACACAACTGCTAAGAACTCTTTTTCAGTAGTAGCGTAATTTCTTTGGGCAGTATCAAGAGTCTTACTAGCATACTGGATAACATTCAATTTCTTATCGACTCTTTGCCCTAAAACAACACCTACATCATAATCACTAGCATCACACATAATTTCAAAAGGTAAATTCCAATCAGGTGGCTGAACAATAGGTGCAGTGATCAAAGCTTTCTTAAGTGTTTCAAAGGCTTCTACACAATCATCATCAAAGACAAAAGGAATATATTTTTGCAATAAATTAGTCAGAGGCCTAGAGATTTTAGAAAAGTCCTTAATGAACCTCCTATAAAAACCGGCGTGACCAAGGAAACTTCTTATACCTTTTTGTCCTTGGGACATGGCATCTTTTCAATAGCATCAACTTTGCCTTTATCAACTTCAATACCTCTCTCGGAGATCTTGTGCCCCAAGACAATGCCTTCATTAACCATAAAGTGACACTTTTCCCAATTAAGGACGAGACAAGTGTCTTTGCATGTCTGCAAAACGCGATCAAGGTTGCTCAAGCAATCATCAAAAGAGGATCCATAAACGGAAAAGTCATCCATGAATACCTCACAAATCTTTTCACAAAAATAGAGAATATAGCCATCATGCATCTTTGAAAGGTAGCAGGTGCATTACATAAACCAAAAGGCATACGTCTATAAGCAAAAGTACCAAAAGGGAAAGTAAAAGTAGTTTTAGATTGATCCTTCGCTGATACAGGTATCTGAGAGAAACCAGAATAACCATCTAGAAAGCAGAAATGTGTGTGTTTGGATAGTCTTTCTAGCATTTGATCAATAAAAGGTAAAGGGTAATGATCTTTCTTAGTAGCTTTATTTAACTTACGGAAATCAATTACCATCCTATAACCTGTAATAATTCTTTGTGGGATCAATTCATCTTTATCATTAGGAACAACGGTAATACCTCCCTTTTTAGGGACACAATGGATAGGGCTTACCCATTCACTATCAGCAACGGGATAAATATTACCTGCCTCAAGGAGCTTTAGTATCTCCTTTCTTACCACTTCCTTCATCTTGGGATTTAATCATATTTGAGGATCTCTAACTGGTTTGGCATCGTCTTCCAATGTAATTTTGTGTTGACATAACATGGGACTAACGCCCTTAAGATCATCCAGAGTATCCAATAGCTGCTCGGTGCTTCTTCAGAGTTTTCAATAATCTTTCTTCTTCTTTCTTTGAAAGGTTAGCACTAATAATAACAGGATATATATCTTTTTCATCAAGATAAGCATACTTAAGATTATCAGGTAAGGGTTTAAGTTCAAAAACTGGATCACCCTTGGGTGGAGGGGGATGCCCAAGAATTTCAACGGGAAGGTTATGTTTTAGCATAGGTTCTTGTTTAAGGAACACTTCATCTATTTCTTCCCTTTCCTTCATAAATATATCGCTTTCATGGTCTAGAAAATATTGTTCTAACGGATCAGCTGGAGGAACAACAATGGAAGCAAGACCAATAATCTCATCCTTACTAGGTGGTTCCCCTTCACGAGGTTGTCTACTAAACTTAGCGAAATTAAACTCATGACACATACCATCAATGCCAACAGTGACAATATTCTTTTCACAATTAACCTTAGCACTAGCTGTATTCAAGAAGGGTCTACCAAAAATAATGGGACAAAAAGCATCTTGTGGGGAACCAAGAACAAGAAAATCAGCAGGGTATTTAACCTTCCCACACAAAACTTCAACATCTCTAACAATCCCAATAGGTTTAATGGTATCCCTATTAGCAAGCTTAATAGTAACATCAATGTCTTCTAATTCAATGGGTGCAGTGTCATGCATAATTTCTTTATATAAATCATAAGGTATCACACTAGCACTAGCACCCATATCACATAAGCCATGATAACAATGATCTCCTATTTTAACAGAAATAACAAGCATGCCTACGACAGGTCTACGTGTCTTAGTATCAGGTCTAGTAATATTGGCAGTCTCACCCAAAAAAGAAATAACATGCCCATCTAAGTCCTCATCCAAGAGATCTTTAACCATAGAAACACTAGGTTCAACATTAATTTGCTCAGGAGGTGTATAAGTCCTAGTATTACTCTTATGAGCAACAGTCGAAGCTTTAGCATGATCTTTTATCCTAACAGGAAAAGGAGGTTTTTCAACATAAGGAGTAGGAACAATAGGATCACTATAGGTGATAGTCTTTTCTTCGACTGTAATAGGTGCAACTACTTTCACTTCAATAGGAGGATTATATTTAAACCACTTCTCTTTAGGGAGATCAACGTGAGTAGCAAAAGATTCACAAAAAGTAGCTACTATCTCACAGTCAAGTCCATACTTAGAGCTAAATCGACGAAAAGCATCGGTGTCCATAAAAGATTTAACACAATCGAACTTAGGTGTCATACCTGACTCCTTACCATCGTCGGAACCCCAATCTTCAGAGTTGCATTTAATTCTTTCCAATAAGTCCCATTTGAAATCAATAGTCTTCAGCATATAAGAACCAACACAGGAAGTATCAAGCAGGTTGCGATTATCAAGAGAAAGCCGAGCATAAAAGTTTTGAATAATCATTTCCCGAGAGAGCTCATGATTGGGGCATGACTATAACATTGACTTAAGCCTCCCCCAAGCTTGAGCAATGCTTTCTCCCTCGCGAGGCCAGAAGTTATATATGTAATTACGATCACGATGAACAAGATGCATAGGATAGAACTTCTGGTGAAATTCCAACTTCAATCGCTTATAATTCCAAGATATCGTATCATCACATAGCCTATACCATGTAAATGCATCTCCCTTCAAAGATAAAGGGAAGACCTTCCTTTTGACAACATCATCGGGAATACCTGCAAGCTTAAATAATCCACAAACTTCATCCACAAAGATAAAGTGTAAATCGGGATGCAATGTTCCATCTCCTACAAATGGATTAGCTAGCAGTTTCTCTATCATACCCGAAGGAATATCAAAGTAAATATTTTCACAAAGTTCAGTAGGTTGAGGAGCAACTATTTGCTCTTCTGGTTGGGGTCAAGATACCCCAAACAAGCCCCTCAAAGGATTAGTTACCATAGTGACAAGTAACAGAAAATTTCAGCACACTATATAAATGTTTCCTTACCAAGTTCCACTCACCAAAAGCACTACACTCCCCGGCAACGGCGCCAGAAAAGATTCTTGATGACCCACAAGTGTAGGGGATCTATCATAGTCCTTTCAATAAGTAATAGTGTCGAACCCAACGAGGAGCGGAAGGAAATGATAAGCGGTTTTTAGTAAGGTTTTCTCTGCAAGCACTGAAATTGTAGGTGATAGATAGTTTTGTGATAAGATAAATACTAACGAGCAACAAGTAAATATAGTAAATAAAGTGCAGCAAGGTGGCCCAATCCTTTATGTAGCAAAGGATAAGCCTGGACAATTTCCAATAATGATAAAGGAGCTCCCGAGGACACATTGGGAATTATCGTCAAGCTAGTTTTCATCACGTTCATATGATTCGCGTTCGGTACTTTGATAGTTTGATATGTGGGTGGACCAGTACTTGGGTACTGCCCTAACTTGGACAAGAATCCCACTTATGATTAACCCCTATTGCAAGCATCCACAACTACAAAAGAAGTATTAAGGTAAACCAAACCACAACATTAAACATATGGATCCATATAAGTCCCTAACGAAGCAATGCATAAACTAGGGTTTAAGCTTCTGTCACTCTAGCAACCCATCATCTACTTATTACTTCCCCATGCCTTCATCTAGGCCCAAATAATGGTGAAGTGTCATGTAGTCGACGTTCACATAGCACCACTAGAGGAAAAGACAACATACATCTCATCAAAATATCAAACGAATACCAAATTCACATGACTACTAATAGCAAGACTTCACCCATGTCCTCAGGAACAAACGTAACTACTCACAAAGCATATTCATGTTCATAATCAGAGGAGTAATAATATGCATAAAGGATCTGAACATATGATCTTCCACCAAGTAAACCAATTAGCATCAACTACAAGGAGTAATCAACACTACTAGCAACCCACAGGTACCAATTTGTGGTTTTGAGAGGAGATGGTGTTGGTGAAGATGTTGGTGGAGATTGACCCCCTCCCGATGAGAGGATCATTGGTGATGACGTTGGTGATGATTTCCCCCTCCCGGAGGGAAGTGTCCCCGGCAGAACAGCTCCGCCAGAGCCCTCGATTGATTCCGCCAAGGTTCCGCCTCGTGGCGGCGGAATTTCGTCCCGTAAGCTTGCCCACAATTTTTTCAGGGTAAAAGTGATGATATAGCAGAAGATGGACGCCGGAGGCCCATCAGGGGCCCAGGAGATAGGGGGGCGCGCCCCCTGTCTCCTGGACAGGGTGTGGGCCCCCTGGCCTATTTCTTTCGCTCAGAAATTCTTATTAAATCCAAAAAGTTGTTTCGTGGAGTTTCAGGATTTTTGGAGCTATGCAGAATAGGTTTCCAATGTTTGCTCCTTTTCCAGCCAGAATTCCAGCTGCCGGCATTCCCCCTCTTCATGGTAAACCTTGTAAAGTAAGAGAGAATAGCCATAAGTATTGAGATATAATGTGTAATAACATCTCATAATGCAATAAATATTGATATAAAAGCATGATGCAAAATGGACGTATCACTCGCCTCCAGCTTCAACGAGTGCAGAAAGACGATGGCTTGGCCTGCATCCCATGCCTCTATCGACAGAACCATCACGGAGGTTAGATTCTCTGTCGACGCCCTGTGGGCTGGCTTGGTTCCCCCTTTCTCTGCTTTCTTCAATGCGGTGCTCTCCCATTATCAGATCCATATGATGCATCTTGATCCTCAATCCATTACCATCCTTGTCGTCTTCGCCTTTGTTTGCAAAGTCATGGTGGGCATTGCTCCTTCCATTGCCCTCCTGCACCACTTCTTCTCGTTGCGCCTGACCGACCCCTTGCAGTGCTCGAGGTGCGCGAGCTTCCAGGCCATGACAGAGACGGCCGCCTCGGGATAGATTTTGGCCTCCCGCCTTCCAGGAGTGGATTCCAGACGCGGTGGCTATATGTGGATGTCGGAGTGCCCAGCCCCTTGCTCTCGTCTCCGACGTTGCCTGCTATCCCCAATATGGGCTGGGGTCGCGAGAAACTCATGAGCCCCCGGCTCTCCTTTGTCTGGCACCGACTGAGGAGGTGGAGAGAGCTCGGCGTGACTGCGCCCCGGGTGGTGAAGGAGTTCCTCCAGTTTTGCGTTGCTCCTCTTCAGCGCCACACCCAACCGATGTGGGCCTTGACCGGATACCAGGAATGCACGAGGCTCCAGGAGACAGATCTGGCGCCCGAAATGCTGAAGAAGGCGCTTGAGGTCTTGACTGGCGACCCCTCACCGGGCGATGTACGACATGGGGGTAGCCTCTTGTACCTCTGCTCGGGCAGGGCTGAGTTCGCGAGGCAAATGCCTCTCTTCGACGAATGGGGGTTGCATCTAGCTGTTCTTGCGGGGCCTCACGAGAATCTGTCATCATGGCCCCTTTGCTCGCCGCCAGCGACAATCTTGCCCAGGAGCGGGTGCAGGGAGGCAAGCATCGCTCGAGGCTAGAGGCGCGGGTGTCGTGGCGCTAACGCCGGACGGGGCTCCCGAAGCGTCATCCTCCGGAGCTTGTGAAGCCTGCCCTGAGGCGGTCGTCGATGGGGGGACGCAACCCGCGGCTCCCGAGGCCGGAGCCCCCGACGCCTCGGCAGGCCATCAAGAAGTGGTGCATGATCGTTCCTCCCAGCTTGGCGCCCCTGAGGCTGGATGCCTGGGCGCTTATTCATCCGCGCCACGCACTGGTCCTCACGTTGAGCGCCTGGGTCAGTTCCACGTGGACTTCGCCGCCCTCCGCAAGAGGAAGGAGTCTTCGAGTGGCGGTGGGCGCCCCTTCCGACCATTGAAGGACAGGAAGTATTTCGCCATAGATGAGTAAGTACCTCATTCTTGCAAATCCTCAAACGCTGCTCCTTTTCCTGACCGTGGATTTTCAGGATCCATCCTACTAAGCATGTGGAGTCTCCCAAGAAGCAACTTCCTCAGGCCTCGCCTTCATCGCTGGCCTTGAGCGTCCTGAGCTTGTGCGCTGCCCCTGACGCCGAGGCAGCCAGAGAAGCAAGGCTGCCCGCAGGGTTTCTCGAGCCTGTGCCCCTGCCGCCTTTCCTTCTCAATCTTGCCTGGGGTGTGACCAGCCTTCCCAGGGCTCCTCCTCTGACAGTGGATGGTGAATGGTTGAAGTAGGTCCTTGGCTCTTCTTCGGGGGATTGACCTGCGCCTGTCCGGGTCCCTTGCGGAGCCCGTCTGGCAATCGTAGGGGCGCTAGCCCCCAGCCCCCTGCCGAGAGGGGGCGAACCGCTTCAGGGCCCGCCCACAGCGCCGGCGATGGAGGATGACCTCGACAGCGTCCTCGAGCGCGTGTGAGAGCGAAGCGCCGTTCGCCAAGAGTTCCTCCGGAGGGTGATGGACGCGATGGGCCAGCTTGGTGGAGAGCTCGCGGACATGGACGCATGTCTTGAAGTTGAAGGCCTGTGACTTATTGAGGAGCGACGCAAGCTGAAGGTGGCAGTCAACATCGTGTGTCATCAGTGCGAGCTTGACAACGTGATGGCCGAAGCATCCCTTGCGGCCTCGCAAAAGGCCTGCTCCCGAGCTATTGAGGAGGCTCGGGAAGCAGACCATCGACGCGAGATCATGGAGAAGCGCGCGTGGGAGCTCCAAGCCTGGAGCGCTTCCCTGGAGCAGCAGGTGGAGCTGCGTCAGGCCACCCTTGCACCGCTGAAGGGGACGCCTATCAAAGAGGAGGAGCTCCGGAGGCGCGAGGAAGTGCTGCTGCTGGAGGCCGCTGAGCGCAACCTTGACCTTGAGCAGTTGGAGACGAGGGAGCGCCAGGTTACCGAGGCGGAGGACGAGGTTGGCGCGCGCGAGGCTCGAAACCAGGAGGAGGTTGACCGCCGTGTGGCGGAAGCTCGTGCAGATTTTGAGCGCAGGTACAACCAAAGGCTGGACCTGATTGAAGCCGAGGCTATGAGCAGGACTACCGCCCTCAGGTCCAAGATGACTGAAACGGGGCAACGCGCGGAGGCCGCCGCAGCCGCCCTAGTCTCAGCACAGACTGAGTTGGCCTCCACCCGTGCCGAGCTGCTTCTTCTTCAACAGCGGGTCGATGACGCTGAGTCCATTACGCGGTAGAACAGAGAAGAAATTCTTCAACGGCAGACGCTGGAGCACATGCACGGCCCCATGCTCCAAGAGCTCGGGAACAGGGCCAACACGGTCCTAGGCCATATCTACGATGCGGATGTAAGTGCATCTAGTGCCCCTTAGTGATTTTGGTGTATTGAAGACTTATAGGTTAAGGGACTGATGCGTTTGTGAGTGTACACATGTCTATAAGTCTATGAGGAGTTTGATATTTACAGAGAAAGTCGACCCGTAAAAATGAAGTTCTTCGACTGAAGACTTTGGATTTCTGAAGACTTTCTGAAGACTTTGAAAGTGAAGAAATTGGTGTGACCTTGAAGACTTGGAATTCATTTGAGGAACATGAAGCGTGAAGACTTTTGTATTCGTAGTTTCATTTTCTCTTTATTGAGTCATAGGAAACACCATACTGTTAAAGGGGGTCGAGGAAATACTAAGGAAAAAAATTCCATTTGATGCTCAACTCAAAATCCTACACCTACGAATCCCTTCGAGTGAAGCCATTTGAAATCTCATATAGTTCAGTCAATTTCTTCAGCGAGAGAGACAAAGTTCTTCTGGTCGCTGAGGAATTTGTTTTGACTGAGGAGTTAGGAATTCTCCAGTGCGGATTGCCTACACAATGAGGAACATGATAGCCCTGGGGAATCTTGGGGCTCCCGAAACGGCTCGGCTTCTACCGTCTCTTCCTCCCAGCCTGACCCGAGAAATGAGCTAGGGTCGTCTTCTAGCGCGTACTCCCGATCCACCATGTGGGGCACATAGGCATCCGAGGCCGCCGCCCCAAAGACTTTGCCGTAGTGCCCCATGCTCCATGCGGCTTGGCCCGACGCACCGTCCTGCGATGATAGGGCGGCGGCCCGCCCGGACCATAGGCGGTGATGCGCATGCCCTCGCTCAATGGGGATGGTGATGGTGCAGCTTGACGCCCGGCGCCAATGGTTGAGCTGGTGTCGATGAAGCCTTGGGGCACGCCTGAGGGTGCACGAGCGCGGATGGGACTGCCGCGCGATCTGCCCAGGGCCTGGTGTGGAAGCTGGACGCAGAAGGGAGGCGCCCCCAAAGCTGCAGCATCCAGGAGCTCAGCAACGCGCTCCAGCAGCACGTCTCGGCCGCTCTCCTGCAACCTACATCGCAGCAGCTCTCGAGCCACAGGGAGCGCGGCCTTCATGTTCGCTTGTTCCCGTTGGGTATGCGGTGCCGTGGCCGCGGCGTGGTTTGAGGCCCTTGCGGCTGATCGCACCTGCCGTGGAGTGAGGGCAGGCAGCGCTTGACCGTGTTGCCCGCGCCCCGCAGCGTTCGGCGGAGCGCGGGCTGCCTGAAGCATGGGGTTGAGGTCACCTTGGGCAGGCGGCATGGCATGGACTGGCCATGCCACCCAGCGGTCGGCGTTGGTCGTCGGGTCGCCGGACATGGATGCGACGAAGCGGTGGAACCCGGATCAGCGGAAAGGAGATTTCGGTGCACCCCTACCTAGTGCGCCAAATGTCGGATATCGGGTTCCGGCAAAACCCTTAAGGTTTGAACTCTGGGGTGCGCACGGAGATCTTCTCCCTACCGAAACACGCCCAGAACCTCGCCGCGATTCTAAGCTAGAATGATGAACAACACAAGGGACACAAGGTTTATACTAGTTCGAGCCACCGTTGTGGTGTAATACCCTAATCCAGTGTGTGGTGTGGTGGATTGCCTCTTGGGCTGATGATGAACAGTACAGAGGAAGAACAGCCTCACGAGGAGAGGTGTTCTTGTGCTTGGTGGTGTGCTTGGGGAGAAATCGGTCTGATTCCAGATGAGATGATCCCTCTCTTTCCTATCGATGATCTTACCCTTCTACTGTGGTGGCTATCCCTATTTATAGAGGCCCTGGTCCTCTCCCCAAATATTGAGCGAGAAGGGAACCAACAACAGCCATTTTGAAAGGGAACAGCTAGTACAAGCTATCCTGACTAAAGGTGGTCTTCGACTGCCAAAGGAATTGGTGATGACGCCGTCTTGGGCTCCACGGTGACCTCCATCCTACCACTCTGCTGGTCTTGGTATCATTGCACCGATATGGAAACCTTTTCCTGATGCCTCGGTACTCCGTGCCTGCGCTTGCCCCCTTTGAACCAAAGAGTAAACAAGGACACTGCGCAGGCTGGCGCTCGCCTGGCGCCCGCCTGGTCTTGATCGTCATGGCTTGCGTCATGAGCACCTCGCGAGGTACCCCTCGACTTGATCTCTCTACATCCTCGCGAGCCTTCCTGGTGAGGCTGCCCCTGAGGAGGCCTTGTGTCGTCTGCTCCGTAAGGCTTGGCCCCTCACGAGGGTCTTGAACTTGGGTTGATGAAGATGGGCCGTACTAGGCCGCTGTGATCCACGCTGCAGGCCGCAGGTAGGCAAGTCTGGGGACACCCGTTCCTAGAACACCGACAGTGTTGTCCTGTCGTATCCCTAGCTCATGTTGCCAAAATGGATAAAAAAAGGATGTATCTAGAACTGAAATACGCCTAGACCCATCCATTTTTTTCCGGATGGAGGGAATACACGTCAATATGTCATGCCTTTCTATTCTTTAGTACCTATTCCATCTCTCTGTTGTAGCATATTTTATAATTAAGGCACCATTCTTCTATACAAGGCATGCAAGGGGACGACGACAATGTTAGAATCTGAAGGGTTACAAACAACGCCTTTGCAAAAGATCCAAACGCCAGGAGATAATAAACCAACTCCAGTTTTTATAGATACTGCTCCAGCACAGAAAAACCCAACTCCTACTGATAATAAGCAGATTCCAGTGGCCAAAGAACTAGTCCGCTCCAGTCCAGCATAAATATGTCAACTCCATTCTAAGAAGCATGTGCGTATCCTTGCATCATGAAATTTTATAAAATGCCGATCATATTTTGTACATGTTTCTTACCCATCTCTCTTTTAGAAAATAAGCTTAACAGATAGAAGAATTTCTGCACTGGTATCGTTTGTCAGGAAAGATTCTTGCAGGAATTCTCTGTGCTCCAATGCAGAAGTAAGTACCTGTTGTATATCACTATATTTTTAGATCAGCATGTATTTTGTTAATTGGCGTGAATCCAACCTTTATCTGATCTAAATTTAGTTGTAGCAAAATGTATGATTAAAGGCCACAATGTTGATTTTTGTAAGGAAAATTGCCTGGAAGTTTTGCATCCTGAGCTGCATGAGTGTACTATCTCATATCAGTGGGTTTGAATACTTTGGTTCTGTAGTGGGTTTTTGGTGTTTTTTTACTGTTTCCTGTCGTATCCCTAGCTCTTACATCATACTCCCTCCGTCCGGATTACATGTCATAGAAATGGATAAAACTAGATGTATCTAGAACTGAAATATGCCTAGACCCATCCATTTATTTCCAGATGGAGGGACTACATGTCAATATGTCATGTCTTTCTATTCTTTAGTACCTATTCCATATCTGTTGTAGCATGTTTTATAATTGAAGCACCATTCTTCTATATAGGGCATGCAAGGGGAAGACGGCTATGTTAGAATGTGAAGGGTTACAAACCAGGTCTTTGCAAAAGATCCAAACACCAGGAGATAATAAACCAACTCCATTTTTCATAGATACTGCTCCAGCACAAAGAAGCCCAACTCCCACTGATAATAAGTAGATTCCAGTGGCTAAATAACTAGTCCGCTCCAGTCCAGCAAAAGAATGTCAACTCCATTCTAAGAAGCGTGTGAGTATCCTCGCATCATGAAATTTTGTAGCATTCTGATCATATTTTCTACATGTTTCTTACCCATCTCTCTTTTAGAAAATAAGGTTAAATGATAGAAGGCTTCCTTCATTGGGATTGTATTCAAGGAAAATATCTTGCGGGAATTCTCTATTCTCCAATGCTGATGTAAGTACCTGTTGTGTATCACTATATTTTTACATCAACATGTATTTTGTTAATCGGCGTGAATCCAACCTTTATCTGATCTAAAATTAGTTGTAGCAAAATGTAAAAGGCGCCAATGTTGATTTTGTAAAGAAAAATGGCTGGTAGTTTTTGCATACTGAGCCGCATGAGTGTACTATCTCATATCATGCACATTACTGAATTATAGTGCTACTCTGGTTGCCCATTCATTGATTGTGTCAATGTTGCTTTCGTATTACCTTACCCGGCTGATGATAGTTGTGCCATATTGTGTGAATTTGGTGTAGGCTAGTTGTCCAAATGTTCATTGTGTCAATGTTGCTTTCCTATTATCTGACTTGGCCAATGATAGCAATGCTAGTATGTTAATTTGGTGCAGGCTACTGAAGATAAGAAGACAAACTCTGAAAATAGCAAGACAACCGCATTGTTTCTTTCCAATAAATCTAGGCCAGGTAATATGCCAATAACTCATGATTAATCTGTTTGGTTCCCCTCCTAATTTATGTTATGATGCAGTGGTCGAGACACTCTCCACTATCAACAGTACAAGCCTGCCAAAATCGCTATCTGAATCTGTTCAGTATCCTCTGTCTCGAATGCAATGGAAAAATGTATGTTTGTGAACCAATTAATGGCTGAAGCAATGATGGAAATGGTGGAGGAATGAGAGGTGCAGAGTCGTGCGACACAACAACTGATCAATGTTTTCAAAGACAGTGTAGCAAAGCAGCAAGAACTTGCGCACATGCTTATGGGCGTCATCCGTGCTAAGGTTGTAGATTGTGATGTTGTAGATCATTAGGTTCTGTTCATTTATTTGCACTGGCATCAATCTTTGATTGCCCAATGGATGCAATTTCCTGTAATATATGCTGGATGTGCAACGTTTTACCCTGTATGCCGTACCTTTGCTTGATCGGTTTTGGTCATGTGCATAATTGCTCATCGTAATGGACTCAAATTATCTGATTTGGCCTAAAGACATGTATGAACTTTAGTGGGCCCCTTAAGTTAATGGGCCGTTACTAGGCCGAAAGTTAATGGTCGGCCCTCTTACCTCCTGGGTCGTTAGCATGCCGACATCGAAGCGGGTAATAGGTGGGCCCAATTGATTTCACGGGTCGTTAACAGGCTGTTACTAAGTTCGGGCTACATATGGCCCAACTATACTGTGGGCCTTTAGCAGGCCGAAAGAGACAACAGGCTTGTACTGGACCATGAAGAGCATGGGCCGCTAAGAGGCCGAAAGTCAGGTCGTATTGTATATGGCCCAACTGTGTTGTGGCACTTTAGCAGGCCGAAAGAGAAACCGAGCTGGTATTGGACCATGAAGGGCATGGGCCGTTAAAAGGCCAAAACTCGGGTCCGATTACAAATGGCCCAACTCATATATGGTCCGTTAACAGGCTGAAAGGCACACAGGGCCGGGAATTGGCCCAACACTTAAATGGGTCGCTGAAAAGGGCAAAACTCAGGTCCGATTACAACTAGCCCAACTGATTTATGGGCCGTCAACAAGCTGAAAGACACACCGGGCCGGAAATTGGCCCAACACTTAAATGGATCCCTAAAAGGCCGAAACTCAGGTCCGACTACAAATGGCCCAACTGATTTATGGGTCGTCAACAGGCTGTTAACGGGTTATCAGATCCAAAACCGGACCCATAGCTTAACGGCGTTCCGTTACGGTGGATGCCACGTGTCAGTCACCCTTGACGAAAGCACTTCTGTGATGCGCGATTTAGCATCATGGAAGTGGACACTTCCGCGATGATAATTTTGGTAATGTCATGGAACACTTCTACGACAACACATGTATGACTATCTTGAATCTGTCATAAAATCGTCATGGATGTACATGCATGACAAAAAACGCGACCTACTATGACAAACACGTATCATCACGGAAGTGTATTTTTTTGTAGTGATATAATCATATTCAAATACTTTTTGACCCATTTGAATTCAACTTCAACGCATAACTCATTTCGCTATAACTTGTTTTTATAGTACCCCTATTCAGTCAATTTTTTTTGCAAATGAACAGCTATGTCATATTCAATATGTCAAAAAACTTGCATGTTGTTCTCCAAATACTTTTGACCTTGTTCTATACTATCTCAAAACATAGGATTTTGTAGCAATATCTCTCTCTGTATTAACTCTTTGGAGTTGACTTCTTCACCTATCACCTTATAGCACCATCGAGAACCTATATTATATATTAAACCTATATATGTTGATGTTATTCAACCTTGCCATATTTGTTTTGTTATTCTTTTGATTCTTCTATGTGGCATGGTTGTTTATTTGGATTCTTTCATTTGTGATAGATTGCTCGGAGCGTGATGAGTAGAATTATCAGGATTGTGAGTGCGACGATCTTCATCAAACTTACAGGCAAGTTACACCTTGATCATCCTTCATCCTATTTTTTATGCATGTAGTTATATATCACATTACTATATTATGCATGTTAGGAATATTATGGTAGCATGTTACTGCTATTGAGATGCAGTTAGTACGACCTTATTGCAAATCATGGAAGTTGTACTCTTGCTATGCTATGTAGACGGGGATTGGTTTGTGTATTCATCGAGATTATGTGAGGACTATATATAATATAACTTGAGTAAAAACATCATATATAATTCACCTCTAGACGGACAGGGTTGCATCATGGTTTCTTGTTCCTTTTCTAAGGGCATGGACCATGGCTAAGTGCGCTCGAACTGTATGGCTGGGTGATTTCAAGAACATCATGGTTTATACCCTATGAATGTAAGTGGGTGCCGTCCAGTCTCAAAAAGATCAGACAGACTTAGTGACTAGTAGCTTCCATGTACAGCCACTGGCTAATATGTGCTCTGGCTCAGTTGATCAGTTGTGGAGACCTTACCCGGATGTGTTAGCAGATGTAGTTATGTTAGTTGCGATGGGCCTCCTGTGGGACTAGGCGACTGCTTCTGGAAGACTTTGTCTCAATCTTCGGGTTGAGTCCAGTGGGTAAAGCGTACGGAGCACTTCAGAGTGTATAAACTAATCATGATTAGCTGTGTACCCGGTTATGGACAAATTTGAGCCACTATGCCATTACAGTTGTTGGATGATCTTTACAGATGATACCTTACTAAAAAATTGCGCGGGAAACTTAATAATTGGGATAAGTTGGTATTGGATTGCCCAATTCAACCATATGTATTATTTGGAGCAAGACAAAAATAAAAATTTGACTATTATACTATGTAGTTATGAGGGAAAAACTAGCTTTCTGCAAAACAACCACTACATTTATCCTCTTGATATACCTTGCATATATATGTAGGTGTGTTATATCATTCCTTGTGTGACTTGCCAATACATTCAAAGTATTGACCCTTCGTGGCTGCAATGTTTCATGTTGCAGATTTTATACGACGAGTGAGTGACACGATGTAGGGTTACGATGTCTATACTCGACATCTCCCTACGGTGTTGATGGACTTCATGGAGGTTTTATTTGCTTTTTTGCTGCATTTTGTTTGTATGCTAGCTTGAGCTATGCAGGTATGTATTCTATTAAATTTTGCATCTACGATGTAATATTATGACATGTGGTTTATTCTTGATACTACATCATGTACTGTGTGTGCTAGCTATTGATCTAGGGATTAGCAAGTGAGCACAGAGACATCGAATATTATCAGGTTTGGGTCGTTATAGATGGTATCAGAGCCCATGTTGACTGTAGGTCGTAACCCTAAGAATGGACTAGGAAAATCCATAGGAACAAAATTAGTTTATCACTTCTTGATTACTTACTATATCTACTCGTACTCCTCGTCTATTATTCATCTTCTAAAGTTTCTCCTCTCATTTTCTATTAATGGCCATCCTATAGTAACTCCATTCGCCCTTGTCACTGATGATGTATTGTTTGGGAAACAATGCTACAATGAGGATTGAAGGAATTCAAGAAAGAAGTATTTTTGCGTGACTCAGGAAGGACTAACGACTTTTAGATTACTAGATGATCTTCACGGTTAATTTAGATGAGAAGGGCAAGCTTAGATTCAGACCACCAGTACTAATTTAAGTTTGATAAATGATTCATGTGTAGTATGATGCGATAATATCTCTTCTGGATATGACCTTACCTGTAGGATTTGCTTGTGTGGTGTGACTTCTTTGATATTTTTATTGATTGATGTTGTGTGATGTGATTTGCTATTATTTTGCGAGTAGAATAAGTTTGTGATGTTTAGACCCCTACCTATTTATTATGCTACAAGATTCAAGGAGAGCAAGCTATGACAAGACGGTGTTATGAAAATTTCTTCGTCGATGCAAGACAAAAGCTACCTACATTGAAGACTTTGAAGATACAAGATTTCTATATACGTATATTGTTAGATGTGTTTTATGAGTTGTCATTGTGTCTGTTTTATTGACAGCGCACATCAAAACTTATTTTACGGACTTGTGTGATGCTTGTATGGGTACCTATCTCTTTCTCCAAGCTATCTATTCTAAACCCAAGACCCACACCAAAGGAGTTACTACATTGCTTGCAAATCCCGAGAATGGAGTGAAGATGGATGCAACTAAGGGATGAGTTCAAGCTTAAGAATGAGCACCAGGATCCCCAAGAAGCAAGCACTATCTTGCTGAAGGAAGAACCCTCGAGGAAGCTACAATTCATCGGCATACGTTTTAAAGTAGTTGACGCAAAACCGAGAGTTTAAAGGAACGATAGATGGTTTTGTTTGGCAAGCAGAACAAATGGATTTACCCGAACATAATTCATGAACAAGAGAAGTTCTGCAATACTTTTGAGGATGCCCGAGTGTTAGAAAACGAGATTTCTAAACCATATACAAGGTAATGATTTGGGTGTGGAATGGATTGATCACCATGCCGACTTACTCTTATTATTCGCTCTTGCTATGTGGGACGGTAAATCCAGAGTGACATTCCTATAGTAGAGAGATGTCGCTATTAAGCCTAAACTTTAGACTTGTTTGACGTTTCACCCTTGTAGAAGGTAGTCGTTGCCAATAGTAGGTGATATGGTGAGAATAAACCAAGACTCTTTTTGCAGGAACTATTCTTGATGACCGCCATGAGAGAATTGATGTGTTTCGTATTGGTGGAAGACCTGTCAACCATGAAAGTTGAGTAAATGGAAGACCACCCGGTTGGTATGGAATTCAAGATCTCAAAGGAGTGTAGTGCATACATATGAAGAATTTCATCGAAGGAGTATGATTTTTGGAGACCGGTGACTCTTATTCTAAGGGTGGTAGTACTCCACACTCTCGGATTAACAATGGATATTCAAGGAGACCCCCACCCTAGCCTTTTCTTTCTAGCCTCTTCTAATCTCGGGGACGAGATTCATTTTAAGGGTGGTAGATTTGTAACATCCCAAAATTTTACATTTTGGAAGTTAATTATTTAAATAGGATTTATTAAAAAACTTTCCTTGTGTTGCTTGTTGTTGGTAAATTTTGACTAGGATTTGAAACTTTTGGAGTTTAAATGAATATTAAATTGAGAGGGAATAAAAGGGCTTTCCCAATTTTCACTTGGATCTTATTTTAGGTTTGAGAATATTCATAATATTTCCAATTTAAATATGAGAGAGGATGACATGACTTACTCAAAGAATAATATTGGTGAATAATTGAATATTCTCTCATTTGGATGTTGAACATTTAAAACAATTCCAACTCAAAAATAAATTTTACAAGAGAAGGTAACATGACTCCTTCAATAGTTGGAAATTCTTTAAATGTTATTCGAATCTTTCTTTGGAGTTCAATAATATTTGATGGAACATTTTATAAGTTTCAAAGTAAAGTTTACGAAAATATTATATGAATTGTTTTTATAAGTATTTTGGACTATGAAAATGTTCACTATTCATTATATTGTATATATATATTCTATAAATTTTCTGGTATTTTTTTATACAATTTTATTTGGATCAAGTAATTGAGCCAAATTGATTTTTTGTAATTCCAGAGAAAAAACTATTCTAAACCTACCCTGCCTAGCTATCCCGGCAGCCCAGTCCCTCTCTGCCGCTCACGCGCGCGAGACAACACAGCAGCAGCCAAACAGCAGCGCAACCCCAGCTCACCTCGCAGGCGCACCTCTCTCTGCCCCCCTTTTTTTCTCTGCCGATGACACATGGGTCCCGCATGCGTCCTTCAACCTCCCGCTCGGTCTCCTGCTTCTGCACGACAGCGCTACCATGCCCAGATCGGACTCCGTGCGATTTGCTCAATCCCGAATCCCTCGCTCCAACCCGCGGGCACCAAGAGACTCGTCTCAAACCCCTCGACCGGTTCCCACAATCACCGCTTTGTAAAAGGTTGATGGAAGCATTGAACCCTTTGCTCGCGCCACGGTTGTATATATATGCTGTGTGCCGTGGCTTACAAGAACCGATCTAGAGGAGATCGATCGTGATTGTTACAGGAGGTTGGAGGAGATAAAACAGAAGAAGAGATTGAACGAGATACAAGTTAAACAGCTTTCCTATCTCTATACAATATCTTCTACCCCCTCAATCTAAACCTCAACCTCCTCATAGTGAGAGGTTTTGTGAAGCCATCAACAAGTTGATCTCCAGTAGGTATAAACCAAATATCAAGTAGCTTTCGAGCTACTCTTTCTCCGATAAAGTGGAAATCAACTTCAATATGTTTGGTGTGTGCATGGAAAACAGGATTAGCTGAAAGATAGGTTGCTCCAATATTATCACACCATAATGTAGCAGCTTGTGGAGCCTTGATTCCAAGTTCATAGAGCAATTTTTGTATCCACATTACTTCTGCTATAGCATTTGCCAAAGCTTTATATTCAGCCTCTGTACTTGACCTTGAGACAGTAGCTTGTTTTCTTGCACTCCATGATATGAGATTAGTTCCCAAAAACACAGCAAAACCACCTGTAGACCTTCTATCATCAGCACACCCTTCCTAGTCTGCATCAGAATAAGCAGTAACAAGAAGAGATGGAGACTTGGTAATCTGAAGTACAAGTCCTTCATAAAACTTAAGATACCTTAAAATCCTCTTAACTGCAGTCGAGTGAGTTGTTCTAGGTGCATGTAAATACTAACATACCTTATTCATAGAGTAAGAAATATCAGGACGTGTAAGAGTCGGATATTGTAAAGCACCCACAACACTTCTATAATTTGTTGCATCTTCTGATCCAAGTGCTTCTCCACTCTCAATTGTAAGTTTTTCAGAAGTTGAAATTGGTGTATTCACAGGTTTGCAATTGTGCAGTCCTACTCTCATGAGTATATCAGCAGTGTACTTTTCCTGCGTAAGAAGAATACCATCTTTGACCCGTTTGACCTCTATGCCAAGAAAGTAGTGAAGATCACCCAAGTCCATGAGAGCAAATTCCAACTTTAAATCTTTAAGCAAACAAGTGGTAGCATCTGAATTTGAGCTTGCAACAATTATATCATCAACATAAACAAGTACAAATATAGTCATCTTGTCTTTATGATAAAAGAACAATGAAGTATCAGCTTTAGATGGTGTAAATCCAAGTTGTTGCAACTGCATGCTCAACCTTGAGTACCAAGCTCTTGGGGCTTGTTTAAGACCATAGAAAGCTTTATCCAACTTACAAACATAATGTGGTGTGCTTTGATTCTCATATCCAGGTGGCTGCCGCATGAACACTTCTTCCTCAAGAACACCATGAAGAAACGCGTTCTGAACATCTAGCTGTCGTAAACTCCATCCTCTGGAAATAGCAATAGACAATACAAGTCAAATAGTAGCTGCCTTAAGAACAGGA
This sequence comes from Triticum aestivum, assembly GCF_018294505.1. Classification (NCBI taxonomy): domain Eukaryota; kingdom Viridiplantae; phylum Streptophyta; class Magnoliopsida; order Poales; family Poaceae; genus Triticum; species Triticum aestivum. The sequence continues at coordinate 315,416,755 of NC_057801.1, forward strand.
CTAAAAGTATCTTCATAATCAATACCAAATCTCCGCTTAAAACCTTTGGCAACTAATCTAGCCTTGTATCTGTCTATACTTCCATCAGATTTTATTTTTATCTTATATACCCATTTGCAGTCTATAACATTGCGACCTAGCCTTGAAGGTACTAAGTGCCAAGTTCTATTTTTTATGAGTGCATCATATTCTTTATCCACAACCTCCTTCCAATCTTTATGTGCTAGAGCATCATACAAATTATTTGGTTCACCAACAGTACTAAGAAAAGCATGTTTGCCTCCGTCATACCGTACCGTACCATCAGTATATTCTTTATTTTTGACGATACCTGACTGTGACCTGGTGTGACGATGAGGAGCCGGAGATAGAGCTGCTGATGTAGGCGCAGAAGGATCCACAAAAGATCCCAGTGCCAGATCCAAGAAAGATTCTGTACCGGCTGTTGTGCCTGATGCCTCAGTTGTCCCCCTATCACCAGCCGCACCCGCCACCTCATCCTGCGAACAAGTGGCGCTCGGTGATAGGCGCACGCTCGGCTGCAACGATAAGTGCTCGCCCACGCCCCACGGTGATAAGCGCTCGGCCATGCCCAAGCGTGGACTAGCGGGCTTCACCCGGTTGGGGTTGTCGGCCACGCGCACGCATGCACCCGTGCCTGGGCTGGTGGCCACGTCCAACCGCGCATCAAGACAGGCGGCGTCCACCTGGTCGCCTACCCGCGCACGAGAAGACGCATGCAGAGGAGAGTGATCCTCCTGGGATCGCGCGCCGCCAGGGACAGATGCGCTGACGCGACGATCGGCTTGGGATCCAGCGCCGCTGCCAGCAGGATCAACATGGGATCCTGTGCGTGTCTCATCCGGATCTGTACACATAAAATGACGACCAAAATCTACAGAATCACTATTCTCATTGGAATTTTTCACAAGGTCAGCATTATTTAATTCACCCCCGTGATCTAGAAGAAGAGCTATTTCAGCATGGAGGAGAGCTCCTGCATTTGGATGAAGCTTGTCAAATGGAAAGAGATTTTCATCAAAAACAACATCTCAAGAAATATAGATACGTCTAGTAAAAGGTTGATGGAAGCGTTGAGGCCCGCCCTGATTTCGTGCTCGCTGGTCTCGAGATGATCCACCGCAGAACCAAACTCCGGCATGTGAATGAACCATCTCCAGTGATCCCCTCGATTGTATGAACTCCGCTTCTTCATATATGTGTTGTTGCACCTCTCCTTGAATCTTTTGTTTTTCTCCTGGAAGCTCTGAATCGAGCTTGGGGACGAAGTTTCAAAGAAACTCCTCGCCACCGCACTTCGTCGCAGCACACCAGAGTGCCGCCCTCGTTTCTCCGCTGCACCAGGAATCTGAGAAACACTCCAAGGACGCCCTCGTATGCTCCACACAATGCTTCACCTCCCCGTGCATTACCGCGAGTCATGAGACCACCGGACCGAGCTGCACGTCGACCACCGGAGCCCTGCAGCTCTTCTTCTCCAAGTTTGGTGCCACCAGCCCACCATGCTCTGTTCTCCGGTGAGGCATCTCTACATCGTCTGATCTAACTTAATCAAACAACCCATATATGTTTAAACTCAGAATCAGTATAGTCCAATAAGGCGACGCCACGTGGCTCTCCAATAGCAGTTGTGGCAACAACATCAGAAACACTGCCACGACAGACTTTTTGGTCAGATTTCAATTCAATTTTCATTTTGCTATACCTTGAGATCCACACATTCAAATCAAGTGATCCTTTTTCCTACATATTCACAATGACCTCTACCGTGTTGTAAATCAATATTTCATTTGTCCAAACCTTTTAAATTTGACCAACTCTAATTCAAATTTGAATCTCCATAAGATCATATCCTGCAAACCGTATATCCTATTCAATTAATTCCTTTTGCCTAAGAGCACGTGAACCAAATCCTCGTTGAACATATTCTGTATAATTATATTCAATTACTTTTTGACCCATTTGAATTCAATTCAATGCATACCTCATTTCGCTATAGCTTGGGTTATAGTACCCCTATTCAATTGATTCTTTTTGCAAATGAACAGCTGTGTCAAATGCAATATGTCAAACAACTTGCATCTTGTTCTCAAAATACTTTTGACATTGTTCTATACTATCTCAAAAAATAGGATTTTGTAGCAATATCTCTCTCTGTATTAACTCTTTGGAGTTGACTTCTTCACCTATCACCTTGTAGCACCGTCGAGAACCTATATTATATATTAAACCTATATATGTTGATGTTGTTCAACCTTGCCATATTTGTTTTATTATTCTTTTGATTCTTCAATATGGCATGGTTGTTTATTTGGATTCTTTCATTTGCGATAGATTGCTCGAAGCGTGACAAGTAGAATTATCAAGATTGTGAGTGCGACAATCTTCATCAAACTTATAGGCAAGTTACACCTTGATCATCATTCATCCTATTTTTTATGCATGTAGTTATATATCACATTACTATATTATGCATGTGTAGGAATATTATGGTAGCATGTTATTGCTATTGAGATGCAGTTAGTATGGCCTTATTATAGATCGTGGTAGTTGTACTCTTGCTATGCTATGTAGTTATGATAGTTGGGATGGGCCTCCTATGGGACTAGGCGACTGCTTCTGAAAGAATTTGTCTCAATCTTCAGGTTGAGTCCAGTGGGTGAAGTGTACAGACCTCTGCAGAGTGTATAAACTAATCATGATTAGCCATGTCCCCGGTTATGGAGAAATTTGAGCCAATATGCCATTACAGTTGTTGGATGATCTTGATAGATGACACCTTACTAAAACAATTGCGTGGGAAACTTAATAATTGGGATAGGTTGGTATTGGATTGCCCAATTCGACCATATGTATTATTTGTAGCAAGACAAAAATAAAAATTTGACTATTATACTATGTAGTTATCAGGAAAAAACTAGCTTTCTGCAAAACAACCACTACATTTATCCTCTTGATATACCTTGCATATAGATGTAGGTCTGTTATATCATTCCTTGTGTGACTTGCCAATACATTGAAAGTATTGACCCTTCGTGGCTGCAACGTTTCATGTTACAGATTTTATACAACGAGTGAGTGGCACGATGTAGGGTTATGATGTCTATACTCAACATTTGCATGTGGTGTTGATGGACTTCATGGAGATTTTATTTGCTTTTCTGCTGCATTTTGTTTGTATGCTGGCTTGATCTATGCAAGTATGTTTTATATTAATTTTTGGATCTATGATGTAATATGTACTGTGTGTGCTAGCTATTGATCCAGGGACTAGCATGGTGAGCACAGAGACATCGAATCTTATCTAGTTCGGGTCGTTACAACTAGATTGATACCTTGGTTCTTAACTGAGGGAAATAGTTATCTCTACTTTGCTGCATCACCCTTTCCTCTTCAAGGGAAAAATCAACGCAAGCTCAAGAAGTAGCATGAAGTTGCTTCACTTCGGAATCACCTAGATGAACCGAATAGAATTCCCAAAATGAGGTCTTTACCTAGCCATCGCACTTTAGTCCCATCGAGTTGGTATGGTCGGTCTCACCGAAAAGCCTAACGGTCAAGTCTTTTGCACTAGTCGGTCTCATCGAGATTTTCTGTCAGTGTCACCGAGTTGGGTCAAAGACTTGTAATAGTTGGATTTTTTGGTGCTTCCTATTTTTACCCGTCCACCACCACCTACTCTCCAAGAGAGCCATCCGAATGAGACACAACTTCCACTATGCATTTTCTGAGAAGAGAACCACCCACTCTTGTGTTGAGATCAGGAGATTCCAATCCAACCATTTGAACCTTGATATGTAGCCTTCCTCAAGTTGCTTTCCATTCAATCCCCTCTCCTACCAAAACAAATCTATGAGAGAGTGTTTGAGTGTTGGGGAAACTATCATTTGAAGCACAAGATCAAGGAGTTCATTATCAACAACGCCCTCTATTACCTCTTGGAAAGTGATGTCTCCTAGATTGGTTAGGTGTCACTTAGGAGCCTCCAAGATTGTGGAGTTGAACCAAGGAGTTTGTAAGGGCAAGGAGATCGCCTACTTCATGAAGATCTACCTGAGTGAGGCTAGTACTTCGTGAATGGAAGCCATCATGGAATAGACAAGGTTGCTTCTTTGTGGACCCTTCATGGGTGGAGCCCTCCGTGGACTTGCGCAACCGTTACCCTCCATTGGTTGAAGTCTCCATCAGTGTGGACGTACAATAGTTCCACCTACCGGAACTATGCCAAAATAGTGTCTTAATTGTGTTTGAAATCTCCAATCCCTCCTTTATGTTCATATGCAAAATTTACTTTTCGCTGTACAACTCTTAGACTTGCATGTGTAGGGTGTACTTGACTTGGTAGAATTGCTAAAACTTGCCTACAACTAAAATTGGGTCCTACATAATCTTATATGTCAATGACATATTGTAGATTGGAAATAACATAAAGTTTCTAAGCACAACAAAATTTGAAGAATATGTTTCCAATAAAAGTCTGAAGCAAAGCAAATTATTGGCTCTATAGATCACGACATCTGATTGTGCTAAGCTGAACTGAATACATTGACAAGTTTTTAAAAGGTTTAAAAATAGAGAATATGGTTTCTCTCAAAGTCACATAACATGATGCCTAAAAGAAACCAATGTCCTATGAAAGTTGATAAGCATGAGCGGATGAGTGAATTATTGAATTCATCATGAATGTTATGATATGTATTAAAGCTAAATATTTTGTGTATAAATTTTAGTAACTGGTACCAAAATGATCCAGGATTGGATCACTAGGTAATTATTAATATGATTAAGTACCTCGAAAGGACAAAGGATTTGGCTATAAAGGAGATGAATAATTTCGTTGTAAAAGTTACACAAACACCAGCTTCATGACTAAGACAAATTATATATGGCTATGATTGTTTGGAATAGTCTTCAAGCATGAACATTATTGCGGATTCTATAACATTAGAAAATTATGTTAAAACATTAAGATGTTTCAAAATTGTTTGAATTTGTCTTGATATAGTTGGTGAGATCTCGAATATGATGACACTATATTATGAATATAGTTAATCAAGAAATGTCTTGATACAATTAGTATAATCACAAGTATAATGAAACCAATGAAACTATGTTAATAAGAAGTCTTGACATAGTTGGTGTGATCCCAAGGGCAATGAAACCAATGACACTGCATTATGAATAATGGTGCCATTGTTCAAAGGCAAAAGGAATCAAGATCAGACATGACTAACACAAATATTGCAAGGTTTTGAATGTGTCAAAACTAATGACAAAGGTTATACGACAAGCAAAGCATGAGCCAACATCATATTAGCCATAGATGTTAAATAAACTATGCAACTAGATTATTGACCCTAGTGCAAGTGGAGAATTTTGGAAATATGCCCTAGAGGCAATAGTATTGTATTATTATATTTTCATTTTCATAATTAAGATTTTATATTTCATGCGATAATTGCTATGATCCGGGAATATGCGATTCAATGGAAAACTCATATGCATGTCTGGAACGATAAACTGTACAGTATAGATTCCTAGTCTTGCCTCTCAGAATGGCTCAAGTTTTGCTAGTGATCATGTTTTCCGTATCTTAGGATATCGTTGAGTGTAATGATAATCCTAGAACAACATTGAGAGTATGACGTTAGAAGAACAGTCATATTGAATTGACCCAATCTTGTTTGTCATACTTTGAGATAATATCGTCTGAAATCAGTTGTTATAACATGGAGTGTTAACGTGTGTTTTAGTTACTTAGACCATAAGAACTCGAAGGTCCCACCAAGGATAGAGCTGCATATTGAAACGCTTTTGCAAGGTGGATATCATTACATCGTACCATTACATAATACATGGGGATACATACAAAAGGCATACAATGCCACATAAATACGCTAGCATCATACATAAGAGCAATGTCCGACCACGGATGAAACACAACCAGAAACTCAAATGACATCCACCCTGCTAGCCCAGGCTGCCGACCCGGAACCTAACCCCTGAACAAAGAAGAAGCAGAAGAAGAACTCCAAGACAAGCATACATCGCTCTCACGTCATGATCGTCGCATACCTGTACCTCCAATTGATGTTGTAGTAATCTGTGAGCCACAAGGACTCAGCAATCCCATTACCATGGGTACCAAGACTAGCAAAGCTTAATGGTCGCAAACTAGTAATGATCAAGAAGTGATCCTGAACTACTTACGTTCAAACATAACCCACCATGTTCTCTTCTCGAACGTACCCGAAAAGAGATCATCACGGTTACACACGCGATTGGTGTATTTTAATTCGAATCTGGTGTCACGTCCTCTACAACCGGACATTAAAAACTCCCATCTGCCACATAACCGTGGGCACGGCTCTCGAAAGTTTAAACCCTGCATAGGTGTCCCAACTTAGCCCATTACAAGCTCATGATCCGCGGAGACAATCCTCCATCGCGGGACATCCGACCAGACTCGGGATCCCGGTGCACAAGACATTTTTACAATGGTAAAACAAGTCCAGCAAGACCTAACAACGTGCTGACACCCTGATAGTAGCCACGTGTATCTCGTCTCAGGACATGATCGGATTGTCCAAACTTTTGGTAGGCCAAATCCAGAGTTGCCCCTGGCAGTCATCGGTGGTTGACAGGTTTGGACCAACACTCATGAGGAGCAATGGCCCGAGGGTTGATTAAGAGTCCTTGGGTGCTAGCCGGTCCCTATGGAAGATTTTAGTTGTTATTAGGCAAATGGTAAAACCAATCTTGGGCCTTGCTGGAAGAGTTTTATTCAAATCGAACTGTCAAGAGAAGCCCACAAACCCTCATCATGTTAGGGACGCAAAATCAAGGAACATAACACCGGTATGATGGAAATTAGGGCGGCAAGAGTGGAACAAAACACCAGGCATAAGGCCGAGCCTTCCACCCTTTACCAAATATATATGTGCATTAATTAAATAGAAGAGATATTGTGATATCCCAAGACATCCATGATATCCATGTCCCAACATGGAACAACTTGCAACTAGCAATGCTATAAGAAGGGCTGAGCAAAGCGCTAACAAAGCCAAACAACATTTTGCTAGGATGGTGGAAAAGGTTAGAGGTTGTTTCATGGCGTAATGGGAGGATTGATAAACAAGTGGTAGGAAGTGTGACATAGCGATAGCATCGAGACAACTAGCATAGCAAATATAGTAGTGAGATCCAAGGTGACGGTCATCTTGCCTGAAATCCTGCTAGGAAGAAGATCGAGTCCATGAAGTAGACGAACCAACGTAGTCGAACGAATCCTCACAATCGCAACATTACTGGCAACTATCAAGAAGAGGAACAACCAGAAAGAAGCAAACAACATTGTAAACACACAAGCATACATATGGCATGATGCACAATCAAGTATGATGCATGTCTGGTTTAAAATGCATGGCATGGCAAAGTGCAACAAACAATACTACAAAATTAAGTGGAGCTCAATATGCAACGAGTTGCATTTTGACGAATCACCACATTCAAGTATTTAGTTCGCTCTCGTTATGCTACCCAACAATATTAAATGTTGTTAAACATGGCAAGACGTGAAGCATAATTAAACAACCTACTTAGGCAAGTTTAAATGAGGCAGGAAACAACAAACAACAATTCCGAAAAATCCTCATATTCATATTTTGGATTTGGTCTTGTTCTGCCTAAACCATATTTTATTATTGTTGAACAGCAAAATAAAGTGCACCATGTTAAACTATGCATTTTTATACCCCATTTACATATATAGTTTATTTAGTTTTGAGCTACAGTTATTTAGTTATGAAATAAACCATTTTAACATGTCATTTATGCAAATTTAGTCAAATAGCAAGTTTAAACATTTTAAACTTGGATGAGAGTTGGATATTAGGAAAGTAGATGAAAATCTAAGCAGTTTACATGTATAATTTTTTTACATATGATGCATAGTTTGCAAGAAATTAAATGCATGAACAAAAGGGGCAATCTGTAAATATGCAGGTTTTGGATAATAGGAAAATTTGCAGACGCTGAAAAAAATGTATATTGGGCCGAATCTGGCTGGACCAACAGGAGCATACAGAGGGCGGGGGCTGCTCACCCTGGGCCAAGGCCCAGCTCAGAGAGGAAGGTGTTGGCTGGGCCAGATCTAGAGGCCCGCAGACGACCCACGCGCGAGGCGGGCGCAGTCAACGCGCGATCGAGCGCTGTGGAGCGCTGCTCGACCTGAAGTGGGGGAAGCAGGGCGGTGGAGCACTTCCGCTGCACTTGAACAGAGAGAGATATTCAGAGAGGCTAGAGCAGAACGGAAAGGGGAAGAAGAGAGAAGGCGAGGGCGAAAGGCGCGCAACCTGCGGGGCTCGGGTGGCGCGGCCGGGCATGTGGGAGGAGGAGGCACGGGGTCGCGGATCCGTTCTTGGGGAGGCCTTGGACGGTCGACGGCTTGAGCTCTAGGTGACAACGGGAGCTCCTGAAGAGATCCTCCATGGTGGGGCTGCTGTAGGAGTTCCTAAGAGAGAGAGAGAGAGAGAGAGAGAGAGAGAGAGAGAGAGAGAGTATGCGTGAGGGAGAGACGGGGAAAGGAGAAGGACGGGAAGGAAATAGAGGAGGGACGTGGTGGTCCTACTGGTTCTGGTCACTAGAAGAGGAGCCGATGAGGCCGTGGTCGGCATCATGGCGCTATTGTAGCTGCTTGGGTGGCTGGTAGCCACCGGTGCGAGGATGGGTGACCTCGGCGCTTGGGCAGAGGAGATTGGGTGCTGGTTGGTTTGGTGGATCGAGGGGATCAGCTAGCGAGTCGCTGGTTGGGCCGGGAAGGATCCCGAGGCAGGAGGAGACAGGAGGAGTGGCGGTGGCGGGGAGGGACAAAGCTCCTAGGTTATAGGGTTAGGCTACATTAGGTATGGGGTCGGTTTATATATAGGATGATGGGAGTGGGTTTAGTCTGTCCGGTCATAATCGAGCGGTCGAAAATAGTAAACTACGGAAGCCCAAATGAGCAACCAAAGATATTTTGGGATGTTTGAGGTTGATCCGGACCCAACGGTGACGACTGCCCGGGTCAGGTTCGGGGGAGTTTTGGATGCGCACGCGAGGTTGCGAAGGGGCGTCCATGGCTGGGCAGATAGGTAAGGTGGTCAAACAAGAGGGAAACGAGAGCCCAGTTGGTCTGAGAAAAGTCAACAAAGACAAGGGGGAATGCGACAACTACGAACGGATGCAATCTTTATGAAAACATGCAGATGCAATGCGCATGATGCGATGATTAATGCAACAAACAAATAAATCACACGACGAAACTCAGAATACATGAAGGCATATGGAGCATCGGTCTTGGGTTGTTACAACTCTCCTCCACTTACTAGAGATCTTGCTCCGAGATCTAGGGATGACAACCTAAAAGAGGAAGAGAAGAAGTAAAACTCAGTTGCTTCTTTGACAAACAAGTGGAACTACAAACCTTGGGAGGTTGAACAACTTGAAAGGAATGACACAAATGAGATGAACGAGACTGCAAACACTGTGGGACAAGATAAACAAGGAATACGGCGAGAATGAAGAGCTTAGTGACTAGATAGACATTGAAACCACTCCGGTTAAAACAAGATAGAGAAGGAATAAGAATGAAATAATTCGGACAACACTCCGACTGAACATGGAAGGAATTAACATGAACTTGAGAGAGATTGGATGATACTTGATGAAATCAACAACACACTGCCTCTGGAACTATTGAAAGAATGGCACAAGGGGTAAGATGGATTTCAGACAACACTCCGGTTGAAAAGAGAGGCGAAACTTGATAAGATGAGACAACTAGAATGAAGGACACGACACTCGTGTTAACTGGACCAAAAAGGAAAAGAACATGATCTTGATATGACAAGATGATGGTTCGAAGAGAGCAATATCAGAAAGCCCCCAGAATGAATAATGGAGTGAAAAGAACAAAGAATAAGAACATCTTCTACTAGAAATGAATTTGAAAACATCCTTACGAAGATGGGTTGAGCGGAGCTGTTGAAGAATCAACAATCTAATGATATACTCCGAGTGGACTTATGAAAAATATCTCAAAACTAGAGGTGAAATTCTGCCACTGATGCGAAACAATTGTTTGTATTGAGATCAATGAAAAGATGAAAAGCCTCTTTCACCGAGAAGGATATGGAGAAAGCTTGGATCATTGATAAGCACCACAAATAGCAACATTCCCAATGGAAGGATTTAGGTGAAATCTATACCAAGATAACCTCCAACGAAGCAATTATAATGGGTTGAAACAACTCATGATCGAAGAGAAAATGATGGTTTTAAAATATCTCATTCTTGACAACTTGTGAATCATGAAACATGAAGAGAAATTGTCAAGGATGACATAACACCATCTCAAAAGATAAGATAGAAGGAATTGCACTTCGGAATGCAAGATGAAGAATGCTTGAACTCCTCCAACAAGAATCTTGAAGAACACTTCGAGAATTAATTAAATCCTTGATGAACCACCATGTATAGCCTCCATGAAGAACTTCGTTAAAAAGAGAATGATAGGAAGAAAAGAGAAGTTGAAAGAACAAGGTGAAGCCTTGCAATGATTTAGATGGAGCTTCGTGATGAGACATCCAAGAAAACTTGGAACTCCGAAAAGAATTGATTCACCTTGAGGAAACAAGAATACGATTTACTATCTGTTTATCCTTCATCAACTTAAATTGATAACAAGCAACGGATTTTGCATACTACGTATTCTCATTGAGAAGGATTAGGGAGAGATATAGCACACACTTGGGAAAATCTTGTACGGCTCACCGGTTGGATTGGAAAGAACCAATGAATTGATATGATGACAAAGGAAAAAAGGAATCTTGAACGATCCACCATAAGAATTTGAAAATGAATGAAGAAAGGAGAATGCCTCATTGGGAAGAATTGGAAAACGAGCAAAGTTACTTGAGGGAATTTAGATACAAGATAATGAAGAGATCACGAGCTAATTAAAGAATACTTGAGCGATGAACCAGTAAGATTTGGAGATGAATGGAGAAACAACAATTTAGGAGAATTGTTGGCCGAGAGTTGAAAGGTCAGAATGAATTATTATTCTGAGATGATGGCCTTCGGAGGAATAAAGTGGAAAGAACTCACAAAATGCTCTGGATGGGAGTGAAAATAATTCTCACAATCACGACAAATGTGAGGATGGCATGAAGCTGGAACCACAAATCTTCGAGGAAACGGACAAGATTTGGAGGAAAACTCTTCTTCGATCTTCAAAAGCTGAGAATGAGGACGAGAAACACCACTAAAATTGCTAAGGCATTCCATAAGAATGAAAAGAGTAAAGGTTGAGCCAGAGAGAAAAATAATTTAAAAGGTATCTCGGAAAGGCATCTGACTGATGAAAATTCATTCTTATGTCAATCAGTGAAAAGAATTTGAGAATAACTCCAAAAAATTAGAAGAGTCAGGTAAGATCCTCGGAAAAGACCTGTGGGTTAGGGACCACTAAGAGAAACACCGTTGAACAGATTTAAAGAGAGATTGCACCAGTTGAATTAAATGGTTTGAATGATATAACAACCTCATAATAGCTTGAATTGGTGCAGAGTGGAAACACGAATCTTCAGAGATATCTTCAGCACTTCGGAACAATTGAATAGTATGCGGGGAATGATTATGAGGTGCACTAGCTTGGGAAAGCATTTGAAACAAGGAAACAAATATGATCAACACTGAAAGCTTGGATTTAGTCCACCGGAAATGAAAGGTAATGAGAAATGATAAACTTAAAGCTTCCTTAGCATCTTCATGAGAATCACTGGATAAGAACATCTAAAGAAAAGAATGAAGAGACTTCACATGAATAAAATGGATACTTGATTAACAAATCTGAGTCCCTGAAGAAAAGTGGTAGGATGGTGGGAAAAACACAAGCAACTTGGGATGGGTGGAACAAACACCGTTGAGAAAACTTAGAATTGATCTTGCAGATGTTGAAATGATCGGATCCACTTGAAGAGAAGCACGCCGATTGGAAAAGAATTAACATGACAACCTCGATGATCAAGAAGGATTAGTATTCACATAGAAATATGAGAACATCGCTTAGGAAAGGTATGGAATCAACACTTGACATCGAAGCAACTTGAATACCACAACTCAAAACAAAACAAATGATTTGGCTTGCAGAATAAGCCGGAAACAAACATATGATAGAGATTTCACCCAAAGTGTTCGTGATGAGACCCACGGGCACGATGTATAGAAGACATCATGAATGACAAACGAGACTTCCCCAAATTAGCATAGCCAAGGATTCTTTAAGACGCCTCGCGACCACTGTAAATCGACCTTGAAAAACGAACCACTAGACGTTGGACCCCAATCTCAAATCATACATCGGTCAGAAGAGAAATCCTAGGCAACTACTTGAATTGCCACATATGAACTCCTGAAACTTTCTGGTTATGCAATCTGATGTTGGGGATACACGGAGGCACAAATATCTCACACAACTAACAAATCCTACACTCCAACTGTATCCATCCGTCAACACATAACCAAGAAAACCTCGGAAATCGTGTACCTCAGACCTTCAAAAGCATTTGATATACTAGTTGTGGCAATACATCTGATCGCTCTCCCCAGTACTGGGTGTCATCAAACTACTCTCACCACAAAGAGTATAGAAGCGTTTCGATATCGGTGAACTCTAGTATTCCAGAACTGAAACGATAAGCACTGTGACAAAAACACCTTGGAGCTTAACTCCCCGAGACACTGCCACAAGCCCTAATGTCAGGTGGCACCAAGACATTTCCCGTCACAATGATATCGGATCGATTCCACGATGCCCGCGTGATCCTAAAAAAAATTGAGTAAAAAAGAGAAGAGTGATGGAAACAGAAACACCTACGTCACAAGTCCTCGGCAGAGCGACGATGGGGATGAGGAATAAAAAGAATTCCTACTCTCCGATATAACTAGACTCAAAATAGTTTTTTTTCTAGACTCAACAACGGTAGCGGTTCGATCAAACAAGGGGGCTCCTAAGGTCGGTAAGGCTCTGATACCAAATTGTCACGCCCAATATGCGATCCTATCCGAGAGGAACTTGAAGGTCCAACAAAGGATAGAGCCGCATATTGAAACGCTTTTGCAAGGTGGATATCATTACATAATACATGGGGATACATACAAAAGGCATACAATGCCACATAAATATGATAGCATCATACATAAGAGCAACATCCAGCTCAGGATGAAACACAAACAGAAGCTCAAATGACATCCACCCTGCTAGCCCAGGCTGCCGACCAGGAACCTAACCCCTGAACAAAGAAGAAGCAGAAGAAGAACTCCAAGACAAGCATACATCACTCTCACGTCAAAATCATTGCATACCTGTACCTGCAACTGATGTTGTAGTAATTTGTGAGCCACGAGGACTCAGCAATCCCATTACCATGGGTATCAAGACTAGCAAAGCTTAATGGGAAAGGAATGGATAAGTGGTGAGGTTGCAGCAAGCGACTAAGCAGTGTATGGTGGCTAACTTACGAGTACAAGAATAAGGTGAGAAGCTACGTAAATGGTCGCAAACTAGTAATTATCAAGAAGTGTTCCTGAACTACTTACGTTCAAACATAACCCCACTGTGTTGTCTTCTCGAACGTACCCGAAAAGAGACCATCACGGTTACACATGCAGTTGGTGTATTGTAATTCGAATCAGGTGTCAAGTTCTCTACATCCGGACATTAAAAACTCCCATCTGCCACATAACCACAGGAACGGCTCTTGAAAGTGTAAACCCTGCAAGGGTGTCCCAACTTCGCCCATTACAAATGTACGATCCGCGGAGACAATCCTCCATCGCGGGACATCCGATCAGACTCGGGATCCCGGTGCACAAGACATTTCGACAATGGTAAAACAAGTCGAGCAAGACCACCCGACGTGCCGACACCCTGATAGTAGCTGCACGTATCTCGTCTCAGGCCACGATGGGATTTTCCAAACTTTCGGTTAGCCAAATCCAGAGTTGCCCCTGGTGGTCACCGGCGGTTGACAGGTTTGGACCAACACTCATGAGGAGCACCAACCCGGCGGTTGATTTAGAGTCCTCAGGTGCTAGCCGGTCCCTATGCAAGTTTTTAGTTGTTATTAGGCAAATGGTAAAACCATATTTGGGCCTTGCTGGAAGAGTTTTATTCAAAGCGGACTGCCAAGAGGGGCCCATAAACCCTCATCGTGTTAGGGGTGCAAAATCATGGAACATAACACCGGTATGGCAGAAACTAGGGCGGCAAGAGTGGAACAAAACACCAGGCATAAGGCCAAGCCTTCCACCCTTTACCAAGTATATATGTGTATTAATTTAATATAAGAGATATTGTGATATCCCAAGACATCCATGATATCCATGTCCCAACATGAAACAACCTGCAACTTCACTTGCAACTAGCAACACTATAAGAAGGGTTGAGCAAAGCGGTGTCATAGCCAAACAATGGTTTGCTAGGATGTTGGAAATGGTTAGAGGTTGTTTCATGGCATAATGGGAGGCTTGATAAACAAGTGGTAGGAAGCGTGACATAGCGATATCATCGAGACAACTAGCATAGCAAAGATAGTAGTGAGATCCAAGGTGACGGTCATCTTGCCAGAAATCCTGCTAGGAAGAAGATCGACTCCATGAAGTAGACGAACCAAGGTAGTCAAACGAATCCTCACAATCGCAACATTACCAGCAATTATCAAGAAGAGGAACAACCGGAAAGAAGCAAACAACATGGTAAACACAGAAGCATACATATGTCATGATGCACAATCAAGTATGATCCATGTATGGTTTAAAATGCATGGCATGGCAAAGTGCAACAAACAATACTACAAAATTAAGTGGAGCTCAATATGCAACAAGTTGCATATTGACGAATCACCACATTCAAGTATTTAGTTCGCTCTCGTTATGCTACCCAACAATATTAAATCTTGTTAAACATGGCAAGAGGTGAAGCATAATTAAACAACCTACTTAGGCAAGTTTAAATGAGGCCAGAAACAACAAACAACAATTCTGAAAAATCCTCATATTCATATTTTGGATTTGGTCCTATTCTGCCTAAACCATATTTTATTTTTTTAATAGCAAAATAAAGTGCACCATGTTAAACTATGCATTTTTTACCCCATTTACATATAAAGCTTATTTAATTCCAAGCTATTGTTATTTAGTTATGAAATAAACCATTTTAACATGTCATTTATGCAAATTTAGTCAAACGGCAAGATTAAACATTTTAAACATGGACGAGAGTTGGATATTATGAAAGTAGATGAAAATCTAAGCAGTTTACATGTATAAAGTTTTTACATATGATGCATAGTATGTGAGAAATTAAATGCATGAACAAAAGGGGTAATCTGTAAATATGCAGGTTTTGGATAATAGGAAATTCGCAGACACTTAAAAAAATGTATACTGAGCCGAATCTGGCTGGCCCAACAGGAGCATACAGAGGGCGGGGGCTGCTCACCTTGGGCCAAGGCCCAACTCGGAGAGGAAGGTGCTGGCTGGGCCAGATCTGGAGGCCCGCAGGTGACCCACGCGCGAGGCGGGCGCAGTCAACGCGCGGTCGAGCGTTGTGGAGTGTTGCTCTTCCTAAAGTAGGGTAAGCAGGGCGGTGGAGAACTTCCTCTGCACTTGAGCATCGAGAGATATTCAGAGAGGCTGGAGCAGAACGGTAAGGGGAAGAAGAGAGAAGGCATAGGCTATGGGCGCGCGACCTACGGGGATCTGGTGGCGCGGCCGGGCATGTGGCAGAAGGAGGCATGGGGTTGCGGATCCGTTCCTGGGGAGGCCTTGGACGGTCGACAGCTTGAGCTCTAGGTGGCAGCGGGAGCTCCTAAAGAGATCATCCAAGGCAGGGCTACTATAGGATTTTCTAAGAGAGAGAGAGTATATATGTGAGGGAGTGACAAGGGAAGGAGAAGGACGAGAAGGAAACAGAGGAGGGACATGGTGGTACTGCTAGTTCTGGTTGCCGGTGACGGAGCCGACGAGGCCGTGGTCGGCATGAGGGCGCTGCTGTAGCTGTTTGGGTGGCCGACGGCCACCGGTGCGAGGAAGGGTGCCCTCGGCGCTTGGGCAGAGGAGATCGGGTGTTGGTTGGTTTGGTAGATCGAGGGGATCAGCTAGCGAGTCGCTGGTTGGGTGGGGAAGGATCCCGAGGTGGGAGGAGACCGGAGGAGTGGCGGCGGCGAGGAGGGACAAAGCTCCTAGGTTTTAGGGTTAGGCTAGTTCGGTATGGGGTTGGTTTATATATAGGATAATGGGAGTGGGTTTAGTCTGTCCCATCATAATCGGGTGGTCAAGAATAATAAACCACAGAAGCCCAGATGAGCAACCAAAGATATTTTGGGGATGGTTGATGTTGATCTGGACCCAATGGTGATGACTGCCCAGGTCGGGTTCGGGGGAGTTTTGGATGCGCATGCGAGGTTTGCGAAGGGGTGGTCCATGGCTTGGAAGATAGGTAAGGCGGTCAAACAAGAGGGAAACGAGAACCCGGTTAGTCTGAGAAAAGTCAACGGAGATAAGGGGGAATGCGACAACTATGAATAGATGCAAGCTTTATGAAAACATGCAGATGCAACGCGTATGATGTGATGATTAATGCAACAAACAAATGAATCACACGATGAAACTCGGAATACATGAAGGCATCTGGAGCGTCGGTCTTGGGTTGTTACAACTTCCTACTGTACGGTGAACTTTGGGGTTGCTCAAACGTCATGAGTAAAATGATGATCATAAGGAAAACTTACAGGTTCATCGGAAAGTTTGCCAAGGGACTAGATAGCTCGAGAGTGGATTTGCTCTCCGACAATGGAGAGATATTTATTAGGTCCCCCTCGGAGTGACAACATCCATCATCATCTAGCCAGACACGGTGACGCGTCACGGGGATGCTGGAACACTTTAACAAGAAAGAAGAACAAAACGGACAAAGAGATTAATGGTATAGTGAGCATTTGCATGAATTAGGAGGATACCGATGCACCTTGGGGTTTGTAAAGTACCGTGAAGCAAAGGGAGTGATGACCCAACAGTATAGGGGATCTGTCGTAGTCCTTCTGATAAGTAAGAGTGTCGAACCCAACGAGGAGCAGAAGGAAATTACAAGTGGTTTTCAGCAAGGTATTTATTGCAAGCACTTAAATTATCGGTAATGAGTAGTTTGATCGCAAAATAGTTTGTAATGAGCAATAAGTAGTAATGGTAACAAAGGTGCAGCAAGGCAGCCCAATCCCTTTTGTAGCAAAGGACAGGCCGGAACGGTCTCTTATGATAAGCTAAACATTCTTGAGGACACACGGGAATTTCATCTAGTCATTTTCATCATGTTTGTTTCATTCGAATTTGCTACTTTGATAATTTGATATGTGGGTGGACCGGTGCTTGGGTGATGTTCTAACTTGAACAAGCCTCCCACGCAAGTATCTGCTACTACCAAAGGAGAATTAAGATAAATCTAACCATAGCATTAAACATATGGATCCAAATCAGCGCTTTACAGAATAGCACATAAATTAGGGTTTAAGCTTCTGCCACTCTAGCAACCCATCATCTAATTACTACTCCATAATTCATTCCCTTAGGTCCAAAGATGGTGAAGTGTCATGTAGTCGATGTTCACATAACACCACTTAGGGAATCAACGACATACATATCATCAAAATATCGAACGAATACCAAATTCACATGATTTCTTATGACAAGACTTCTCCCATGTCCTCAAGAACAAAAGTAACTAATCACACGTCATGTTCATGTCCAAGATCAGAGGGGTATTGAATAGCATAATAGATCTAAACATATGATCTTCCACCAAATAAACCAACTAGCATCAACTACAAGATGTAATCAGCACTACTAGTAACACACAGGTACCACTCTGAGGGTTTGATACCAAGATTGAATACAAAAGATGAATTGGATTTGACATGAGATGGTGCTGGTAAAGATGTTGATGAAGATTGATCCTCCCACGATGAGAGGGTTGTCGGTGATGACTATGGCTTCGATTTACCCCTCCTGGAGGGAAGTATCCCCGGTGGAATCGCTCTGTGAGAGAGAAAAAGTGATCCGACCCAAGTTCTGCCTCGAGACGGTGGCACTCAGCCCCGAAAGTCCACTCCTTATTTTTATAGGGCAAATGGGCTTATATGCCAGAAGATGGGCATCAGAGCTGGCTAGGGGGCCCACAAGCCACCAGGGCGCGCCTGGGGTGGGGGGGGGCTGCGCCTTGGTGCCTTGTGGGTACCTGGGAGGGCCCCTCTGGTACTTCTTGGCTCCAGTATTTTATTTATTTCAATATAAATTGCCATAAAATTTCAGCTCATTTTGAGATGTGCATAATAGGTATCTCCGACTTAGCTTTTTCAGGTCCAGAATTCCAGCGCTGGCAATCTCCCTATTCATGTAAATCTTGCATATTAAGAGAGAAAAGGCATTAGAATTGCTCCAAAAAGGGTTATATTGATTAAAAACACTATTAATGACAATAGAAATCATGATGAAAAATGGACGTATCAACTCCCCCAAGCTTAGACCTCGCTTGTCCTCAAGTGAAAGCCAATATCAATAATCATGTCCACATGTTTACCGAAAAAGGCTTTCACCCCGCTTTATATATAAAGCAACAACCAACATCCGAGCCGATACAAACCACAACACACCACACCAACACACACTCAAGGCCAGATACCTAGGTGCCAAGGACATCCAACAACAACACACTAAACGACACGAAGTAGACTAAAGCATGACTATAAGAAACACTATGGAGCCGCTAGAGCCCTTCCCGATGAGGACACCAAGAAGAGTTGAAGTTGAGAGTCGATGAACTGTGAGCTCCAAGACGGTGCCTTCAGGAAGGAAAAAACACCGAAGTGCCGCCACCGCCCAATCCAATGATCTAGATTTTCATCCGGAGCATGACGAAGGGAAAGGAGCAACCACAACAGAGACTTCAGGAAGATGACGACGCCCACGGGTGCCGCCTCCGTCGGCCTGGCCAAAGCCAGGCAGTATTTTCACCCTGGCAATCATAATCCGTCCTTGCTCAAGGTGCAGCCAGGCACAAGACCCAAACGGCACACCACCACAGACCATCAACCCACCAGCCACCACACCACCGACACGGCCATGGACGCTAGCCGCCCGCACCTGAGTTGCAAGCTCATCCCACAAGCACAGCAACTCCCGCCACCCAGGACGCCGCCCAGGAAACAAGACACCCCACCTTCAAGCTACGAGCGGTGAACCATCCGACTTGGTCCGACCTTCGACAGGGCCGCCGGCGACCGGAACAACAAGACCGATTGGGGAGCCACCAGGTCGAAGAAGAGGCGAAGTGGGAGCGGACCACATCAATGCTCGGCACCCCTGCCGGTGATGGTGGCCCAACCGCATCAGAGCCACCTTTCACACCCACCACCTCTTACAAACGCCACCCCTAACACCCAACCTCTGATCCCTCCCTGTATCCGCATCTGGCAAGGACCGACCACTCGCCCAGTGGCGCAAGGATCGCCAAACCGGCCATAGCTGAAGCCGAAGACAACCAACTGGGGCATCCACACAGGCCACCTATGAACGAATGGGCGCCAGACCTTACTACAACCATCACCACAACACCGGGCCGACCAAGCACCGTGAGGCCACCACGCCATAGCCCACGTCCATCGCAACGACCATGTCGGGCCGCTGCCTCCACTTCACGCCGCTTGCCCTCACCAGCTGAAAGGATCCAACCGCAGTAGGCACCGTGCACAACCCACATCATCCACTTGCGACCACCATCGCCGGCCCACACCGCCCGCAGCCAGCGCCACCTGCGTGTACCATAACCAAAGGCATGCCCTGCCACTTCGTAGCCAGCCACGCCGCCCAAAGCTCGGAGCGCCACCGCGGGAGAGCTTTTGCTCCGGCACCACGTCCTGCAACCGCATGGAGTCCCGACCCAGCGACATCGGCCCGCACTGGTGCCCCTGCACAAGGAGGGAAGAGGTCCCACCAATGCTGATGCTAGCTGGGCTTCACCCAGCCGCGTCCCCTGGCGGCAGTGAGGAGGAGGAGGGCCGGGAGGGGAGCTGCGGGCGGTGGTGGCTAGGGATCCTCCCCGTCGCCCATAGGCGCGACGAGGGAGGGAGAGGATAAGGTCACCCCCTCTGTATTTGTGTGATTTCATCAACATGTTTAGAGAGAGAGAGAGGTGACAATAAAAACAAAATACGAACATTGTAGCATCATGTTTATTACTATAATGACAATGTTTATTATCATAAAACTTCTCATGAACAAGTAATAATTCATCACAACAATGAAGTAGTATAAGGCATAAACTTTCTTGAAAACTAACAAACTATGTTCTCAGTCAACATTGCAATTGCAACCCATCATATTTTCAGGAAGGGTCTCATGTCGGAGATTTTTAGCAAGTCCACATACTCAACCATCATTTAGTCTTCTATGATTGCTAACACTCACATCATATATATGGAGCAAAACATTTCAGCCAGACACATAAAAGATAGGGGCTTATAATTTCTCCTTCCCAACTTATTCGCCTCAATGGTGATGTCAACAATAATAACTCATGATCACTCATATCCAACTAGATATATGTGCCTAGATCTTTCCCCTGCACATGATGCTTACAAGAGAAAAATAAAAAGGAATAGAGGAGAAAACTATTGACTCTTGCATAAATAAATACATAAAAGTAAAAGATAGGCCCTTTGGAGAGGGAAGCAGAGGTTGTCATGCGCCTTTCTGTTTTTGGATGCAAAAGCTCTTAGTGCAAAGGAATGTCACATTATATTGCCACTTGTGATATAAACTTTATTATGCAGTCCGTCGCTTTTATTTCTTTACCATCACTAGTTCGTACAACGCTTGTTTTCCGTTACGCTAAAAGATCATACATATTTAAGAGTAATTTTTATTGCTTTATGCGCCGATAACAAGTTTAAAGATCTTATTCAGTCCATATGTAGGTATAGTGGACTCTCATGACATGAAATTGGGTTTAAGGTTTTTGGATGCACAAGTACTATCTCTACTTGGTGTGGATTTTTGGCTAGCAAAGATATTGGGCAAGCACCACATGTTGGAGGATCTATGAGATATAACTTCTATGTGAATATAAGCAAACATAACTCATTATGTTGTCTTCCTTGTCCAATGTCAACAATTTGGCATAAAATACTTAATGGGGGCTCACAATAATAAAAGATGTCCAAGATAGTGTATTTGCACGTGAATATTCTCTTCCCTTATTAATTTTTTCATGAGTTGCATCATTGACCAATGCTATGTTTGTCAACTTTCAATAAATGTTACCACTTATACTTTTCCTTATGTAATGTCATTACTTACCATGACATTAACATATGATCTTTTTCATTATTTTCATTCCTTGGATTGAAACATAAAAGTAAGAAGCAAAAACTCAAACTACTCTTTATTATATAACTCTCAAATCCAGTACATAGATAGATAGATCAGGAAACTAGCACTCGAAAATAGGTCATACTAAACTTTGATTGAACTGAATCACGAAATAACTAAGCATCAAACTAAATTAGGTAAAGATAATAAAAGTGATGGTGATACGATATCCAGATTGAGACTCAGATTCATCTTAATTCGTGTAAAGCTTGCATCGACGTAACTCTTTACAACGAACTCTTTATCACCTCCATAACCGAGAAATATTTCCTTAGTCCTCTTAGGTAACTAAGGATAATTTTGACTGTTGTCAAGTGATCTACTCCTAGATCAGTATTATAACCCTTTGCCAAACTCATGACAAGGTACACAATAGGTCTGGTACACAGCATGGCATAGTTTGTAGAACCTATGACTGAGTCATAGGGAATGATTTTCATTCTCACTCTATCTTTTGTCGTGGTCGGGAATTGAGTCTTACTCAACTTCACACCTTACAATACAGGCAAGAACTCCTTCTTTCACTGTTCCATTTTGAACTTCTTCAAAACTTTGTCAAGGTATGTGCTTTGTGGAAGTCCTATTAAGCGTCTTGAACTATCTCTATAGATCTTGATGCCCAATACGTAAGCAGCTTCACCGAGGTCTTTCATTGAAAAACTCTGATTCAGATATCCTTTTATGCTATCCAGAAATTCTATATCATTTCCAATCAACAATATGTCATCTATATATAATATTTGAAATGCTACAGAGCTCCCACTCACTTTGTTGTAAATACATGCTTCTCCAAAAGTCTGTATAAAACCATATGCTTTGATCACCTCATCAAAACATATATTCCAACTCCGAGATGCTTGCACCAGTCCATAGATCGATTGCTGGAGCTTGCACACTTTGTTAGCACCTTTAGGATCGACAAAACCATCTAGTTGCATCAAATACGACTCTTCTTTAAGAAATCCATTGAGGAATGCAGTTTTGACGTCCATTTGCCAGATTTCATAATCATAAAATGCGGAAATTGCTAACATGATTCGCATGGACTTAAGCATCTCTACGGGTGAGAAGGTCTCAACGTAGTCAACCCCTTGAACTTGTCAAAAACCTTTTGCAACAAGTCAAGCTTTGTAGACAATAACATTACCATCAGCGTCAGTCTTCTTCTCGAAGATCCATTTATTCTCAATGTCTTGCCGATCATCGGGCAAGTCCACAAAAGTCCACACTTTGTTCTCATACATGGATCCTATCTCAGATTTCATGGCCTCAAGCCATCTGTCGAAATCTGGGCTCATCATAGCTTCTTCATAGTTCATAGGTTCGTCATGGTCTAGTAACAGGACTTCCAGGACAGGATTACCGTACCACTCTAGTGCAGAACATGCTCTGTTCGACCTACGAGGTCCAGCAATAACTTGATCTGAAGTTTCATGATCATCATCCTTAGCTTCCTCACTAGTTGGTGTAGGCAACATGCGAACGAAATTCACTGATGTCCTACTTTCAAATTCGAGAGAAGGTACATTTACCTCATCAAGTTCTACTTTCCTCCCACTCACTTCTTTCGAGAGAAACTCCTTCTCTGGAAAGGTTCCATTCTTTGCAGCAAAGATCTTGCCTTTGGATCTATGGTAGAAGGTGTACCCAATTGTTTCCTTAGGGTATCCTATGGAGATGCACTTCTCTGATTTGGGTTCGAGCTTATCAGGCTGAAGCCTTTTGATATAAGTGTCGCAACCCCAAACTTTAAGAAGCGATAATTTAGGTTTATTGCCAAACCACAGTTCATACGATGTTGTCTCAACAGATTTAGATGGTGCCCTATTTAACATGAATGCAGTTGTCTCTAATGCATAACCCCAAAACAATAGTGGTAAATCGGTAAGAGACATCATAGATCGCACCATATCTAATAAAGTACAGTTACGACATTCAGACACACCATTACGCTGTGGTGTTCTAGGTGGCGTGAGTTGTGAAACTATTCCACATTGTTTTAAATGAAGGCCAAACTTGTAACTCAAATATTTGCGTCCGCGATCAGATCGTAGAAAATTTATTTTCTTGTTACGATGATTCTCCACTTCACTCTGAAATTCCTTGAACTTTTCAAATGTTTCAGACTTGTGCTTCATTAAGTAGATATACCCATATCTGCTCAAATCATCTTTGAAGGTCAGAAAATAACAATACCCGCCACATGCCTCAACACTCATCGGATCGCAACATCGGTATGTATTGATACACCTCCAACGTATCTATAATTTTTGATTGTTCCATGCTATTATATTACCCCTTTTGGATGTTTATGGTCTTTATTTTACACATTTATATCATTTTTGGGACTAACCTACTAACTGGAGGCCCAACCCATATTGCTGTTTTTTTGCTTATTTCAGTATTTCGAAGAAAAGGAATATCAAATGGAGTCCAAACGGAATGAAACCTTCGGGAGCGTGATTTTTAGAACGAACGTGATCCAGAGGACTTGGAGTGCAAGTCAAGAAGCAGCCGAGGCTCCCACGAGATAGGAGCCCCCCCTATAGGGCGCGCCCCCTGTCTCGTGGGCCCCTCGGGCGGCCACCTACGTACTTCTTCCTCCTATATAAGCCTACGTACCCCGAAAACATCTAGGGGCAGACGAAACACAATTTCCACCACTGTAACCTTCGGTATCCACGAGATCTCATCTTGGAGCCTTCGCCGGCACTGCCGAAGGGGGAATCGACCATGGAGGGCTTCTACATCAATATCCTTGCCCCTCCGATGAGTTGTGAGTAGTTTACCACAAACCTACGGGTCCATAGTTATTAGCAAGATGGGTTCTTCTCTCTTTTTGGATCTCAATACAATGTTCTCCCCTTCTCTTGTGGAGATCTATTCGATGTAAACTCTTTTTGCGGTGTGTTTGTCGAGATCCGATGAATTATGGGTTTATGATCAAGTTTATCTGTGAATAATATTTGAATCTTCTCTGAATTCTTTTATGTGTGATTGAGTTATCTTTCCAAGTCTCTTCGAATTATCAGTTTGGTTTGGCCTACTAGATTGATCTTTCTTGCCATGGGAGAAGTGCTCAGCTTTGGGTTCAATCTTGCGGTGTCCTTACCAAGTGACAGAAAGGGTTGCAAGGCACGTATTGTATTGTTGCCATCGAGGATAACAAGATGGGGTTTATATCATATTGCTTGAGTTTATCCCTCTACATCATGTCATCTTGCTTAATGCGTTACTCTGTTCTTATGAACTTAATACTCTAGATGCATGCTGGATAGCGGTCGATATGTGGAGTAATAGTAGTAGATGCAGGCAGGAGTCGGTCTACTTGTTACGGACGTGATGCCTATATACATGATCATGCCTAGATAATCTCATAATTATTCGCTTTTCTATCAATTGCTCGACAGTAATTTGTTCACCCACCGTAATACTTATGCTATCTTGAGAGAAGCCACTAGTGAAACCTATGGCCCCCGGGTCTATCTCTTATCATATTTGCTTCCAATCTACTTTTATTTGAATCTTTACTTTTTGCATCTATATTATAAAATACCAAAAATATATTTATCTTATGATACTATCTTTATTAGATCTCACTTTTGCAAGTGGCCATGAAGGGATTGACAACCCCTTTATTGCGTTGGTTGCGAGTTCTTAGTTTGTTTGTGTAGGTGCGTGGGACTTTTGAGGAGCCTCCTACTGGATTGATACCTTGGTTCTCAAAAACTGAGGGAAATACTTACGCTACTATTGCTGCATCACCCTCTCCTCTTCAAGGAAAACCAACGCAAGCTCAAGACGTAGCAAGAAGGATTTCTAGCGCCGTTGCCGGGGAGGTCTTCGCTCAAGTCAAGACATACCCATCTCCCTTGCTGTTTACATTAATTGCCATTTTCCTCTCATTTTCCTCTCCCCCACTTCACCCTTGTTGTTTTATTCGCCCTCTCTTTCCCTATCTCCTCCTCTCTTTTCGCTTTCCTTTTTCTGTTTGCTTGTGTGTTGGATTACTTGTTGCCATGGCGCAAGATAATACCAAATTTTGTGATTTCTCGAATACCAATAATAATGATTTCCTTAGTACTCCGATTGCTCCTCTTAATGATGTTGAGTCTTGTGAAATCAATACTGCTTTGCTGAATCTTGTTATGAAAGATCAATTTGCCGGCCTTCCTAGTGAAGATGCCGTTACACATCTAAACAAGTTTGTTGATTTGTGTGATATGCAAAAGAAAAAAGATATGGATAACAATATTGTCAAATTGAAGTTATTTCCGTTTTCCCTTAGAGATAGTGCTAAAGTTTGGTTTTCGTCTTTGCCTAAAAATAGTATTGATTCTTGGAACAAGTGCAAAGATGCCTTTATCTCTAAGTATTTTCCTCCCGCTAAGATTATCACTCTTAGGAACGATATCATGAATTTTAAACAACTTGATCATGAGCATGTTGTCCAATCTTGGGAGAGAATGAAATTGATGCTTCGCAATTACCCTACTCATGGTTTGAACTTATGGATGATCATACAAAAAATTTATGCCGGTTTGAACTTTGCTTCTAGAAATCTCTTAGATTCGGCCGCGGGAGGCATGTTTATGGAAATCATGTTAGGAGATGCTACAAAACTTCTTGATAATATTATGGCTAATTATTCTCAATGGCACACCGAAAGATCTTCTAGTAAAAGAGTGCATACTATAGAAGAAATCAATGTTTTGAGTGGAAAGGTGGATGAACTTATGAAATTGTTTGCTACTAAAAATACTCCTCTTGATCCCAATGATATGCCTTTGTATTCTTTGATTGAGAATAATAATGAATCTATGGATGTGAATTTTGTTGGTAGAATAGTTTTGGAAACAATGCTTATAGAGGAAACTTCAACGCTAGACAGTTCCCTAGTAATCCCTCTAACAATTATGGAAATTCCTACAATAATTCTTATGGTAATTTTAATAATATGCCCGCTGATTTTGAGAATAGTGTGAAAGAATTTATGATTTCTCAAAAGAATTTTAATGCTTTGCTTGAAGAAAAATTGCTCAAAGTTGATGATTTGGCTAGGAACGTTGATAGACTTTCGCTTGATGTTGATTCCCTTAAACTTAGATCTTCTCCTCCTAAGCATGATATCAATGAGTCTCTCAAAGTAATGAGAATTTCCATTGACGAGTGCAAGGAAAGAACCGCTAGACTGCGTGCTAAAAAATATAGCTTTATAAAAGCTTGTTCTTCTAGTTTCCATGAAAATAATGACAAGGATCTTAAATTTATTGATGCGTCTCCCATTAGATCTATGTTTTGCAATATGAATTTTGATGATTATGGGACTGATGATGAATCAACTTTGCCTAGAAGGCGTCCCAAGAATTCGGAGTTTTTAGATCTTGATGCTAAATTTGGTAAAAGTGGGATTGGAGAAGCCACAACTTCAAATAACATTGAACCCACTATCTCGATTTCAAGGAATTTGATTATGATAATTGTTCCTTAGAAACTTGTATTTCCTTGTTGCAATCGGTTGTTAATTCTCCTCATGATTATATCCAAAATAAAGCTTTTACCAAACATATCGT
This sequence comes from Triticum aestivum, assembly GCF_018294505.1. NCBI lineage: Eukaryota > Viridiplantae > Streptophyta > Magnoliopsida > Poales > Poaceae > Triticum > Triticum aestivum. The sequence continues at coordinate 315,443,874 of NC_057801.1, forward strand.
TGATGCCTTGATGCAATCTTATGATGAAAAACTTAATTTGGAAGTTTCTATACCTAGAAAACTTAATGATGAGTGGGAACCTAGTATAAAGATTAGAATTAAAGATCATGAGTGTTTTGCTTTGTGTGATTTGGGTGCTAGTGTTTCCACAATTCCGAAAAATGTAGGTGATATTCTAGGTTTCCATGATCTTGATGATTGCTCTTTAAATTTGCACCTTGCGGATTCCACCATTAAAAAGCCAATGGGAAGGATCAATGATGTTCTTATTGTTGCAAATAGAAATTTGGTGCCCGTGGATTTTATTGTTCTTGATATAGATTGCAATCTTTCTTGCCCTATTATTCTTGGTAGACCTTTCCTTAGAACGATTGGAACGATTATTGATATGAAGGAAGGGAATATTAGATTCTAATTTCCATTAAAGAAAGGCATGGAGAACTTTCCAAGAAATAAATTCAAATTACCTTATGAATCTATCATGCGGGCAACTTATGAATTTAGTGCCAAAGATGGCACCCATTAGATCTATCTTTGCTTTTATGCCTAGCTAGGGGCGTTAAACGATAGCGCTAGTTGGGAGGCAACCCAATTTTCTTTATGTTTTTTGTTTTTGCTCCTGTTTAGTAATAATTATTGCATCTACCTTCTGTTTAGATGTGTTTTTATCTTTTAATTAGTGTTTGTGCCAAGTAGAACCTATAGGATAACCTATGATGATAGTTGATTTGATTCTGCTAAAAACAGAAACTTTGCATGCACGAGTATAATTTTGTTAAATCACAGGAATGTGCTTTTGCATTGATTCTTTTTGCTTCTGATCAATAAAAAATTGTCCAGGACTTCCTAGTTTGGTAGGATTTTTAGAGTTCCAGAAATTTGCGTTAGTTACAGATTGCTACTGACTTTTCTGTTTTTGACAGATTCTGTTTTTCGTGTGTTGTTTGCTTATTTCAATGCATCTATGGCCAATAAAATAGTTCATAAACCATAGAGAAGTTGGAATACAGTAGGTTTAACACTAAAATAAATAAAGAATGAGTTCATTACAGTACCTTATGTGGTGGTTTTGTTTTCTTTCACTAACGAGCTTATAAGATTTCTTGTTGAGTTTTGTGTTGTGAAATTTTCAAGTTTTGGGTAAAGCTTTTATGGACTATGGAATAAAGGGTGCAAGAGCCTAAGCTTGGGGATGCCCAAGGCACCCCAAGATATTCAAGTATAGCCAAAAGCCTAAGCTTGTTCATCTTTGTTCATTGGTAACTTTACTTGGAGCTATATTTTTATTCGCCACATGATATGTGTTTTGCTTGGAGCGTCGTGTATTATATTAGTCTTTGATTTTTAGTTTAACACAATCATCCTTGCTGTACACACCTTTTGGGAGAAGCCTATTTGATTAGAATTTGCTAGAATACTCTATGTGCTTCACTTATATCTTTTGAGCTTGATAGTTTTTGCTCTAGTGCTTCACTTATAGTTTTTTAGAGCACGGTGGTGACTTAATTTTGAAGAAATTACTAGTCTCTCATGCTTCACTTATATCTTTTTGAGAGTCTTTTAGAACAGCATGGTATTTGCTATGGTTTTAAAGTTGGTCCTAGAATGATGAACATCCAAGTTGGGTATAATAAAAACTATCATAAAAAGTGAATTGGATGATATGACCAATTTGATGCTTGATAATTGTTTTGAGACATGGAGGTAGTGATATTAAAGTCATGCTTGTTGGGGTGTTTATGAATTTAAAGAATGCTTGTGTTGAAGTTTGTGATTCCCGTAGCATGCACGTATGGTGAACCGCTTTGTGATGAAGTTGGAGCACAAATTTTTTTATTGATTGTCTTCCTTATGAGTGGCGGTCGGGGACGAGCGATGGTCTTTTACTACCAATCTATCCCCCCTAGGAGCATGCATGTAGTGCTTTGGTTTTTGATGACTTCTAGATTTTTGCAACAAGTACATGAGTTCTTTTGACTAATGTTGAGTCCATGGATTATACGCACCCTTTCACCCTTCCATCATTGCTAGACTTTCTTGTGCCGCGCAACTTTCGCCGGTACCATACACCCACCATTTACCTTCCTCAAAACAGCCACCATACCTACCTATTATGGCATTTCCACAGCCATTCCGAGATATATTGCCATGCAACTTTCCACCGTTCCGTTCATATGACACGCATTACTTTTGTCATATTGCTCTTTGCATGATCATGTAGTTGACATTGTATTTGTGGCAAGTCCACCTTCATAATTTTCATACATGTCGCTCTTGATTCATTGCATATCCCGGTACACCGCAGGAGGTATTCATATAGAGTCATATCTTGTTCTAGCTTTGAGTTGTAAATCCATAAAAGTGTGATGATCTTCATTATTAGAGCATTGTCCTAGTGAGGAAAGGATGATGAAGACTATGATTCCCCCACAAGTCGGGATGAGACTTCGGACTTTACAAAAAAAAGGGGAAAAAAAGAAAGGCCAAAAAGAAAAAAAAAGAAAGGCCAAAGAAAAGAAAAGAAAAGAGAAAAAGAAAAAATATATAAAATGAGAGAAAAAGAGAGAAGGGACAATGCTACTATCTCTTTTTCCACACTTGTGCTTCAAAATAGCACTATGATCTTCATGATAGAGAGTTCTTCGTGAGCAAGCAAGTTGGATGCACACCCACTTAGTTTCTTTTGTTGAGCTTTCATATATTTAGAGCTCTAGTGCATATGTTGCATGGCAATCCCTACTCACTCACATTGATATCTATTAATGGGCATCTCCATAGCCCGTTGATACGCCTAGTTGATGTGAGACTATCTTCCCCTTTTTTTGTCTTCTCCACAACCACCATTCTATTCCACATATAGTGCTATGTCCATGGCTCACGCTCATGTATTGCGTGAAAGTTGAAAAAGTTTGAGATTATTAAAGTATGAAACAATTGCTTGGCTTGTCATCGGGGTTGTGCATGATTAAATACTTTGTGTGATGAAGATAGAGCAATAGCCAGACTATATGATTTTGTAGGGATAATTTTCTTTGGCCATGTTATTTTGAGAAGACATGATTACTTTGATTAGTATGCTTGAAGTTTCACCATTTTTCATGTTAATATGAACTTTTATTTTGTATCATTTGGATATGAACATTCATGCCACAATAAAGAAAGTTACATTGAGAATTATGCTAGGTAGCATTCCACATCAAAAATTTCTTTTTTATCATTTACCTACTCGAGGACGAGCAGGAATTAAGCTTGGGGATGCTTGATACGTCTCCAATGTATCTGTAATTTTTGATTGTTCCATGCTATTATATTACCCCTCTTGGATGTTTATGGGCTTTATTTTACACATTTATATCATTTTTGGGACTAACCTACTAACCGGAGGCCCAGCCCATATTGCTGTTTTTTTGCCTATTTCGGTATTTCGAAGAAAAGGAATATCAAACGGAGTCCAAATGGAATGAAACCTTCGGGAGCGTGATTTTTGGAACGAACGTGATCCAGAGGACTTGGAGTGCAAGTCAAGAAGCAGCCGAGGCTCCCACGAGATAGGAGGGCGCCCCCCCCCTATAGGGCGCGCCCCCCAGTATCGTGGGCCCCTCGGGCGGCCACCGACGTACCTCTTCCTCCCATATAAGCCTACATACCCCAAAAACTTCCAGGGGCAGACGAAACACAATTTCCACCATCGTAACCTTCTGTATCCGCGAGATCTCATCTTGGAGCCTTCGTCGGCACTTTGCCGGAGGGGGGATCGACCACAGAGGGCTTCTACATCAACATCCTTGCCCCTCCGATGAGTTGTGAGTAGTTTACCACAAACCTACGGGTCCATAGTTATTAGCTAGATGGCTTCTTCTCTATTTTTGGATCTCAATACAATGTTCTCCCCCTCTCTTGTGGAGATCTATTCGATGTAAACTCTTTTTGCGGTGTGTTTGTCGAGATTCGATGAATTGTGGGTTTATGATCAAGTTTATCTATGAATAATATTTGAATCTTCTCTGGATTCTTTTATGTGTGATTGAGTTATCTTTGCAAGTCTCTTCGAATTATCAGTTTGGTTTGGCCTACTAGATTGATCTTTCTTGCCATGGGAGAAGTGCTTAGCTTTAGGTTCAATCTTGCGGTGTCCTTACCCAGTGACAGAAAGGGTTGCAAGGCACGTATTATATTGTTGCCATCGAGGATAACAAGATGGGGTTTATATCATATTGCTTGAGTTTATCCCTCTACGTCATGTCATCTTGCTTAATGCGTTACTCTGTTCTTATGAACTTAATACTCTAGATGCATGCTGGATAGCGGTCGATGTGTGGAGTAATAGTAGTAGATGCAGGCAAGAGTCGGTCTACTTGTTACGGACGTGATGCCTATATACATGATCATGCCTAGATAATCTCATAATTATTCACTTTTCTATCAATTGCTCGAAAGTAATTTGTTCACCCACCGTAATACTTATGCTATCTTGAGAGAAGCCACTAGTGAAACCTATGGTCCCCGGGTCTATCTCTTATCATATTTGCTTCCAATCTACTTCTCTTTGCATCTTTACTTTTTGCATCTATATTATAAAATACCAAAAATATATTTATCTTATCATACTATCTTTATTAGATCTCACTTTCGCAAGTGGCCGTGCAGGGATTGACAACCCCTTTATTGCGTTGGTTGCGAGTTCTTAGTTTGTTTGTGTAGGTGCGTGGGACTTTTGAGGAGCCTCCTACTGGATTGATACCTTGGTTCTCAAAAACTGAGGGAAATACTTATGCTACTATTGCTACATCACCCTCTCCTCTTCGAGGAAAATCAACACAAGCTCAAGACGTAGCATGTATTATTTCTAATAAGTCATTGGCTCGCTCCTATTGTTCCGGAGAATGGAGTTTTAGTCATCTTGCCCATGAGGCATGGTTCACAAGTATCAAATGATTCATAATCAAGTGATTCCAAAAGTCCATCTGCATGGAGTTTCTTCATGCGCTTTATAGCAATATGACCTAAACGGCAGTGCCACAAGTATGTTGCACTATCATTCAACTTTGCATCTTTTGGCATCAATATTATTAATATGCGTATCACTATGATCGAGATTCAATAAACCATTCACATTGAGTGTATGACCATAGAAGGTTTTATTCATGTAAACAGAACAACAATTATTCTCTGACTTAAATGAATAAACTTATTGCAATAAACATGATCTAATCATATTCATGCTCAACGCAAACACCAAATAACATTTACTTAGGTTCAACACTAATCCCAAAGGTAGTGGGAGTGTGCGATTGTGATCATATCAACCTTGGAATCATTTCCAACACACATCGTCGCCTTGCTTTTAACGAGTCTCTGTTCATTTTGCAACTCCTGTTTCGAGTTACTAATCTTAGCAACTGAATCGGTATCAAATACCCAGGGATTACTATGAACACTAGTAAAGTACACATCAATAACATGTATATCAAATATATCTTTGTTCGCTTTGCCATCCTTCTTATCCGCCAAGTATTTGGGGCTGTTCCACTTCCAGTGACCATTTCCTTTGCAGTAGAAGCACTCAGTTTCAGGTTTGGATCCAGTTTTGGGCTTCTTCACGGGAGTGACAACTTGCTTGCCATTATTCTTGAAGTTCTGTTTCTTTCCCTTGCCCTTTTTCTTCAAACTAGTGGTCTTGTTAACCATCAACACTTGATGTTCTTTCTTGATTTCTACCTTCACCGATTTCAGCATCGCGAAGAGCTCGGGAAACGTTTTTGTCATCCCTTGCATATTATAGTTCATCACAAAGTTCTAGTAACGTGGTGATAGTGACAAGAGAACTTTGTCTATCACTATCTTATCTGGAAGATTAACTCCCACTTCATACAAGCGACTGTAGTACCCAAACATTCTGATCACATGCTCAGTAGTTGAGCTCCTCCACCTTGTAGGCAAAGTACTTGTCAGAGGTCTCATACCTCTCGACACGGGCATGAGTCTGAAATACCAATTTCAGCTCTTAGAACACCTCATATGCTCTGTGGCATTCAAAACATTTTTGAAGTCCCGATTCTAAGCCGTAAAGCATGGTGCACTAAACTATTAAGTAGCCATCATATCGAGCTTGCAAAACGTTCATAACGTATGTATCTGCTCCTGCAACAGGTTTGCCACCTAGCGGTGCATCAAGGACATAATTCTTTTGTGCAGCAATGAGGATAATCCTTAGATCCCAGACCAAGTCCGCATCATTGCTACTATCATCTTTCAACTTATTTTTCTCTAGGAACATATCAAAAATAAACGTGGAGCTACATCGCGAGCTATTGATCTATGCCATAATTTGCAAATACTATCAGGACTAAGTTCATTATAAATTAAGTTCAATTAATCAAATTACTTAAGAACTCCCACTTAGATAGACATCCCTCAAGTCATCTAAATGATACGTGATCCAAATCAACTAAACCATGTCCGGTCATCACGTGAGATGGAGTAGTCATCAATGGTGAACATCTGTATGTTGATCATATCTACTATATTATTCCTGTTCGACCTTTTGGTCTCCAGTGTTCCAAGGCCATGTCTGTACATGCTAGGTTCATCAAGTTTTACCCGAGTATTTCGCATGTACAAAATTGTCTTGCACACGTTGTATGTGAACGTAGAGCCTACCACACCCGATCATCACATGGTGTCTCAGCATGAAGAACTGTCGCAATGGTGCATACTCAGGGAGAACACTTATACTTGAAATTTTAGTTAAGGGATCATATTATAATGCTACCTCCATACTAAGCAAAATAAGATACATAAAAGATAAACATCTCATGCAATCAAAATATGGTACATGATATGGCCATCATCATCTTGTGCTTTTGATCTCCATCTCCAAAGCATCGTCATGCTCTCCATTGTCATCCCCTCGACACCTTGATCTCCATCATTGCGTCATGGCCGTCTCGCTAACTATTGCTTCTACAACTATCACTCCCGCTTAGTGATAAAGTAAAGCAATTACATGGCATTTGCATGTCATACAATAAAGAGACAACCATAAGGCTCCTACCGGTTGCAGGTAACTTTTACAAAACATGATCATCTCATACAATAACATATATCACATCATGTCTTGACCATATTGATAACCCACAAGTATAGGGGATGAGTTGTAGCCTTTCTCGATAAATAACAGTGTCAAACCCAACGAGGACCTAAAGGTAGAACAAATATTCCCTCAAGTTCTATCGACCACCGATACAACTCTACGCATGCTTTACGTTCGCTTTACCTAGAACAATGAAACTACAAGTACTTTGTGGGTGTGATAGGATAGGTTCGCAAGATAATAAAGAGCACATAAATAAAAAGTAGGGGCTGTTTAGATAAAGAAAAAACTAAATTAGTTTTAGTAGAGAGCCTTTTGTCAAGAGAAAGTTATTTGTCCCTAGGTAATCGATAACTAGACTGGTAATCATTATTGCAACTTTATATGAGGGAGAGGCATAAGCTAACATACTTTCTCTTCTTGGATCATATGCACTTATGATTGGAACTCTAGAAAGCATCCGCAAATACTAAAGATCATTAAGGTAAACCCAACCATAGCATTATAAGGTGTCAAGTCCTCTTTATTCCCATACGCCATAACCCACTTATTCGTGTTTGTGATTCTATCACTCATGCAACACATACAAAAAGCAAACCATGAACATATTGAAAACCCTACAATGGAGATCCCTCACGCTTGCGCGACACAGAGAGCACCATAGGACAACACCAATAATAAAACATGTAACTCAAATCAATCATGATCGTCAATGAACCCATAGGACAAAACTGATCTACTAAAACATCATAGGATAGCCATACATCATTGGGAAATAATATATAGCGTTGAGTACCATGTTCAAGTAGAGATTACAGTGGGGAGAAGGGGTGTTACACCGCTGCATAGAGGGAGAGAGAGTTGGTGATGACGGCGGCAAAGTTGTTGGTGTAGATTGCCGTTTGATGATGGCCCCGGCTGCGTTCCGGCGCCACTAGGAGAGGGGGACAACCCCTTCTTCTTCTTCTTCTTCTTCTTCTTCTTCTTCTTCTTCTTCTTCTTCTTCTTCTTCTTCTTCTTCTTCTTCTTCCTTGACCTCCCCCCTAGATGGGAGAAGAGTTTCCCCGCTGGTCCTTGGCTTCCATGGCGGCGGAGGGGAGGGAGCCCCTCCGAGATTGGACCTCTCTCTTTCTGTGTGTTTCCTTCTATTTCTGCGCTCCCAAATTCTGGCCTTCCACCGTTTCTTAAATTCCCGAGGATCCGTAACTCCGATTGGGCTGAAATATTAACATGATTTTTATTCAGATATTAGCATTCTTGCGGCGAAAGAAGGGCACCAACCGCCTTACGGAGTGGACACGAGGGTCAGCGGCACGCCCTACCCCCTGGGTCGCGCCCCCTGTCTCGTGGACTCCTCGGGCATTGTCTTGCTTTGATTCTTTTTCCCAAAAATCACATATATTCGGAAAAAAAATCTCCGTAAGTTTTTATCGCGTTTGGACTCCACTTGATATGGATTTTCTGCGAAACAAAAACATGCAACAAACAGGAACTGGCACTGGGCACTGGATCAATATGTTAATCCCAAAAATAGTATAAAAAGTTTCCAAAAGTATGTAAAAGTTGTAGAATATTGGCTGGAACAATCAAAAATTATAGATACAACGGAGACATATCAGCATCCCCAAGCTTAATTCCTGCTCGTCCTCGAGTAGGTAAATGATAAAAAGATAATTTTTGATGTGGAATGCTACATAGCATAATCTTGATCATGTAATCTAATCATGGCATGAATATTAAGACACGAGTGTTTCAAAGCAATAATCTATCATTTTACATTAAGACAATAATACTTAAAGCATACTAATAAAGCAATCATGTCTTTTCAAAATAACATGGCCAAAGAAAGTTATCCCTACAAAATCATATAGTCTGGCTATGCTCCATCTTCACCACATAAAATATACAAATCATGCACAACCCCGTTGACAAGCCAAGCAATTGTTTCATACTTTTGATGTTCTCAAGCCTTTTCAACTTTCGTGCAATAAATGAGCGTAAGCCATGGATATAGCACTATAGGTGGAATAGAAGGTGGTTGTGAGGAGAAGACAAAAAGGGGAGAAAGTCTCACATCAAATAGGCAAATTAATGCGCTATGGAGATGCCCATCAATCGGTATCGATGCAAGTGATTAGGGATTGCCATGCAACGGATGTACTAGAGCTATAAGTGTATGAAAGCTCAAACTGAAAACTAAGTGGGTGTGCATCCAACTTTCTTGCTCATGAAGACCTCGGGCATTTGAGGAAGCCCATCATCGGAATATACAAGCCAAGTTCTATAATGAAAAATTCCCACTAGTATATGAAAGTGACAACATAGGAGACTCCCTCTATGAAGAACAAGGTGCTACTTTGAAGCACAAGTGTGGTAAAAGGATAGTAGCATTGCCCCTTCTCTCTTTTTCTCTCATTTTTTTTGTTTTTGTTGTTGTTTTTTTTGGGCCCTCTCTTTTTTTGGCCTCTTTATTATTATTATTATTATTTTTCATCCGGAGTCTCATCCCGACTTGTGGGGGAATCAAGTCTCCATCATCCTTTCCTCACTGGAGCAATGCTCTAATAATGATGCTCATCACACTTTTATTTACTTACAACTCAATATTACAACTCGGTACCGGAACAAAATATGACTCTATATGAATGCCTCTGGCAGTGTAACAGGATGTGCAATGATCTAGCATAACAAAGATATCAAAAAATGGACAAGCCATGAAAATATCATGCTAGCTATCTTATGATCATGAAGAGCAATATGACAATAAATGCTCAAGTCATGTATATGATCATCATGTAATTTGCATGGCAATATATCTCGGAATGGCTATGGAAATGCCATAATAGGTAGGTATGGTGGCTGTTTTGAGGAAGGTATATGGTGGGTTCATTGCACCGGCGAAAGTTGCGCGGTACTAGAGAGGCTAGCAATGGTGGAAGGCTGAGAGTGCGTATAATCCATGGACTCAACATTAGTCATATAGAACTCACATACTTATGGCAAAAATCTATTAGCTATGGAAAAAAAGTACTACGCACATGCTCATAGGGGGATAGATTGGTAGGAAAAGACCATCGCTCGTCCCCAACCACCACTCATAAGGAAGACAATCAAAAATTATATCATGCTCCGACTTCATCACATAACGGTTCACATACGTGCATGCTTCGGGAATCACAAACCTTAACACAAGTATTTCTACCAATCCACAATTACTCACTAGCACGACTCTAATATCACCATCTTTATATCGCAAAACTATTGCAAGGAATCAAACATATCATATTTAGTGATCTACAAGTTTTATGTAGGATTTTATGACTAACCATGTGAATGACCAATTCCAAGCAATAGAGTTTAATTCTTTCTACAAAAGATATGCCTACGCTCTAACAAATGTAAGTGAAGCAAAAGAGCATTCTACAAATGGCAGTTTTCTATGTATAGGGAAACAGGCAGTCAAAACTTCAAATGATATAAGTGAAGCACATGAAGCATTCTATAAAGCCATACTCAAAAGATATAAGTGAAGTGCAAAGGGCATTCTATAAATCAACCAAGGACTATCTCATACCAGCATGGTGAATTATTAAAAGAAAAATAAAAAGCATACTACGCTCCAAGATTTACACATATCATGTGACGAATAAAATATAGCTCCAAGTAAAATTACCGATGATCGTTAGAAGAAAAGTGGGGATGCCTTCCGGGGCATCCCCAAGCTTAGTTGCTTGGCATTTCGTGAATATTACCTTGGGGTGACCTGGGCACCCCCAAGCTTAGGCTCTTGCAACTCCTTATTCCTTCATCCATTGTGATCTCTCCCAAAACTTGAAAACTTCAATTACACAAAACTTAACAAAAACCCTCGTGAGATACGTTAGTATAATAAAACAAATCACAACTATAAGTATTGTTGCAAACTAATTCATATTTTATTTTTACATTGTAGCTACTGTATTATAACTTCTCCATGGCTTATACCACCGATAAAATTGATAGTTTCATCAAAATTAGCAAAACAATGCATCAAAAACAAAATATGTCTTAAACTGGACAGTCTGTAGCAATCTGAACATCTACCATACTTCTGTAACTCCAAAAATTCTGAAAAATTAGGAAAAAAATAAAAACTATACATAGAAGTACTGTGCAAAAAGTTTCAGAACCGTTTGCCTTTCCAGTAAAAAATGTAAATTCACGCACTACAGCCAAAGTTTCTGTTTTTGCACCGCACAAACCAAACAAGCAATCTAATCATCCTAAAGGAAAATCTTGCCGCATTATTTTTATAATACAATGGATTTGTACAATGGGATAATTATTTTTGTTGAAAAGTTTCTGTAATTCAAGATTTGCAAAGTTTCCATGAGCGTGAACAAGTTTAAGGAGCTCCCCCACTTCAACAATGCTCATCTCTCTCACTTTCACTTTTCTTTTTGAAAAGTTTTAGGTTCCCCACTTTATTTTTTTGTTTTTAAACTTTATAAAAGCACTCAACAGAAATAAATGACTCTCTAAAACTTCCTGGTTGTCTCCCTGGCAGCGCTTTCTTTAAAGCCATTAAGCTAGGCATATAGTGCTCAAGTAATGGATCCACCCGGATCCCAAGGTATATCAAAGCCAATTTTAATTAACAATGATTTGGCATTTAGTAGTGAGCTCAAAGTAACATATATCATGTATGACGAAGTCTAACTCTCTTTCTATGCATCAACATGTCATAAAAGAACAATTCATGCACACAAAGTAAAGGCCAATGCATACTATAAACAGTTTCTTGCAATTTTATCGTGTTGGAAACATAGAGAGGTGGAAATGCAGTTCCTCTCTCATAATAATTGCAAGTAGGAGCAGCAAGCACATGCATATTACATTCATAAAAATTGTCATTTGCAACGGTAAAAGGCAACCCATCAGTATAATCCTTAATAAGAACAAACTTCTCCGATATAGTGTAGTTTGGAGAATTCAAAAAGATAATAGGACTATCATGTGTGGGTGCAATAGTAACAATTTCATTCTTAACACAAGGAACTATAGCAAGTTCATCTCCATAAGCATCATTCATATTGGCATCATGGCCACAAGCATAGCAAGCATCAAGTTCATCAAAAAGGGATATTTCAAACGAACTAAAGGGATCATAGCAATTATCATAGCAATCATCTTTGGTAACAACGAAGGGAAATTAAACAATGTATGAGTTGAAGAGTTACTCTCATTAGAAGGTGGGCGCGGGTAGCTAATCCGCTCTTCCTCCTTTTGTTCTTCGCTCTCCTCACCATCTTTTTCATCCAAGGAGCTCACAATTTCAGCATTTTCTTCTTCCATACATTCCTGCAACATATTAGTCTCTTCTTGGACAGCGGAGACTTTCTCAATAAATGCATCAATATCGGCATTATATTCATAATTCTCATAGCAATATTTAAGTATAGAAAAAATTTCAGGCCTATAAACATCATCATCAAAAGCTTCATACTTTTCAAACAAAGATTCAATTTCACAAGCACTCATAAAAGCAACAAATTCTTCTATTCGTTCCACATCATAGTAATCATAAATACCATTAGCATAAGAATCCAAGGTTCGATTATCAATAAATTTCCATGAAAAGGGAAGGTGTGGAGCCTTCATCCTAGAGCAACAGGTATAATCATATCATAAGCATAGTTGCCGAGCATACTAATGCAACATGTGAATTTGATCCCATAATAGTTTCACTTTTTGAGTCAAGCGATAATCCCTAAAGTATTCACGTTGATCCCACGTGTATCCCATTAAATAATTGAACGGGGTTTTCTCAGGATTATTAAAGTAGTGCATAATATCTTTTACATAATGTATGTGATAAGCAAGAGCTCGCTGTAAATTTGTGCATTATTTAAATTTGCTTTGGAATGCAAATGCACAATCTGTTAGGATCATGGGTTACTCTTCCATGTCACATACATCTTGGTGGAGTGCTCAAAATGATAATAAATAAGAACAAGCACTCATCACCAAGGCAAAGTGAATGGTCATACAAGAGATAGATAATGTCATCATTCAAGCATAAGCATAAAGAGTGATATGATCAAGCACATGATCATACAAAGTATCTCACACACACGGACATAATGTATCTCAACCAGGCAAGCAAAGCAAATAAGTAGCAAAAAGGGACAACTCTCTCTCTCTCTCTCTCTCTGAAGCCTATGATCTATACACTTTCTCCCCCTTTGGCAACAAGTTACCAAAAAGCTCAAAAATGCATAGTGCTATGTGTCTCTCTAGGCTTGATCTTCGGAAGGAGGTGTTGAGATGACTCAAAGGACGAATGCATCTGTATATGATGTTGGAGCTAGAGGGTTTGCCACTGGAGGGGCAACAGGAGCTGTGGCTGTAGGTGTTGAAGTTGTAGCTCTAGTGTCTGTCACTGGCACTGATGCAGACCTCTATGCCCTAGGCACTCTGTGGAACACCTGTGTAGTAGCTTTGCCCTTCCTCTCCTGAACTTCTTCCTGGAGTTCTTCAATAGCTGTCTAAATCTCAACCACCTTCAAGTCTAGATCATAGAATTTTGTCTCTATTATCCTCTCCAAGCTCTCCTGGTTCTGAGTTAGGGTAGCTAGTCCTTTCTCAACCCTCAGGATTGCTTGAATTAGAAACCCAAGCTGGTCTTGTTTTGACTTGTGAAAGACTTCTGAAGCCTCTGCTGCACCTGGCATCTTTGCTGCCTTTTCTGCTCTAGCCTTCTCCTTCTTCTCATGAGCTCCAACTGAGGATGGATCTTCAACATCCATGACAACTGTGTTGTCCTCAGATTCAGGCAGCAAAGGAAGATGTTCTTTGTCCAAAAGATACACTCCTTGCTTCATGTGGGAATTGATTAGCTATTGGATGTGTGGAGCATATCCACAAGATCACTTCTGGTCAGTTGTTGTCCTTTTGATTGTCTCAACAATCCAGCTCATGACCTTGAACTCCTGTGGCACAACATCAAACAACTGCAGCAAGTTGATGGAATGGCCTCTGATCATCCTATGATCTCCAGATTTGGGCAACAAAGTGTGCCTCAAGATAGTGTTTATGGTGGCCAAACCAGACAACAAATAGTAGACAGATCCAAACTTATGTGTCTCCAAGGCCTTAACTAGAATTTCCTTATACATATTGGCCATGGTGTTGTGATCTTTCTTCTTCTCAGCATACACATCGATGTCATTTTCCTCTTCTTCAGGGGCATTTATAAGTCTAGCCCACTCATCAACAGTTAATTAGTGCCTCTGCCCTTCTGTCATCCACACAATTCTTCCATCTGGATAGAAGTGAGCTGTTGAGTAGAATTGCATTATGAGCTCCTCATTCCATTTGGTGAGCTTATGACCAACAAAGTCATCAACACCATTTGCTTTGAAGCTTTCATGCACACCTGGGAAATGATCAGCATTAGCATCAATGAATTTCTAGTCCACCCATCTCATATCACTGACTATGGGTTTCTTGCCTAGCAACATTGTCTCATAAAAATCATGTTGCTCTTTGGTGTGGAACATGTAGTCCACTGCGGTCCTCCTCCTCACAACATATGGATTTGCTTGTCTCCATTTCCTGAGACCAGCATCCTTTCTTTCCTTCATCTTCTCAGCGACTGGGTGACTGTCATTGTGGTCTGTAATCTTGGGCTTGAGCTTCATAAGCACTTGGGCTTCAGCTTCTTCTGCAGCTTCAAGCACCGGGGCCTTGTTCTTCTCTGTTGCAGGTATGTTTCTGGTGCTTCTCTTTGGAGCTTGAGCTAGAGCTTTGGGGGTTGTCTTGGGCTTAGAAGGAGCTGTCCAGACTTGATGGCATACCCCATGAGCTTCTATGCCTTAGCAGGAGGTGCTTGAGCAGCAACCTCTTCTTCCTCTTCCTCTTCACTTGCAAAATCTTTCCTCCTAGATGGGTTTCTAATCACTCTAGCTGTAGTTTTCCTTACCCTCTTCCTCCCTTCTTCACCTGCTCTTGGCTCAAGTGTGAAGACCATAGTTTCCTGAGTGGAAGTTCTGGCCTTAGACATGGGAACTCTCCTGGCAGGTGCCTTCTTGTGCATACCAGGTTTTGTTGCAGCAGCAGTTCCATATTCCTTTTTCAGCACTTTCTTCTTGGAGCTTACTTCCTCCTCAGCAGCCACATAGTCCTCATCCTCTGAATTTGAGGTTCTCTTCTTCCTTGTCCTTGTAGCTACCTTGGGCAAATTTCTTGGAGTGCTCTGAGGGAGTCCTGGATTAAGGGGTCCTCGGACAGCTGGACTATATACTTTGGTCGGACTTTTGGACTATGAAGATACAAGATAGAAGACTCCATCCCGTGTCCGGATGGGACTCTCCTTTGCTTGGAAGGCAAGCTTGGCGATTCGGATATGTAGATTCCTTTCTTTGTAACCAACTTTGTATAACCCTAGCCCCTCCCAGTGTCTATATAAACCGGAGGGTTTAGACTTCTAGGGTTCAGCCACAACTATCATAACCTCATAGGCTAGACTTCTAAGGTTTAGCAATTACGATCTTGTGGTAGATCAACTATTTTAATACTCATATTCATCAAGATCAATCAAGCAGGAAGTAGGGTATTACCTCCATAGAGAGGGCCCGAACCTGGGTAAACATTGTGTCCCCGCCTCCTATTACCATTCGCCTTAGACGCACGGTACGGGACCCCCTACCCGAGATCAGCCGGTTTTGACACCGACATTGGTGCTTTCATTGAGAGTTCCGCTGTGACGTCGAAGATAGGCTTGATGGCTCCGTCAATCATCTACAAAAACATAGTCCAGGGGAGATTTTCCTCCCCAAACAGATCTTCGTATTCGGAGGCTTCACGCTGCGGGCCAACTCGCTTGGCCATCTAGAGCAGATCGATAGCTACGCCCCTGGCCATCAGGTCAGATTTGGAAGCCTGAATTTTGTGGCTGATATCTGCGGAGACTTGATCTTCGACGGATTCGAGCCTGTGACGGCTGTCCCCGGCCACCACGATGTAGATGACCTAGATTTGTCATCTGGCCACTCGCAGGAGATATCACCTGTGACTGCCCTGGCCCTAGAGCCAGAGTGGATTGCATGATCCGGAGACGGGAAGATTAACCCTGCCATGAAGTCCTTAGACTCGGCGGCACTCGAGCCGCACACAGACCTAGCATCAGACTGGGCCTATATTACCGGAACCCCGGACTCGTCTCTAGCCATGGGTTCCGGATCACGTGCATCCTTGTCCATCGAACCTGATTGGGCACCGGTCTTGGAGTTCAGCTCCGCGGACATCTTCCAGCACTCGCCTTTGGGCGACGTGTTAAACTCATTAAAATCCCTCTCCTTGTTGGGGGACTCGCTGCCGAACTATGTCCGGCTCGAATGGGAAACGGGCGACAAAGAACTTCGTTCCCACCCACCACCCACTTCATTGCCACCATCGAGGACTTAACCGACATGCTCGATTACGGCTCTGACGACATCGATGGTATGGACGACGATGCTAGAGAGGAGCAGGCACAAAAACCACCACCTTTAGGGTAGTGGACAGCTACATCGTCATATGATATATACATGGTGGACACACCAAAGGAGAATGAGGCCGACAGCGATAACAGCATGCCTGTCGATGAACCTCCTAAGCGTCGGCGTCCCAAGTGCCGACCTCGATCCGGCAAAAAGAAAAACAGCAACATTGTCACGGACGACGATGATAATCTAAACCAAGCCGAGGACCCCATAGACCCAGCGCTGGAGAAGGGCGTGCGAGAGGACGGCGAACATAGTCCGGAGATGTTGCCTGACCACAATGATGCTGAAGATAGCAATTATCAACCCCTCTCTGAAGAAGAGATCAGCCTGGGCGACGACGAATTTGTCATCCGAGAAGAACCATTAGAACAAGAACGCCTCCACAAGGTTTATCGCCACTGCAAGGAGCCTGATGAAGAAGAAGTAGCGGCTTAAAGCCGCACAGGATAGGCTCGATGACAGATGGAATGAAGTGCTAGACGCTGAGGAAAAATATGGAGGTAATCGCCAAACAAAGAGCTATCCTAAACGTAAGTTGCTCCCTGAATTCAATGACGAGGCCATTGTGCCTATCCCGCCGAAAGACAATACGGCCGACAGGTTGGACCGACCACCTCGCGGTTGAGACAGAGCGGCTAACAATGTCGTACACTGATAACCCACAAGTGTAGGGGGTCACAACAGCTTTTGAGGGTAAAGTATTCAACCCAAATTTATTGATTCAACACAAGGGGAGCCAAAGAATATTATTGAGTATTAGCAGTTGAGTTGTCAATTCAACCACACCTGGATAACTTAGTATCTGCAGCAAAGTATTTAGTAACAAAGTAGTATGATAATAAAGGTACGATAGCAATTTTTGGGTTTTGTAATGATTGGAGCAATAGCAACGGAAAAGTAAATAAGCGAAACACAAGATGTGAAAAGCTCGTAGGCATTGGATCAGTGATGGATAATTATGTCGGATGCGATTCCTCATGTAATAGCTATAATATAGGGTGACACACAACTAGCTCCAATTCATCAATGTAATGTAGGCATGTATTCTGTATATAGTCATAGGTGCTTATGGAAAAGAACTTGCATGACATCTTTTGTCCTACCCTCCCGTGGCAGTGGAGTCCTAGTGGAAACTAAGGGATATTAAGGCCTCCTTTTAATAGAGAACCGGAACAAAGCATTAGCACATAGTGAATACATGAACTCCTCAAACTACGGTCATCACCGAGAAGTATCCCGATTATTGTCACTTCGGGGTTGTCGAATCATAACACATAATAGGTGACTATAGTCTTGCAAGATAGGATCAAGAACACACATATATTCATGAAAACATAATAGGTTCAGATCTGAAATCATGGCACTCGGGCCCTAGTGACAAGCATTAAGCATAGCAAAGTCATAGCAACATCAATTTTAGAACATAGTGGATACTAGGGATCAAACCCCAATGAAACTAACTTGATTACATGGTAAATCTCATCCAACCCATCACCGTCCAGCAAGACTACGATGGAATTACTCACGCACGGCGGTGAGCATCATGAAATTGGTGATGGAGGATGGTTGATGATGACGACGGCAACAAATCCCCCTCTCCGGAGCCCCGAACGGACTCCAGATCAGCCCTCCCGAGAGAGATAGGGCTTGGTGGCGGCTCCGTATCGTAAAACGCGATGAAACTTTCTCTCTGATTTTTTCTCCGCGAGACGGAATATATGGAGTTGGAGTTGAGGTCGGCGGAGCCTCAGGGGGCCCACGAGACAGGGGGGCGCGCCCAGGGGGGTGGGCGCGGCCCCACCCTCGTGGACAGGGTGTGGGCCCCCTGGTCTTGATTCTTTCGCCAGTATTTTTTATATTTTCCAAAAAGTGCCTCTGTGGATTTTCAGGACATTCCGAGAACTTTTGTTTTCTACACATAAAACAACATCATGGCAGTTCTGCTGAAAACAGCGTCAGTCCGGGTTAGTTTCATTCAAATCATGAAAGTTAGAGTCCAAAACAAGGGCAAAAGTGTTTGGAAAAGTAGATACGTTGGAGACGTATCAACTCCCCCAAGCTTAAACCTTTGCTTGTCCTCAAGCAATTCAGTTGATAAACTGAAAGTGATAAAGAAAAACTTTTACAAACTCTGTTTGGTCTTGTTGTTGTAAACATGCAAAGCCAGCATTCAGGTTTCAGCAAATATTATGAACTAACCATACTCACAATAACATCTAGGTCTCACAATTACTCATATCAATAGCATAATCAGCTAGCGAGCCATAATAATAAAACTCGGATGACAACACTTTCTCAAAACAATCATAACATGATATAACAAAATGGTATCTCGCTAGCCCTTTCTGAGACCGCAAAACATAAATGCAGAGCACCTTTAATGATCAAGGACTGACTAAACATTGTAATTCATGGTAAAAGAGATCCAGTCAAGTCATACCCAATATAAACCAATAATAATGAATGCAAATGATAGGGTGCTCTCCAGCGGGTGCTTTTTAATAAAAAGGGTGATGACTCAACATAAAAGTAAATAGATAGGCCCTTCGCAGAGGGAAGCAGGGATTTGTAGAGGTGCCAGAGCTCGATTTTAAAATAGAGATTGAATAACATTTTGAGCGGCATACATTTGCTGTCAATGCAACAACTGTGAGATGGTTGTATCTTCCATACTACATGCATTATAGGTAGTTCCCAAACAGAATGGTAAAGGTTTATACTCCCCCAACCACCAACAAGCATCAATCCATGGCCTTCTCAAAACAACGAGTGCCTCCAACTAACAACAGCCCTGGGGGAGTTTTTCTTAATTATATTGATTTGCTTTGATCTTTTTGGATCATGGGACTGGGCATCCCGGTTACCGGCCCTTTCTCGTGAATGAGGAGCGGAGTCCACTCCTCTTGAGAATAACCCACCTAGCATGGAAGATATAGGCAGCCCTAGTTGTACCATGAGCCGCTCGAGCATACAAAACAGAATTTCATTTGAAGGTTTGGAGTTTGGCACATACAAATTTACTTGGAACGGCTGGTAAATACTGTATATAGGAAAGTATGGTGGACTCATTGGAATAACTTTGGGGTTTAAGGAGTTTGGATGCACAAGCAGTATTCCCGCTTAGTACAGGTGAAGGCTAGCAAAAGACTAGGAAGCAACCAACTGAGAGAGCGACAACAGTCATAAACATGCATTAAAATTAATTCACACCGAGTACAAGCATGAGTAGGATATAATCTACCATGAACATAAATATCATGAAGGCTATGTTGATTTGTTTCAACTAAATGCGTGAACATGTGCCAAGTTGAGTCACTCAATTCATTCAAAGGAGGATACCATCCCATCATACCACATCATAATCATTCTAATAGCATGTTGGCACGCAAGGTAAACCATTATAACTCATAGCTAATCATGCATGGCACAAGCAACTATAATCTCTAAATGTCATTGCAAATATGTTTACTTCATAATAAGCTGAACCAGGAACGATGAACTCATCATATTTACAAAAACAAGAGAGGTCGAGTTCATACCAGCTTTTCTCATCTCAATAAGTCCATCATATATCGTCATTATTGCCTTTCACTTGCACGACCGAATGATGTGTATAATAATAAGAGTGCACATGCATTGGACTAAGCTGGAATCTGCAAGCATTCAACTCAAGAGAGAAGACAAAGTAATAAGGGCTCTAAATTAAATAAACAATCACGCACATGAGAGCCACTAAACATTTCAATATGGTCTTCTACCCTCGACCCCCAAAGGAAAGAAAAGAAAATAAAACTATTTACACGGGAAAGCTCCCAACAAGTAAGAAGAAGAACGAGAAATCTTTTTGGGTTTTCATTTTAATTTCTACTATGCGCATGGAAATTAAACTAACTAATTTTTTTGGTTTTTCTTAAGGTTTATCAAACTCACAAGAAGAAAGCGAGAAAAAGAAAATTAAACTAACATGGATAATACAATGAAAGAGTATGAGCACCGACGACTAGAATAGTGTGTGAACATGAATGTAAAGTCAGTGAGAAATACGTACTCCCCCAAGCTTAGGCTTTTGGCCTAAGTTGGTATAATGCCAAGGACCGCTGCTACTCTCCCCAGTGTACTGGGAGGTGTACTCAGGATACCACTGGCTGGCCATCTCCGAATCCCACTGGTAAGATGATGCACGATAAGGGTCCAGTGCAGGTTCCGGCTTAGGCTCAGGTTCTGGAGTGGATGCTTGGCCTCGATGAATGTACACCGCTTCCGGCGTGACAAGAAAATTATCTGCAATCAAATCAAACAACAGAGGCACAGGAAAAATAATAGTCTCACTGTGTTTCTTATTAAATCTTAGGTTATACAAGAGCATCTTTTATTTGTTGTCAACAATGAACTCATGTGCTACCATGCTCTTGTAATCTAAAATGCAAGGAGGCAATTTTGTCTCCTCTTTCTCATGGTGCCTAATAGGTATCTCAAAATGTCTAGCAAGACGTGAAGCATAGATACCTCCAAATATGGGGCCTTTTGTACGATTCAGGCTTAGCCGTTTAGCAATGACGGCACCCATACTATAACTATTATCTCCAAACAAGGCATGGTGAAGAATGATGATATAAGGAACATTAAAGTTTCCACTATTTCCACCACCAATCAAGCATCTACTAGCAAATATGGCAAAGTAGCGTAAAACAGGAAAGTGTATGCTAGAGATTTTCGCATCGGAACCCTTCTTTGGCTCCTCTGTAGTGATAGTGTTAACAAAGCCATCCACATCTTTACGATGGGGTTCCTCTAATTTTCCCTCACGTATCCTACATATTGCGCAAAAATTACGTAAATACATTTCTCTGAATTCAACATATAAATGAAATTATACTGAAGGCGGTGACTTCTTAGGATAATAATAAAAGTTTTGCACGAAAGTATTGGTGAGTAAGAGATATTGATCGATCCGGTCATGGAGGAAGTCGGTGAGGCCTGCATTCCCGGTCAAAGAATAAAAATCTTCATGAATTCCAGCTTCTTTCAAGAAATCATTGCATGGCCATTCATACGGCCGTACTTCCGCTATGCGAGGAAGAATATTCTTGGCTTTTTCCTTCTCTTTAGCTTGTTTTTCCTGGGAGCCTTGGCTAGAAGAGCCCCTCAAAAGTTTCCTTAACATTATCTGAAATTTTCTGAAATTTTAGTAACTTCAAAATAAAAGTGAATGAAAAAAAAAAGATTGACAGCAACTACTCCTACAAGTGCCTAGAGCCTATATCATGCATTAGAATTGCTTGGAACCTCAAAAATTTAACATGCAAGCTCAAGAACATGGTCACCTATGCAGCAAAATTTTGCAATGAATAAAGCACTAGAACAAAAACTAATTGGACCAATGGAGGAGTCACATAGCAAGCAACAATCTCCCAAAGCAGTTTTGTGAATGGAGCTTTGAGCAAGGAGATCGAAAATCGCAGCAAAATGAGCTAGAACACATGCTTGAGCTGGATGGGGATTTTTTTGGGAAGAAGATGGTGTTGGAAATATGCCCTAGAGGCAATAATAAAAGGATTATTATTATATTTCCTTGTTCATGATAATTGTCTTTTATTCATGCTATAATTGTATTATCCGGAAATCGTAATACACGTGTGAATACATAGACCACAATATGTCCCTAGTGAGCCTCTAGTTGACTAGCTCGTTGATCAACAGATAGTCATGGTTTCCTGACTATGGACATTGGATGTCATTGATAACGGGATCACATCATTAGGAGAATGATGTGATGGACAAGACCCAATCCTAAGCATAGCACAAAGATCGTGTAGTTCGTTTACTAGAGCTTTTCCAATGTTAAGTATCTTTTCCTTAGACCATGAGATCGTGTAACTCCCGGATACCGTAGGAATGCTTTGGGTGTACCAAACGTCACAACGTAACTGGGTGGCTATAAAGGTGCACTACAGGTATCTCCGAAAGTGTCTGTTGGGTTGACACGGATCGAGTCTGCGATTTGTCACTCCGTATGACGGAGAGGTATCTCTGGGCCCACTCGGTAATGCATCATCATAATGAGCTCAAAGTGACCAAGTGTCTGGTCACGGGATCATGCATTACGGTACGAGTAAAGTGACTTGCCGGTAACGAGATTGAACAAGGTATTGGGATACCGACGATCGAATCTCGGGCAAGTAACGTACCGATTGACAAAGGGAATTGTATACGGGGTTGCTTAAATCCTCGACATCGTGGTTCATCTGATGAGATCATCAAGGAGCATGTGGGAGTCAACATGGTTATCCAGATCCCGCTGTTGGTTATTGATCGGAGAGCAGTCTCGGTCATGTCTGCGTGTCTCCCGAACCTGTAGGGTCTACACACTTAAGGTTCGGTGACGCTAGGGTTGTAAATATATTAGTATGCAGCAAACCAAAAGTTGTTCGGAGTCCCGGATGAGATCCCGGACGTCACGAGGAGTTCCGGAATGGTCCGTAGGTAAAGAATTATATATGGGAAGTCGAGTTTCGGCCATCGGGAAAGTTTCGAGGGTCACCGGTATTGTACCAGGACCACCGGAAGGGTCTCGGGGGTCCACCGGGTGGGGCCACCCATCCCGGAGGGCCCCATGGGCTGAAGTGGGAGGGGAACCAGCCCCTAGTGGGCTGGTGCGCCCCCTAGGCCCCCCTCTGCGCCTAGGGTTGGGAGCCCTAGGGGAGGGGGCGCCTCCACTTACCTTGGGGGGCACTCCACCCCCCTGGCCGCCGCCCCCCCTTGGGAGATCCCATCTCCAGGGCCTGCGCCCCCCCTGGGGTCCCTATATAAAGAGGGGGGTGGGAGGGCAGTCGCACCCTGACATCTGGCGCCTCCCTACCCCCCTTGGTACACCTCCTCCTCCCGTAGTCGCTTGGCGAAGCCCTGCCGGAACCCTGCTGCATCCACCACCACGCCGTCGTGCTGCTGGATCTTCATCAACCTCTCCTTCCCCCTTGCTGGATCAAGGAGGAGACATCACGCTGACCGTACGTGTGTTGACCGCGAAGGTGCCATCCGTTCGACGCTAGGATCTCCGGTGATTTGGATCACGACGAGTACGACTCCCTCAACCCCGTTCTCTTGAACGCTTCCGCTCGCGATCTACAAGGGTATGTAGATGCACTCCTCTTTCTCGTTGCTAGATGAACTCATAGATTGATCTTGGTGAACGTAGGAAATTTTTTATTTTATGCAACGTTCCCCAACAGTGGCATCATGAGCTAGGTCTATGCGTAGTTCTCTATTGCACGAGTAGAACACAAATCTGTTGTGGGCGTAGATGTTGTCAACTTTCTTGCCACTACTAGTCTTATTTTGCTTCAGCGGTATTGTGGGATGAAGCGGCCCGGACCGACCTTACACGTACGCTTATGTGAGACAGGTTCCACCGACTGACATGCACTAGTTGCATAAGGTGGCTAGCAGGTGTCTGTCTCTCCCACTTTAGTTGGAGCGGATTCGATGAAAAGGGTCCTTATGAAGGGTAAATAGAAGTTGACAAATCACATTGTGGTTATTCGTAGGTAAGAAAACGTTCTTGCTAGAACCCTATTGCAGCCACGTAAAAGATGCAACAACAATTAGAGGACGTCTAACTTGTTTTTGCAGCAATTGCTTTGTGATGTGATATGGCCAAAAGTTATGATGAATGATGAATGATATATTGTGATGTCTGAGATCATGTTCTTGTAATAGGAATCACGACTTGCATGTCGATGAGTATGACAATCGGCAGGAGCCATAGGAGTTGTCTTAATTATTGTATGACCTGCGTGTAAATGATTTAACGCCATGTAATTACTTTACTTTATTGCTAAACCGTTAGCCATAGTAGTAGAAGTAATATTTGGCGAGCAACTTCATGGAGACACGATGATGGAGATCATGGTGTCATGCCGGTGACGAAGATGATCATGGAGCCCCGAAGATGGAGATCAAAGGAGCTATATGATATTGGCCATATCATGTCACTACTATATAATTGCATGTGATGTTTATTATGTTTATGCATCTTGTTTACTTAGAACGACGGTAGTAAATAAGATGATCGCTTATAATAATTTCAAGAAAGTGTTCCCCCTAACTGTGCGCCGTTGCTAAAGTTCATCGTTTCGAAGCACCACGTAATGATCAGGTGTGATAGATTCCTACGTTCACATACAACGGGTGTAAGATAGTTTTACACATGCAAAACACTTAGGTTAACTTGACGAGCCTAGCATGTACAGACATGGCCTCGGAACACAGAGACCGAAAGGTCGAACATGAGTCGTATGGAAGATACGATCAACATGGAGATGTTCACTGATGATGACTAGTCCGTCTCACGTGATGATCGGACACGGCCTAGTCGACTCAGATCATGTAACACTTAGATGACTAGAGGGATGTCAAATCTGAGTGGGAGTTCATTAAATAATTTGATTAGATGAACTTAATTATCATGAACTTAGTCTAAAATCTTTGCAAAATATGTCTTGTAGATCAAATGGCCAACGCTCATGTCAACATGAACTTCAACGCGTTCCTAAAGAAAACCAAGCTAAAAGATGATGGCAGCAACTATACGGACTGGGTCCGGAACCTGAGGATCATCCTCATAGCTGCCAAGAAAGCATATCACTACTGGAAACAAGGAATTTGCCATCAGTTAGCTCTTTGCCGTCTGCCAGCGGATGGCAAAGAACGTCTTTGCCATCTTCTTACAAAAAACAGACGGCAAAGAACTGACAGATGGCAAAGAACCTGGTTGCCATTAGCCAGTTCTTTGCCATCCGCCAGCAGATGGCAAAGAATCTTTGCCATCCGCTGGCAGATGTCAAAGAGGTGGGTAGGGTCCAGTGTTGTAACGGCCTATCAACCCACCTCTTTGCCATCTGCCAGTAGATGGCAAAGAATCTTTTCCGTCTGCTGGCAGATGGCAAAGAAGTGGGTGGTGCCCAATGGATGACGGCGCTGTAACGGCCCAGTAGCCCCACCTCTTTGCCATCTGCCAGCCGCTGGCTGATGGCAAAGATATGGGCCTTTGCCATCCGCTGGCTGATGACAGAGAAGTCGGACTATCTCCTCCCCTCTCTTCTTCTAAAAAAAATCTCCTCCCCTCTCTCCCAGCCCGCCCCCACCCCTCTCTCTCTCCCATCCCGGCCATGTGAGGGATCGATCCGTGGGACTTGTGGAGCGACCAATCAGAATCAGGGGCAATGAGCGATCCACCAAAATCTCTACTCCTAATGGACGAATTGGTTGAATAGCCCCCCCCACTTTCAACCGGTTTATTTTCAACCGGTTTATTTTCAACCGGTTTTTCTTTGTCCCACCCCCCACTAGCCCCTCCCACCGGTTTTTCTCTTTTCTCGTCCGACCGGCAATACCCAACGTATTTATGGTAATCTCTACTCCTAATGGACGAATTGGTTGAATAGTCCCCCCCACTTTCAACCGGTTTATTTTCAACCGGTTTATTTTCAACCGGTTTTTCTTTGTCCCACCCCCCACCAGCCCCTCCCACCGGTTTTTCTCTTTTCTCGTCCGACCGGCAATACCCAACGTATTTATGGTAATCAATCATAATTAATCCACGTATAGTAATAAATCAATCCAGGTATGGTAAGGTCATAACTCAGGAAATTTTGAATATGGCAATTATATGGTAATAAATTTAAATTACCCCAAAGGCTATCAATCCAGATATGGTAAGGCCATAACTCGGGAAATATCGAATATGGTAATAAATTTAAATTACCACCAGGTATGGTAAGGCTATCCACGTATAGTAATAAATCATATAGTAATAAATCATAATTAATCCACGTATAGTAATAAATCAATCCAGGTATGGTAAGGTCATAACTCAGGAAATTTTGAATATGGTAATAAATTTAAATTACCCCAAAGGCTATCAATCCAGGTATGGTAAGGCCATAAATCGGGAAATATCGAATATGGTAATAAATTTAAATTACCCCAAAGGCTATCAATCCAGGTATGGTAAGGCCATAACTCGGGAAATATCGAATATGGTAATAAATTTAAATTACCACTAGGTATGGTAAGGCTATCCACGTATAGTAATAAATCATATAGTAATAAATCATAATTAATCCACGTATAGTAATAAATCAATCCAGGTATGGTAAGGTCATAACTCAGGAAATTTTGAATATGGTAATTATATGGTAATAAATTTAAATTACCCCAAAGGCTATCAATCCAGGTATGGTAAGGCCATAACTCGGGAAATATCGAATATGGTAATAAATTTAAATTACCACCAGGTATGGTAAGGCTATCGATCCAGGTATGGCACGCCCTCACCTGATCACCTATCACAATCTCCAGCCCCACGCACGCACCAAAGAACCCACCCGGCACCAAACGCAGCTCCTCTCGACCCCCTCGAGTAAACGCCGCCACCGTCGTGCGATCTTCCTGACACAGACGCCGTCGCCGCCTCCTTCCCACCTACGGCGTCCCCCACGTCCATGGTGACGGCGCTCGCGTCCTACACTGACCCTCCGCCTCATATAGGTTGGTCGTTGATGGAGTGGGATGTGCCGCTGCGGTTTGGGGAGGCGCAATCACGATCTGGTTGGGATCTCAGTGTGGACTCGTTCTCTACGATGAAGGATGGCGCTGCCTCCCTGGCAAATGGGATCGGAGGAAGGGGCTCTACGTCGTGAATGTCGGCGAGGCAGCGGCCGAAGGCGAGCCCGACGGTGAGCACGGGTGTTCGTCCCATGAAATAGGCGGCCACGGAGGGCGGATCTGAGGCCACCCCAATCGCCGGTGGCCCTTCCTCCCATCGCTCATCGCCTCCATTCTCTCTCTCCTCTAAATCTTTGTCGCCCCTGCCTGATTCTGGCCGACGCCATCCGGCTCTCGCATCGACCACCACCAGCACGGCTGCGGACGAGGCGCAACCGCAGACGCCGCCGCCGCCATCCTCATCCACCTCCTCCACCATCCTTCCCAGCCGTCGTCGGGGGCACCCGCCATCTGCGCTCTAGCCCACCCGCTCCCTCCTATCCCCTCCCCCTGCCTGCCAGCCCCGTGATCCATCGCACAGATGGCAGGTACTACAGCGACCTCCTCCCCAGCGGATCCGGCCTCCTCCGATGGAGATCCATCCTGGGCACCGCCTTATTCTCATGCGTGCACGTCTATATCAACGTCTCATTCCACCTCACCTCACCTGAGCCTTTACCTTCCCACCTCTGCTTCAGATCCACATCACTTTGCAAGGTATGTGCTTGATTGTTCCGAACTGGATCGATGGATTATGCAAGGTACTTTGGGTGTCGTCATTGACGGCAATTGTCACGCCATGCTACCATCGGAGGGGTCCCTCATCGATGATTAGGGTCTTCCGAACTGCACGAGCTCCATTGAGAAGGATGTTTTTAATTCTGGTTTTGCCTACATGCTTTCTTTGCCTGTATCTACTTAGCTAATGTCTTCTTATAGATAGTAGCTGCTGAAGTGGTGATCAAAGTTGTTCACTATAAGGAAACAACCATGATAACAAAAGTGTATATTCCCTGACCTTTGACCTGAAGTACTTTTTCATTAGAAACTTGCAACAGCCAGGCATTGAAATTAGCAACAGCTTCGTACGTACTGAACTAATTTGCAGCAACACGTACTGAACTAAGTTAGGTTATGCTCATCGTTCCAACATGCTTAGTGATAACCACCTAGCAAGCTGATCAAACATGAAAAAATTGAAGTGCTACTGCTAATCGTACTATTCTGAATGTGAAAATCTATTTAATTGGCTCTTCTCTAATTGTACACTTGCATAAATCTCAGATCTTGCAAATTACAGTATAACCATAAAAGTCATGCTTTGACTCCTATAGGGCCTTTTGCACTTTAATATGACTAATAATTTGCCTTAATATCACAGATTGTATTACTACCTTTCTAAGTGAATGACATTCAAGAAGGTCATTAAATAAAACCAAGAAATCCTTCTGGTATTGGAGTGTAGGAAAGTTGAGACTATAAAACCAAAAGGTTATATTTACGTTTATTAGAGAAGGTTCTTTACTTTTTATAGGAAAACACAAAATGTTGCGATGTAGAGTCTAGGTGGTGGGCCTCCTTGATCCACTTGGTGGATGAGGGCGACTCCGGTCCTGGCACCCATAGTGCCAGTGATCCAAAAATCATAGGGCCTGGATATAGCTCTAGCAGACGTATGCGGCTTGCGCATCGAGCTTGGTCGTCTCGAGCATGGAGATAGGCGAGTTGTAGACCAAGAGCTGGTACAGAGATAGGCGAGTTGTAGACAAGAGCTGGTGGGCAGCAAGAAACGCATGCACACCAAAGAACAAATCTGAGTCACATGCCTACTTCTATTGGTTTCTACAAAGAGCGGCTAGCTTAGATCTTAGACCAGTCGGTCACTGTCGAGGTCGCCAAGGTGATCTTACAGCACCGCCGTGGGGATTTCTCATGATTTTATGTAGGCAAGCCGCAAGCGGTGGTGGTGATTGGCTGGGTGGTGTCGCTGCCTTGGGAAGAGACGAAGTGATGGTAAAAGTAAGCAGGATCCGATGATTCTTCCGTGGGGATAGCCAAAGTCAAGATGTCGACTACAGACTCGTCGCAGACTTGCAGTGAACCTGGATGCGGCAAGCCTGATTTGTGGATCGATGGCGGGTCTTGACTTTGTTAGGCCGGGATTGGATGGTTGCGGAGGGTGGTGTGCTTGATTGGGTTCCCATGGAAGAATGTGGCCTCCTCGTGGATCTGGTCATGCCCATCCTAGAGAACATTGTGTCCCTAGCTCCCTCGAGGAGCAAGGACAGTGCAAGCGGCAGCAGGGGGTAGGGGTAGATGTGGGGAGGGATGTCGGCGGCTGCTCGAGGTCATCATGATGAAACCCTTGACGTCCCATCTTTATCAATGGAAGTGGAAGAGCACGAAGTCGAGATTGGATAGGAGTTTGAGTTCTTTTTGGCACCGATCGGTTCCCCACTTTAGAGATGTATTTTTTTGCGTGCGAGCAAACAGTGGGTTGATTCTAAAAGGGATAGGCACTTTTCAACAGAAGTGCATGACGGACCAAAAATATGACCTCATTTTATTTGTTTGATAGATATCGTATTATTCGTTGTTGTTCGTTCGGTGAAATTTTCTAATATTTGATTGTTGTGTTTCTAATTAGAGCACCCCATAATCACCCAATACGAGGGGATGATAAATGAAAGATACTGATTATAAATTTTAAAGAGCCCGTGGCAACGCACGGGCGTTATACTAGTACAAGAAGTAGTATAGTACTATTTTTTTTTTGTTTCTCGGGAGAGGAGAGGAAGCGGCCACCCAACCCCCAACCCCAGCCCAGCCCCAGCCCGTTCCCCTCCCCACCCATGCCGCCGCCGCCGGAGCCACCCACCGCCCCGCCTCCCTCACACAGACCTCACCGCCGGCCATGGCCTTCCCCAACAGCCGCCGCTCCGGCCCTCTCCCCCTCCCCTCCCCTTATCACAAGACAAGAGAAGAGAAGAGGGAGGGAAATCGATCGCGACCGAGCAGGTCAAGCGGCGACAATGGCGCGCCCAGACCCGCCAGCGTCGTCGTCGTCGAGCTCTGCTGGGCGGCGCAGTCCGGTAGAGTAGGAATGAGGGGGCGGTGGGACGCCTCCCCTGCTCGAGCTGCTCCAAGCGAGCGACCACAGCGCCGGATCCACCTCCACAACCACCCCCCGGCGGCCACGGAAGGTCAGGGACCTTCGTCCGGTCCGTGTGCTTCTTCTCCATGGAGCTCCGACACCGCAGCAGCCGCATCCATGGAAGGTCCCTCTTCTCCTCCCCGCCTCTCTCTCCCTCCCTCCCTCTGTTTGTTTCGATCTGGAAACTGTCTGATTCGATTTCCTCACATGCGCACGTGCTTCTTCCGCTCTCCGCTGCTCCAACCCTAGTGCCGACGCCATGGACCTCGTCAATCGTGGTTTGCTGCTGCCGCCGACCGTTTCCCTGACAAGTTGACACCAAAGCCACCATTGTCAAAGCCGCCGTTGGCCGGCGTTGCCACTGGTCGCTGCTCCACGCATCTTGTCGGTGCTGCGAGGCGATGCCATCTACATATGTTGCTGCAGCCTGGGAGGTGGCAGGGTCTCCAGGTATGCACACTGCTCACGCCCATACCCACGGCTGTAGCGTCGCTCTGCTGCATGAATCATTCCATCAGGCTGCTAATTCCAACCACCTCTTCCGATTTTGCGAAGGTGATGCCCTCTTTGCTGCCCAATCGTTGAAGATGCCATAGGACGAGATCCTCTGCTGCTGCTGTGTCTGGTGGTTGAAGAAGGGGTGTGCTGGGAAGAGGAGGCAGTGTTGAGAGTGCTCGATCTGGAACAGGACGAGCTTGGGCTGCATCGGTGTGTTTGCTGCTGCTGAATTTGCTAACTACTACTGCTCCCTATAGCGTTATTACATTTGGCTTCGTGCTTTACCAACGACCTCTCCTTCTAGACCTGGCTACGCAGGTCATCGGAGACGGAGAGGATAGTGGAGTATATAGTAAGTACTTTGTTTTCTGTGTGTGGCTAATGGGTTGATTCCATTTTATGCAGGCTCTGGTTCTCAACCTCCAACATGAGTCCCTTTCTTCCGTGCCTCGAACTCCACGAGTCATCATGGGCACTGCAGATGCGGAGGAGTTTTTCCGGGGCGATCTGCTTGTTCCCGGCCGCGCTGGTGTCAACTACCTCGAGCCACTATGACCATCCCAACCACGCTCACCCCCCTGTAAGTCATGTGTTTCTCCTACCAGATCAAAACAATTGTCAATTTTTGGAGTACAGTTGTGTATCAGATCCGTTCATGATTGAAATCGTGGTCCCCTAAACATGTGATTTGTGAAATGTTTAGGAACGAATTGTTTGTGGATCTGCAAAGGGGGATTCAATTAATTTTCAGTTGTAGAAAAGGGAGAAGGGGGATTCAATTAATTTTCCTCCTCAAGATCAAAGAAACAAAATCTTTGTGGCGATGATAGAAGGGGTTCACGACTTCACGTTAATACACAGACTATTGGTAAGGGCATTAAAACATATATCTGGTGTGAAATGGTCGTACATGCTTGATTAGAATATTTTCAAGTGTTGTAGGTGTACGGCTGTGGGGAAACATTTTCATGGTCTAATTTTCTAATTAATGTATGCACGAGACATGAATCTTGGATTCTAAACTTTTTCCTCGATGTTTGGGCTTCCTCTAACTTTTCGTATATTGCACACAACACAACACATAGATTCATGTCTTCCATGCTTGCTGTCTTGTAACAAACAGATGTTGGGATGGATACTAATTTTCTAAATGATTTGAACTCATGTTGTTTTCTATTCTACTGTCATTGGTTCATCATTCTGAACCATTCAATTGTTGGAACTCCGGCATATATTGGTCCTGAAGTTATGCTGAAGAAAGAATATGATGCAAGCTATGATCCATCCTATTTTGTGCTTTAAACGGTCTGCTGCATACTCTGCCATCTGCTGCATAACTTAATTCTGTTTGCTCGGCCATAAAAGCCTTACTTGATTTCTGAATCTTCCATTCACCTTTCGTTGTCATGAGTGGTGAATGGTCTTGAGGAGTAACCATTTAGATACTGTATGTTTTTTTGCTCAAACACGATCTCGACATTGATAATAGCAGAGAGATAATATACGCCTTATAATCTTGTAACTGTAGAAAAAAGTATAGATAACCCCCAGAAGTATCCTGTTTGGATCACATAACCCCCCCATGTTTAAAACCGAGTTCTTAATCCCCTGAACTATTCTAAACCAGACATATCACCCCCTAGCACCCACTTAAGTAGTTTGGGACCGTGCTTTTGCATATGTGGCGCCTGGGCTGGGCCCATCGACCGGCCACGTCGGACTGGGCCTGCTGGGTGCGGTCTAAATGACGCCCTCGAGCAGGTTCGACCCAGACTCGGCCTCTTCGCCTCGCAATTTAGCGTGAGCTTTTTAATTTTTCAGCAGTGTACTACAGCAAATTGTTGATCATTATACTGTTCTGTATGCAATGCTATGTTAAAGAAGGAAACTTTTGACAACAAATATTTTATGACTGTACTATTCTGTATGGAATGGTGTGTTGCAAGATATTTTATCAGAAGTGTACATATTATTGGCATCAAATTCAGAAATAGACAGCAAATTTCCATAGCATTGAAGATCTTAAATTCACACAATAAGTTCCATGGAATACTCAGGTTCAACCTGATAAAAGCTACAGGTCTTTGACATGCAAAACTCCACAAACGACACTTAATTGTCAAGGAATTTGATGTTTCACATCAAATAAAAGCACACACTTCTATCTGGTGTTACACATCAACTACGTGACATTGAAAAACAATCTGGGCATTCACTTTTTCCGCAGTGAGAAGTCATTCCAGCCTGTTATTTGTTTGCACTTGCATCTGCTGTGAGCTTGAAGAAGCCCTGTTGTGAATGCTCAGATTGTATGTGCATCTGCTGTGAGCTTGAAGAAGCACTTGCATCAACTACGTAACTATATGTGCAGAAGTAGTTGTGGTGTTCCTTCCACCTTATGAATTAGTCTGTGAAGAG
This sequence comes from Triticum aestivum, assembly GCF_018294505.1. Lineage (NCBI taxonomy): Eukaryota > Viridiplantae > Streptophyta > Magnoliopsida > Poales > Poaceae > Triticum > Triticum aestivum. The sequence continues at coordinate 315,477,109 of NC_057801.1, forward strand.
GTGAATAGTCAGGAGCCCCATGGAGCCAAACAAACATTATGTTCAGGCTACAGATTATATTCATACTACAGCTTGAGTCTGAATTTGTATTGATACACGAAAATGTCATGTGTGCCAAGAAAAGTATGTTAACTGTACAATCAATTTTGGTGTGCATTTCTTATTTATTTTTGAGTCGGACGTGTGCATTTCTAATTAGAAGTAGAAGAAGAAAGATGTGACACGGACTTCCTAAGATCACATACACATAGTTGAATAGTATAATTAGAATAATAATAATAAAATTCAAAAAGCTTATTTATTTTGGCTACAAATTTGCTGGAGTGTTATAGATGTGCATACCATTTCGTGAAGGAATAACATAAATGGTGGTCGGGACAAATGAAAATTGATCATTTTTAAAGCTTCTTGGAGCATCGATTTTGTTTAATATTGTGCAAAGCATCACAAATATTTTTTCTTCATGAAATTTTGCACATAACCAAAAAATGTAATTTTGTTGGGGAGCAGGATTGCACATGTGATCTAAGATAAAGATATAAGTACTGTTAGACATGAGACCTACTCGCGCACATGTCAATCTCAATATGCATCTTGTTGTTCCGTGCAACGCACAGGCATCTTACTAGTGTTATCCTAAAATTGGCTAATTGTGGCTCATATTGTTTTCCCTAGGTAGCTCATGGCGAGTGATGGTGTTATCATAAAATTGGCTAATTGTGGCTCATATTGTTTTCCCTAGGTAGCTCATGGCGAGTGATGCGTGAGCCGTCTCGATCCTTTTGCTATGTTATTATATTTTAGCCATGAAGGATTTACTGCTTGTCAGTTCGTAGTGGTTCCGGCTGTTTGCTGAACTTCTGTTCTTGCTTGTGCTATTTTTTTTACTGTTTAGATGGCTCAATTTACTTCCAATTTTACTCTTGAGTTTTCCCATGCATGCATACTCTTATACCCCTCCTACTTGCTTGTTGGTCCTATGCTCTGCCTTTGTGAGGTGTAATTGTTCAATTTTGTTCATAGTCGAGCATTGGATGATATTGTATTTGTCATGATGTGCATGGTTCATGAACTATGCTAACCTGCAGCTTCGTTGTACTACTGATAGTAGGATAATGCAAGTTTTGACAATACATGCATGTTTCTGCATCATAATAATCTTCTTCTTCTAGTCTTCTTCTTCTAACTTTCTTCTTTCCCATTTTACAAATTTGCTTAAGATCATGGAAGCTTGGGTTTATGGAGTGCTTGTATTTAGTTTTTGTTTTGACGTTGTGAAACTTGCTACCTATGGATGAAATTGTGTAATATTGATGAAACTATGTATATGTACGGATGAAACTTGCTACTATTGGTAACATGTGTTGGATATATATGTGTTCATGACTATTGGTAATATGTGTTGAATATGCTATATTGGTCATATAAATATATTTGTGTTTGATTTTCTGTGAAAAGGAACTGATATAAGAAAAATCAAAATTAAATGGGGCAATATAGTCACTTTTCCATCTGCTGGCAGATGGCAAAGAGGCCACGTGTCATCTACATGTAAAATTTGGGCTGGCCTATTTGGGCTCTTTGCCATCTGCTGGCATATGGCAAAGAGCCTGCAGCCTTTGCCATCTACTGGCAGACGGCAAAGTATGCCGTTAGCCTTCTAACGGGGCTAACCCCGTTAAAAGCCTTTGCCATCCGCCGACCATGCCTTTGCCATCTGCAATGGCAGATGGCAAAGTGCCAGATTCTAGTAGTGTATGTCCTAGAAGGACCGCTAGGTGAAGCACCCATCCCAGAGAACCAAGACGTTATGAATGCTTGGCAGTCACGTGCTGATGATTACTCCCTCGTTGAGTGCGGCATACTTTACAGCTTAGAACCAGGGCTCCAAAAGCGTTTTGAGCAACACGGAGCATATGAGATGTTCGAGGAGCTGAAAATGGTTTTCCCAGCTCATGCCCGGGTCGAGAGATATGAAGTCTCCGACAAGTTCTATAGTTGTAATATGGAGGAAAATAGTTCTGTGAGTGAGCACATACTCAAAATGTCTGGGTTGCACAACCGCCTGTCCCAGCTGGACATTAACCTCCCGGACGAGGCGGTCATTGACAGAATCCTTCAGTCGCTCCCACCGAGCTACAAGAGCTTTGTGATGAACTACAATATGCAGGGGATGGAGAAAACCATTCCTGAAGTATTTTCAATGCTGAAGTCGGCATGGGTAGAGATCAAGAAAGAACATTAAGTGTTGATGGTCAATAAAACCATCAAGTTCAAGAAGGGCAAGGGTAAGAAGAACTTCAAGAAGGACGGCAAAGATGTTGCCGCGCCCGGTAAGCCAGTTGCCGGAAAGAAGTTAAAGAATGGACTCAAGCCTGAGACTGAGTGCTTTTATTGCAAAGGGAAGGGTCACTGGAAGCGGAACTGCACCAAATACTTAGCGGACAAGAAGGCCGGCAACATTAAAGGTATATTTGATATACATGTAATTGATGTGTACCTTACTAGTACTCGTAGTAACTCCTGGGTATTTGATAACGGTCCCGTTGCTCATATTTGTAACTCACATCAGGAGCTGCGGAATAAGCAGAGACTGGCGAAGGACGAGGTGACGATGCGAGTCAGGAATGGTTCCAAGATCGATGTGATCGCCGTCGGCACGCTACCTCTACATTTACCTACGGGATTAGTTTTAAACCTCAATAATTGTTATTTAGTGCCAAGTTTGAGCATGAACATTGTATCTGGATCTCGTTTAATGCGAGATGGCTACTCATTTAAATCCGAGAATAATGGTTGTTCTATTTATATGAGAGATATGTTTTATGGTCATGCCCCGATAGTCAATGGTTTATTCTTGATGAATCTCGAACGTAATGTTACACATATTCATAATGTGAATACCAAAAGATGTAAAGTTGATAACGATAGTCCCACATACTTGTGGCACTGCCGCCTTGGTCACATTGGTGTCAAGCGCATGAAGAAGCTCCATGCTGATGGACTTTTAGAGTCTCTCGATTATGAATCATTTGACACATGCGAACCATGCCTCATGGGCAAAATGTCCAAGACTCCGTTCTCCGGAACAATGCAGCGAGCAACCAACTTATTGGAAATCATACATACTGATGTGTGTGGTCCAATGAGCGTTGAGGCTCGCGGAGGATATCGTTATGTTCTCACTCTGACTGATGACTTGAGTAGATATGGGTATGTCTACTTAATGAAACACAAGTCTGAGACCTTTGAAAAGTTCAAGGAATTTCAGAGTGAGGTAGAGAATCAACGTGACCGAAAGATAAAATTCTTACGATCAGATCGTGGAGGAGAATATTTAAGTCACGAATTTGGTACACACTTAAGGAAATGTGGAATCATTTCACAACTCACGCCGCCTGAAACACCTCAGCGTAACGGTGTGTCCGAACGTCGTAATTGCACTCTATTGGATATGGTGCGATCTATGATGTCTCTTACTGATTTACCGCTATCATTTTGGGGATACACTCTAGAGACAGCTACATTCACTTTAAATAGGGCTCCGTCTAAATCCGTTGTGTACCACACCGTATGAATTATGGTTTGGGAAGAAACCTAAGCTGTCATTTCTAAAAGTTTGGGGATGCGATGCTTATGTCAAGAAACTTCAACCTGAAAAGCTCGAACCCAAGTCGGAAAAATGCGTCTTCATAGGATACCCTAAGGAAACCATTGAATATACCTTCTACCTCAGATCCGAAGGCAAGATCTTTGTTGCCAAGAGCGGATCCTTTCTGGAAAAAGAGTTTCTCTCGAAAGGAGTAAGTGGGAGGAAAGTAAAACTCGATGAAGTACTACCTCTTGAACCGGAAAGTAGTGCAGCTCAGGAAAATGTTCCTGTGGTGCCTACACCAACTGGAGAGGAAATTAATGATGATGATCAAGGTACTTCGTATCAAGTTGCTACCGAACTTCGTAGGTCCACAAGGACACGTTCCACACCAGAGTGATATGGCAACCTTGTCCTGGAAATCATGTTGTTAGACAATGGTGAACCTTCAAACTATGAAGAAGCGATGGCGGGCCCAGATTCCAACAAATGGCTTGAAGTCATGCAATCCGAGATAGAATCCATGTATGAAAACAAAGTATGGACTTTGACAGACTTGCCGATGATCGGCGAGCGATAGAAAACAAATGGATCTTTAAGAAGAAGACGGACGCGGATGGTAATGTCACCATCTATAAAGCTCGACTTGTCGCTAAGGGTTATCGGCAAGTTCAAGGAGTTGACTACGATGAGACTTTCTCTCCCGTAGCGAAGCTGAAGTCCGTCCGAATCATGTTAGCAATTGCCGCATACTATGATTATGAGATATGGTAGATGGACGTCAAAACGGCATTCCTTAACGGCTATCTTAAGGAAGAACTGTATATGATGCAGCCAGAGGGTTTTGTCGATCCTAAGAATGCTAACAAGGTATGCAAGCTCCAGCGATCTATTTATGGGCTGGTGCAAGCATCTCGGAGTTGGAACATTCACTTTGATGAGATGATCAAAGCGTTTGGGTTTATGCAGACTTATGGAGAAGCCCGCGTTTACAAGAAAGTGAGTGCGAGCTTTGTAGCATTTCTCATATTATATGTAGATGACATACTTTTGATGGGAAATGATATAGAACTTTTGGACAACATTAAGGCCTACTTGAATAAGTGTTTTTCAATGAAGGACCTTGGAGAAGCTGCTTAATATTAGGCATCAAGATCTATAGGGATAGATCGAGACGCCTCATAGGTCTTTCACAAAGCACATACCTTGATAAGATATTGAAGAAGTTCAAAATGGATCAGTCCAAGAAAGGGTTCTTGTCTGTATTGCAAGGTGTGAGATTGAGCTCGGCTCAATAACCGACCACGGCAAAGATAAAGAAGAGATGAGTGTCATCCCCTATGCCTCAGCCATAGGATCTATTATGTATGCCATGCTGTGTACCAGACCTGATGTAAACCTTGCCGTAAGTTTAGTAAGAAGGTACCAAAGTAATCCCGGCAAGGAACACTGGACAGTGGTCAAGAATATCCTGAAGTACCTGAAAAGGACAAAGGACATGTTTCTCGTTTATGGAGGTGATGAAGAGCTCGTCGTAAAGGGTTACGTCGACGCTAGCTTCGACACAGATCTGGATGACTCTAAGTCACAAACCGGATACGTGTATATGTTGAATCGTGGAGCAGTAAGCTGGTGCAGTTGCAAGTAGAGCGTCGTGGCGGGATCTACATGTGAAGCGGAGTACATGGCAGCCTCGGAGGCAACACATGAAGCAATATGGATGAAGGAGTTCATCACCGACCTAGGAGTCATCACTACTAGGGAAAAGGCTAGCAGCAGCGTGGGTTTTAGGTGTATCAGTAGCGCGGGGTGGGCGCTACTAATAAGGCGCTACAGCTAACATATAGCAGTAGCGCGTGGTCACCGGCGCTACTGCTACACAAGTGTAGTAGCAGCGCGGTTACTGGGAGCACGCTACTGCTAGTAGCTCTAGCGCCCTTTGCAGCAACGCGCTACTGCTATAGCGGCGCTACTGCTAACTTCTATACACTCGCTACTCCTAATTTAACAGGTTTTTTTGTTTTTTTGGGCATATTTGTTTTGTATTTGAACAGGCTTTATAGAAGAATCTTTAGCACATAGAAATGTCATCATGATACACATACACATGCCTGTGAGACCACGAATATAATCATAGCATATACATACAAATAGTCTCATCATAATCATCATCCAACACAAAGTGGTCTCTCGTCATCATCTCGAAAATAGCGATACAAGTCCTCGATTACTTGCAAATACATCGTCATCCATCTAAATAGTGGTATACGCGAGAAGAGCTATCACTTTGAGTACATGAGTTCGTATCCCTCTCTCGCATTAGCGTGAACCTAAACTAACTACTGCCTGTCGCTCGGAAACCGGAAACCGGCAACACCTGGGCCTGACACTCCGGCCACTCATCGTATATATACTCCTGGCGTAGCACTTCTTTGCCATCGATGATCTATGCACCTGCATCGTCACATGAGTCGATGATATGCAACATATATAGTTGAGCAACAGAAAGAGACAGACTTGACAAAAATAGAAACAACATATCATAAGCATAAATAACAAAGTTCATCGTACCCAAAATGCCCTAACTAGAGTGATATTCGCTAGTCGAGGAGGAGGACGGTTTAATTACATCACAAATAAAGTTTCACTGCGCATAACTCAAAGTTTTGTCATACAGAAAGTATGGACTAAACAGACACATTGTCATATATCGACAATCACTCCAACATGCCGTGCCATCCATCGAGGTCAGGGAGGTAGTCCCCGAGCTTAGTGAAAGGCTTCATGTCGAGACGCTGAGAGGCTATCCATGTTCGGGCGTCTTCCCGCGACATTTGTCCTTCTTCGTAGAACATCCCTGTTTTTCCGACGACCTCTTTCATGATGATTTGGGCAAGTTCGCGCTGGATGTTATAGAACTCAGCTCGAAGTCGATGATCCTCGATATCTCCTATGTCCTTTGCCCATTGCAGAATATGGGCATCGCCAGATCTAGGTGACATGTGAAGGTTCTGGTCATCCCGTCTGTACTCCAGCATGTGGTGTAGGACATAGAATCCATCATTAAGAGAATCGTTCGGTTGCTGGATGCAGCAGAAGTCGGTCTTATGGCTGAAGGCAGCCCTGCCGCCCCTTCTCTTCTTGTCCCTAACCTCTCCACCCCTTGCTTGGTAGTAAAACATAGCACTGTCGAGAACATCTTTGATGTGGGTGTAATCCTTTTTGTGAATGTTCTTCGACGAGTCCAAGTAAAGAGCGTGGGAGAATCGGGGGTAGAGGATGATGAGGACGGCACGCCCGCCGCTGCGCAAAATAAGTACACCTCAAATTAATTAGCCTCCACCATGCAAATAAACTATTGAAATCGACGGAAGGGTAGCAGCGCGGATGACTTACACGGGATGATAAGGCACGAGAATCGCCTCCTTGTCCTTATTGGCGAGCATGAAACTGACGATGTAATCCCTCGCATATTCACGCTGCTCTGCACAGACTCCCAAGAAGCTCCCGTGCATGTAGTACGGGTCAGCAACACAGATATGACGTATCTGCTCAACCCCAATGATGTAGTTCATGTGCAAGGCATAAAGGCGGACAAACGTAAAATCCAGCTTCTTCACGTGAAACATGTCGAATATGTAATCGAATTGGAGGAAGAACTTATCCGCAGGGAAGCTGTCGACGTACGACATTTGCCGCGGAACCTTAACCACGTAGAGTGGGTATCCTGGATCTTTTGAGGCGATGAGGCATTTCTCTACCCGCAGCACATCGTCATGAAGTCTCCTTAGATCGCCGAATCTGGCCCGTAGCACTGTTGCAGGTAGGATTGGTTGACCGGGGATATGCCATTTATCCGCATCGGGGATATCTATACGGTCCTGAAGCCGAGGCTACTGAGGCGGCTGGATCATAGAATCAGCTTTTTTGCCTTTCTTCGCTCTCTCCTAGACTTCTTTACTACCGGAAGGTCGTCAATAATACGTTGAGACGGTAATTCAGGCACCGACTCATGACGCTCAAACCCTGAGGAGGCGTCAGTATAGACATACTGTTCAGCGCCATCGTCATCCTCATCCTCATCCATGGCGACGTCATCAGCGACTAATGGAGCCTCCTCCTTACCCCGTCCGCTATCACCCAACCCGACACCCGACGCTAATTGGGTAGGTGGGGTGTTGATGTTCATACCTTGCTGAGGCTGCGTGCTCGTGGGTGTGCTCCCGGCCGCCTTCAGACGAAGCAGACTCTTTGGCCACAACAGGACCCACCCATTGCAACAATCACCAAGCCGCCGCGGTGTCTCCTCGTCATCCACCAGTAGTGTTGGAGGAGGCAAATTCTCGTGGCCCGGTTCGACACTGGCCATGGAAACCTTGAAGACGTTCGAGGGGATCGGCCGGTTGTGGAATAATGGTTCCTTCGGCTTCATTATCGTCGCCTTCCCCACGGCCACCTTCTGGTCGCCAATGGTGTACAATATGGTGCATGGGGTTTCGTCGGCCTGCAAAGAAAAGTCTGCGACGTGAGACATCCGAAAGGCAACGAAAATGGGAGATTATACATTTATATTGAAGGGGGCCGGTGTGACAGATACCTTGAGGGCGTCGAGCTCAGCCAAAGACGAAGCACCGCCGAGCACGTCCGGTGCGGGAGCAGGTGCGGGAGCCGGTGCGGGAGCAGGTGCTCCCAAGAAGTCAGCAAGGGGAAAGTCCTCTGCATTTTTTTCTGGATTTTTCCTTGTCCAAGTGATAACGCCCATCATCAAGGAAGTAGAAAAATCTGCAACCACCTGTTTTGCGGCAGCTACCGCTGTTGCGACTGTCTGAGATGATTTCTTCTCAACCGCAATCTCAACCTTCTTGTCGATGTTTTCTTCAGTTAACCTCCGTCTTTCCTTTCTCTCCTCCGTGGTCTCACGATAGTACTTCTTCCACATGGCGCCGTCTCCGACACCGTGCATGCGTCCATACGACGGTCGAATATCCACCGGTTGTCGTTTCAATATGTTCAACGCCCGGTTGAATGGAGTGTCCCACTTGGGCCTCGCAAATGCCTCAGACGGCGAGTCGCTTTCGGCCGCAATCCGGTGCTGCTCTCTCTGCAAAAGGCACAAGGATCGGTTACAAATATGACTAACATGTGCAGTCGAATTGATCAGAAACTAAAATTACCAGCACTCTCATGAACTCCGTAATGACCGGTGTTGTCTCGTAAACCTTCTTCACTGGGTCCCAACGGTGCCGGGCCCTCAGGACGTCACGCTCCTGTGGGACGGTGAAATCCGCCAAGGGGTCTGGGATGCCCAGACTCGCGGCTTCCGCGTCCTCCTTGGCCCATTTGGACCTCTTTCCGCCGTAACCACGGCTTCCGAGGTGGTGGCTCCCAATGTTCCTCTTTTGAAGCCCCTTCATGTACTTAGACTTTTTTTTGGCAGCTTCGACCTTGCAAGCCTCCTTGAATATTTGAAACTGCTCTTCCGTGATTGTCGGATTATCCTTTACAATCTCGGAGTAGGGTTCCCCGTCATTGATCTTTGCTTTCACTCGATTTTTCCAGGCGGCCAACGCGTCGCTAAACTTGGTCATGGCGTGTTTGTTTATATTCTTCATTGCCGGGTCCTCATCTGGATCTTCATAATCCTTCTCATTCCGGCCCGGGAACAAGAATATCTGGTGAAACTTCTTTAGGAGGGAGCTCCTCGTATTTTCTATCTTCTGTAGTTTCTCATCATTGATGGTGGCGGTTGTCCGTACGATGCAGCCTATTTGATTGCCGTAGCACGCACGCGCTTCCTCGGGCGCCTTTGGCTCAAAATTGCCGTCGTCCACCTCCATGACCACCAGTCTAGTAGTCTTGAGTTTATTAGGAACCCGTTGCCTCTTTGCTTTCGGTTCTACACCGGCTCCGCTCCCCGAGGCAGCACCGGTCTCAGCTCCGGTCTCGATGCCGGTCTGAATCTCAGCGCCGGTCTCAGTCTCAGCACCGGTCTGCGTGTCGGTCTCAGTCCCTAATGCCACCAGTGGGCCCAGCAACAACATCGGTTGATCGTCGATAAGGCTAAAATATTCGTCTGCCGCCCGGTAGACGTCGTCGCAATCACCAGAACCCTGTCCTTCATCGTCGCTAGCCATGTTTCCTATGATTAAATCTAGTCAATTAATTCTAGACCTAATAAAATGAATAATGACATAAAAAAGGACTATTGTTTTGCAGGAATGTTGACTCCTTCCTAGTGCGGCAAATCCTTGGCACTCGATATGTCCTAGTTTGTAGCACAAGTCATGCCGAAATTCATGGAAAATTTCGGCATGACCTTTGCTAAAAAGTGGACAAATCGAGAACCTGAAATTTGCCGGAACAGAAATGAATCAACATTCCGGCAAAACATAGGCCACTCAGCATCATTCCCTGGAAACAACAAAGCCACTTGGGCACAATCGAACAACTTCAATGAAAAGATATAACATGAGCAAACACTATTGAGGAATTTGCATATAACATGGCCACTTCAATGAAAATATATAATCAACAATAATGGAATATGCAAATGAACATCAATGACATATAGCTATTGGTCTGTTTGACCAAGTTTTTGAAAAGAAAAACAATTCTGTTTTTTGTTTATAGCTAAATGCCATAGCTACTGTTTTTTTATTTATAGCTAAATACTTTTGTTTTTTGTCTAAAGCTAAAAGTCTAGGAACTACATTTTCTCTAACCCTTTTGACCTCACCAGAATTTCCACAGCAAGACCTTAGTACCTACACCCAGTTTCTTCAAAAATATTCAGGTCCATAGTCCAAATAATTCAAATTTCATTTGAATGAAATTTGGAACAAATTCAGGTCCGTAGTCAAAATATTTTTTATAGCTAAGTGTTTTTTGTTTATACCCTCTGTTAATTTAAATCTAAATGCTACTATTTATATACCCTCTATTAGTTTAAAGCTAAATGGAATTACTGTTTAGGAATTTTCATAAAAATTGCCCTAGCTAATTTCCTAAAAAAATTGCAAATCATTTTTCCTAAATGCTATAAAATGCCTACTACCCTAAAAAAATCTAGGGTTCATATTAACACCTAGGGTTCATATGAGCATAAACACAATATCAACACATATATAAAATTGCCCTAGCAGAGAGATATAGGAGGGTAGGGACAGAAGAGGCATAGCCTTACGGTCGGCGGCGAGGGCAGGCTCTGGCTCGGGCAGTGGCGGTGAGGTCGAGGGCGGCGGCGGCGAGCTCGAGGGAGGCGACAGTGAGGTCGACGACGGCCTCGGGCGGCGGCTGTGAGGTCGAGGGGGCGGCCTCGGGCGACGGCGGTGTGGTCGAAGGCGGCGGGCGGCGGCGGTGTGGTCGAAGGCGGCCTCGGGCGGTGGCGGTGTGGTCGAAGGCGCGCGGCAGGGCAACGACAGCGATGGAGCAGTTGGGGGACAGGGGGGAGTAGAGAGGGGGGGGGGGGAAGGACTTAGCAAAATTTTGAGCCAGGGCCGTCGGGATTTGAGTCAAACTAGAAGCAGCGCGTTTTGCTGAAACACGCTATAGCTAAGTTAGCTATAGCGTGTTCCAGAGAAACGCGTTGCAGCTAACCCTTTCTGTTTTCTTTTTCTTTGTCTTTTGTTTTCTTTACATTTTCTTTATTTCATTTCTCCTTTTTCTATTTCTTTCATTTTCATTTACTTTTCTACTTATTTTTCTATTTATTTTCTTTTACATAGCAGTAGCGCTGTACAGAAGAAACGCGCTGCTACAATGTTTTTAGCAGTAGCGTGCTTCTGGGAGAAGCGCTGCTACTATTCCTAGCCTACCGGCACTAGTGAGAGAATTTTAGTAGTAGCGCTTTTCGGTGAAGACGCGCTACTGCTAAAATAATGATTGTAGCGTGGTTTTGCAACAAGCGCTACTACTAAGTAGCACTAGCGCCGAGTTTGACCAACGCTACTGCTATACCTCTGTGTATAGCGTTTTCCCTAGTAGTGCATACCCAATGCATCAGGGCCAATCACTCTCTTCTGTGACAACACTGGAGCTATTGCCCTTACCAAGGAGCCCAGGTTTCACAAGAAGACCAGGCACATCAAGCATCGTTTCAACTTCATCCATGAAAATGTTCAAGATGGAGACATAGATATTTGCAAAGTACATACGGATCTGAATGTCGCAGATCCATTGACTAAACCTCTTTCGCGAGCAAAACATGATCAACACCAGAACTCTATGGGTGTTCGATTCATCACAATGTAACTAGATTATTGACTCTAGTGCAAGTGGGAGACTGTTGGAAATATGCCCTAGAGGCAATAATAAAAGGATTATTGTTATATTTCCTTGTTCATGATAATTGTCTTTTATTCATGCTATAATTGTATTATCCAGAAATCGTAATACACGTGTGAATACATGGACCACAATAGGTCCCTAGTGAGCCTCTAGTTGACTAGCTCGTTGATCAACAGATAGTCATGGTTTCCTGACTATGGACATTGGATGTCATTGATAACGGGATCACATCATTAGGAGAATGATGTGATGGACAAGACCCAATCCTAAGCATAGCACAAAGATCGTGTAGTTCGTTTGCTAGAGCTTTTCCAATGTCAAGTATCTTTTCCTTAGACCATGAGATCGTGTAACTCCCGGATACCGTAGGAATGCTTTGGGTGTACCAAACGTCACAACGTAACTGGGTGGCTATAAAGGTGCACTACAGGTATCTCCGAAAGTGTCTGTTGGGTTGACACGGATCAAGACTGGGATTTGTCACTCCGTATGACGGAGAGGTATCTCTGGGCCCACAAGGTAATGCATCATCATAATGAGCTCAAAGTGACCAAGTGTCTGGTCACGGGATCATGCATTACGGTACGAGTAAAGTGACTTGCTGGTAACGAGATTGAACAAGGTATTGGGATACCGACGATCGAATCTCGGGCAAGTAACGTACCGATTGACAAAGGGAATTGTATACGGGGTTGCTTAAATCCTCGACATCGTGGTTCATCCGATGAGATCATCGAGTAGCATGTGGGAGCCAACATGGGTATCCAGATCCCGCTATTGGTTATTGACCGGAGAGCAGTCTCGGTCATGTCTGCGTGTCCCCCGAACCCGTAGGGTCTACACACTTAAGGTTCGGTGACGCTAGGGTTGTAAAGATATAAGTATGCAGCAAACCGAAAGTTGTTCGGAGTCCCGGATGAGATCCGGATGTCACGAGGAGTTCCGGAATAGTCTGGAGGTAAAGAATTATATATGGGAAGTCGAGTTTCGGCCATCGGGAAAGTTTCGGGGGTCACCGGTATTGTACCGGGACCACCGGAAGGGTCCCGGGGGTCCACCGGGTGGGGCCACCCATTCCGGAGGGCCCCATGGGCTGAAGTGGGAGGGGTACCAGCCCCTAGTGGGCTGGTGCGCCCCCCTGGGCCCCCCTCTGCGCCTAGGGTTGGGAACCCTAGGGGAGGGGGCGCCTCCACTTGCCTTGGGGGGCACTCCACCCCCCTGGCCGCCGCCCCCCTTGGGAGATCCCATCTCCAGGGCCGGCGCCCCCCCTGGGGTCCCTATATAAAGAGGGGGGGGGTGGGAGGGCAGCCGCACCCTGACATCTGGCGCCTCCCTACCCCCCTTGCTACACCTCCTCCTCCCGTAGTCGCTTGGCGAAGCCCTGCCGGAACCCTGCTGCATCCACCACCATGCCGTCGTGCTGCTGGATCTTCATCAACCTCTCCTTCCCCCTTGCTGGATCAAGAAGGAGGAGACGTCACGCTAACCGTACGTGTGTTGAACGCGGAGGTGCCGTCCGTTCAGCGCTAGGATCTCCGGTGATTTGGATCACAACGAGTACGACTCCCTCAACCCCGTTCTCTTGAACGCTTCCACTCGCGATCTACAAGGGTATGTAGATGCACTCCTCTCTCTCGTTGCTAGATGAACTCATAGATTGATCTTGGTGAACGTAGGAATTTTTTTATTTTATGCAACGTTCCCCAACAGATGGAGTGTGTGGGTGCTGGCATAAGTGGAGAGGGGCCACCAGGGGCCAACGAGATAGGGGGGCGCGCCCAGGGACGGTGGGCGCGCCCTCCACTCTCGTGGCCTGGTGCTTGCCCCTCCTGCAGTGATTTCAGTGCCTAAAATCCTCAAATATTCCATAAAAAATCATACTAAATTTGCAGGGCATTTGGAGCACTTTTATTTTCGGGATATTTTTTATTGCACGGATTATTCAGAAAACAGACGGATAATACTATTTTTTCTTTATTTATTCTAAATAACAGAAAGTAAAAAGAGGGTACAGAAGGTTGTGCCTTCTAGTTTCGTCCTTCTCGTGATCATCAAAATGAATCCACTAACAATGTTGATCAAGTCTTGTTAACAAACTCATTCCGAATAACACGGAACCAGAGAAATTTCGAATAACACTAAGTTACCTCAACGGGGATATGAACATCCCCAATAATAAGAATATCATACTTTTTCTTGACAGTAGGTAGAGGAAATTCAAAACCTCCAATAATGATAGTTGGAACTTTTCCAATAGAATTGATGCTATGAACTTGAGATTGTTTCCTCGGAAAGTGTACCGTATCTTTCTTTTGTTTGTAATGATATCCTTCATATACTTAGCATAAGGATTTACTTTAAGCATATCATTTAAGCGCATACGTAAGAAAATAGGTCTAATCATTTCACCAAAGCGCTCAAAATCCTCATCATCCTTTGTCTTGGATGGTTTAGATGGAAAGGGCATGGGTTTGTGAACCCATGGCTCTCTTTCTCTACCGTGCTTCCTAGCAATAAAATCTCTCTTATCATAACGTTGATTCTTTGATTGTGGGTTATCAAGATCAACAGCAGGTTCAATCTCTACTTCATTATTTTTGCTAGGTTGAGCATCAACATGAACATTATCATTAACATTATCACTAGGTTCATGTTCATCACCTGATTGTGTTTCAGCATCAGAGATAGAAATATCATTGGGATTCTCAGGCGTGTCTACAGCAGGTTCACTAGAAGCATGCAAAGTTCTATCGTTTTTCTTTTTCTTCTTTTTAGAAGAACTAGGTCCCTCTAAATTATTTCTCTGAGAATCTTGCACGATTCTCTTAGGGTGGCCTTCAGGATACAAAGGTTCCTGAGTCATTCTACCAGTTCTAGTAGCCACTCTAACAACAAAGTCATTTTTATTATTAAACTCCTCAAGCAAATCATTTTGAGCTTTAAGTACTTGCTTAGCTTGAGTAGCAACCATAGAAGCATATTTGCTAACGAGTTTAAGTTCACCTTTAACTCTAGCCATATGATCGCTCACGCGTCCTATTTCAAAAGCATTATTCTTTAACTCTCTACCAACATAAGCATTAAAACTTTCTTGTCTAGCCATAAAGTCATCAAATTCATCTAAGCATGGGCTATGAAATTTAGTAGAGGGAATTTCAAATTTATCATATCTATAGAGAGAATTTACCTTTACTACATGTGTCGGGTTATCAAGACAATGTGGTTCTTCAACAGGCGGTATATTAAGACCATGTATTTCTTCAATAGGTGGTAAATTCTTAACATCTTCAACTTTAATACCTTTTTCTTTCATTGATTTCTTTGCCACTTGCATATCTTCAGGACTGAGAAATAAAACACCTCTCTTCTTCGGAGTGGGTTTAGGAATAGGCTCAGGAGTTGGCTCAATTGGTTCAGGAATTGCCTCAGGAATTGGCTCAGGAAGAGTCCAATTATTTCATTAGTCAACATATTATTCAATAGTAATTAAGCTTCGTCGACTGTTCTTTCCCTGAAAACACAACCAACACAACTATCTAAGTAGTCCTTGGAAGCATCGGTTAGTCCGTTATAAAATATATCGAGTATTTCATTTTTCTTAAGAGGATGATCAGGCAAAGCATTAAGTAATCGGAGAAGCCTCCCCCAAGCTTGTGGGAGACTCTCTTCTTTGATTTGCACAAAATTATATATTTCCCGTAAGGCAACTTGTTTCTTATGAGCAGGGAAATATTTAGTAGAGAAGTAATAAATCATATCCTGGGGACTACGCACACAACCAGGAGCAAGAGAATTATACCAAGTCTTAGCATCACCCTTTAATGAGAACAGAAATATCTTAAGGATAGAATAATAACGAGATTTATCATCATGAGTAAACAGGGTGGCTATATCATTCAACTTGGTAAGATGTGCCACAACAGTTTCAGATTCAAGGCCATAAAAAGGATCAGATTCAACTAAAGTAATAATCTCAGGATCAACAGAGAATTCATAATCCTTATCAGTAACACAGATAGGTGAAGTAGCAAAAGCAGGGTCAGGTTTCATTCTAGCATTAAGGGACTGCTGCTTCCATTTAGCTAATAATTTCTTAAGATCATATCTATCTTTACAAGCAAAGATAGCTCTAGCAGCTTCCTCTTCCGTAACATAACCCTCAGGAACAACAGGCAATTCATAATCATTAGGAGAACCTTCATCATCACTATCATCAATAATAGCATCTTCAATAATTTCATTCTCTCTAGCCCTAGCAAGTTGTTCATGAAGAAATTCACCTAATGTCAAAGTAGTATCACGCACAGAAGTAGTTTCATCATCAGTATCATGCATAGCAGAAGTGGCATCATTAATAACATGCGACATATCAGAATTCATAGCAGTGGCAGGTTTAGGTGTCGCAAGCTTACTCAAAACAGAATGAGAATCTAGTGCAGAGCCAGATGGCAGTTCCTTACCTCCCCTCGTAGTTGAGGGAAAAATCGTAGTTTTCGCGTACACTGATAACCCACAAGTGTAGGGGATCGCAACAACTTTCGAGGGTAAAGTATTCAACACAAATTTATTGATTTGACACAAGGGGAGCCAAAGAATATTATTGAGTATTAGCAGTTGAGTTGTCAATTCAACCACACCTGGATAACTTAGTATCTGCAGCAAAGTATTTAGTAGCAAAGTAGTATGATAATAAAGGTAACGATAGCAAAAGTAATATTTTTGGGTTTTGTAATGATTGTAACAATAGCAACGGAAAAGTAAATAAGCGAAACACAAGATGTGAAAAGCTCGTAGGCATTGGATCAGTGATGGATAATTATGTCGTATGCGATTCCTCATGTAATAGCTATAACATAGGGTGACACAGAACTAGCTCCAATTCATCAATGTAATGTAGGCATGTATTTCGTATATAGTCATACGTGCTTATGGAAAACAACTTGCATGACATCTTTTGTCCTACCCTCCCGTGGCAGCGGGGTCCTAGTGGAAACTCAGGGATATTAAGGCCTCCTTTTAATAGAGAACCGGAACAAAGCATTAGCACATAGTGAATACATGAACTCCTCAAACTACGGTCATCACCGAGAAGTATCCCGATTATTGTCACTTCGGGGTTGTCGGATCATAACACATAATAGGTGACTATAGACTTGCAAGATAGGATCAAGAACACACATATATTCATGAAAACATAATAGGTTCAGATCTGAAATCATGGCAGTCGGGCCCTAGTGACAAGCATTAAGCATAGCAAAGTCATAGCAACATCAATCTCAGAACATAGTGGATACTAGGGATCAAACCCCAACGAAACTAACTTGATTACATGGTAAATCTCATCCAACCCATCATTGTCCAGCAAGCCTACGATGGAATTACTCACGCACGGCGGTGAGCATCATGAAATTGGTGATGGAGGATGGTTGATGATGACAACGGTGACGAATCCCCCTCTCCGGAGCCCCGAATGGACTCCAGATCAGCCCTCCCGAGAGAGATTAGGGCTTGGCGGCGGCTCCGTATCCTAAAATGTGATGAAACTTTCTCTTTAGTTTTTTCTCTGCGAGACAGAATATATGGAGTTGGAGTTGAGGTCGGCGGAGCCTCAGGGGGCCCACGAGACAGGGGGGCGCGCCCAGGGGGGTGGGCGCGCCCCCCACCCTCGTGAACAAGGTGTGGGCCCCCTGGTCTTGATTCTTTCGCCGGTATTTTTTATATTTTCCAAAAAGTGCCTCCGTGGATTTTCAGGACATTCCGGGAACTTTTGTTTTCTACACATAAAACAACATCATGGCAGTTCTGCTGAAAACAGCATCAGTTCGGGTTAGTTTCATTCAAATCATGCAAGTTAGAGTCCAAAACAAGGACAAAAGTGTTTGGAAAAGTAGATACGTTGGAGACGTATCATACACAAGCCCGCATCCCCTCCCCGTAAAGGAAGGAAGGTTGCGGCCCAGGACCAGAAACACGATCTACGTGAAGACCTGGATAAAAGAGCTGGCAAAACCAGGTCCATCTATGGATCCAGGGAACGTGCTCCTACACGGGATCATGATTATCAAACGAAATACGCCGGCCATTTACCAGCTCGGAATCAATACCGAACATTACAACCGTTGGACCCAATCCACAACACAGCCAGATACAGGGGCGCCGCACACACCCTGTGCTTCACCGATGAGGTGCTAGAACCCGGTTTTCCAGAAGGGTTCAAACCCATGAACATCGAGGCATGTGATGGAACTACAGACCCTGCAGTTTGGATAGAAGACTTTATTCTTAACGTCCACATGGCTCGCGGAGATGATCTCCATGCCATCAAATATTTACCCCTCAAGCTAAAAGGACCAGCTCGGCACTGGTTGAAAAGCCTCCCTGAAAATTCCATCGAAAGCTGGGAAGAACTTGAGGATGCTTTTCGTGCCAATTTCCAAGGGACCTATGTCCGGCCCCCGGATGCAGACGATCCAAGTCACATAATCCAACAACCCGGAGAATCAGCCTAAAAGCTTTGGAATCGGTTTCTCACTAAGAAGAACCAAATTGTCGACTGTCCGGGTGCCCAAGCCTTAGCGGTGTTCAAACACAGTGTCCGGGACGAATGGCTAGCCAGGCACCTTGGCCAGGAAAAGCCAAGGACAATGGCAGCCTTAACAACACTAATGACCCGCTTTTGCGTGGGCGAGGACAGCTGGTTAGCCCGTAGCAGCACCAGCGATCCCGGCACATCCGACGTCAGGGATAGCAATGGAAAACCACGACACAACAAAAACAAACGTCGGAACAATGAAGAAAGCCCAAAAAATACAATAGTTAACACTGGATTCAGGGGCTCCAGACCTGGTCAATGGAATAAGCCATGTAAAGGAAACAAAGACAGTCCATCCAACCTGGATAAAATCCTAGACAGGCCCTGCCACATCCACGGAACTCCCGACAAACCAGCAAATCACACCAATAGAGAATGTTGGGTCTTCAAGCAGGCCGGCAAACTCAATGCCGAACACAAAGGGAAGGGACCTCAGAGCGAAGACGAGGACTAACCTCGCCAGCCGAACACGGGTGGACAGAAGAAATTTCCACCGGAGATCAAAACAGTGAACATGATCTATGTCACTCACATCCCAAAGAGGGAACTCAAACACGCACTCCGAGACATCTATGCTATTGAGCCCGTCACCCCCAAGTTCAACCCATGGTCAGCCTGTCCAATCACCTTTGATCGCAGGGATCATCCGACTAGTATCCGTCACGGGGGTTCGGCTGCCCTAGTGCTCGACCCAATAATCGACAGATACGACCTCACTCGAGTCCTCATGGACGACGGCAGCAGTCTCAATCTGATATATCAGGACACTGTCCGCAAGATGGGGTTAGACCCATCAAGAATCAAGCCAAGCAGCACTACCTTTAAAGGAGTTATATCGGGCATGGAAGCCCGCTGCACGAGCTCTCTAAAATGTTGTATTCGGCTCCCCGACAACTTTCGAAGAGAAGAACTAATCTTTGACATTGCTCCGTTCCGAAGTGGCTATCATGCACTACTCGGATGAACGTCCTTCGCCCATTTTAATGTAGTACCGCATTATGCTTATCTAAAACTCAAAATGCCTGGACCAGGTGGCGTCATCACGGTCAGCGGATATATGGAGCGCTCTCTTTGTACAGAAGAATATACGGCAGCTCTAGCAGTCGAAGCACAAACGGCCTATTCAAACCGAGCAGCTCATCAGTCTTCAAAACCGCAGACACAACTAAACATGCTCGGCTCACACCTCAGTGCGGCAGCTTAGATAAACCCGAGCTCGATTAGCAGCTATGCCCCCATCGGCCACACCATAAGGAGACAGCACACGTTCCACGTATACATAAATATGCACTCAAACTCCTTGGGTGGCGATGGAACCCGAGCTCGATTAGTAGCTACGCCCCCATCGACCGCCCCATAAGGAGACAACACACATGCCACGTATACATAAATATACACTCAAAACTCCTTGGGTGGCGACGGGGGCACACTGCACACAAAAAGTCCATAGTTCGGCTCGACCCTATTCGGACTCTAGCAACTATATTTCACGGTTCATTAAAATGAACCAGCTTCGCCTAGGGCCACACCAGATTCTTTTACATAGTTTCTTCCTTTTTTATAGATGGCCATCACACTATACCCTTCAAGGACACTTCACAACGAAGACAAAGGCGCAGACGTGCAGCAGGGCCCCGCATTAAGGTTTCTTTTTTAGATTAAGACCCTGTGTAAACCTTTTTTATCTCTTGTTGTTTTATACTTTCCTGGCATGGAAAATGTCCAAGAAAGATACCGGCATTATCTGTAAACACACGACTCGCCGTACTGAATTGGATGTTATAGAAGCAGCCCGGTTCATATTGTGATTTGAGATTTATGCTCTCACCACCTGCGCTCTTTCCCCACGTCGGATTGTCACACATGCCTTGATACCATGGGTCTATCACTAGGGGCTGTATTCAGCCCGATGTATATTGTAAAGTCCGAACACCTATAGGGAGTGTTCGGCGTCGCGAGTTTGGCGTTATATGCATCAGCTCCGAATCATGTCTTTGGTCAATAATTGGGTTGCCCGGCTCCTATCCTTACTACCTTACGTTCCGCTATATCGGCTAGGGTAGTAAAGGGAGAACTGCTGCGATTGTGTCCCGGCTAGCCCGAATGAGCACCTCAGTGGAGAAAGCCGAAAAATGGCTGTCATGATGCGGCGAGAGCTGGTCAACGACTCGATGACTCATCAGAATCTTCGTGATTCCATCCGTGCTAAACGAAGGACCGTTACTCTGGTCACGTATGTAAACGCACCGTATTCGGATAACCGCGGACATACCAAGGGCTATATAGTAGCCCCACCATCAAACTCCTTTGGCTAAGTGACAGTGTTAAAGCTCTATAGTCCAATTGCCTAGTTCGCCGCACTAACACCTCCTTAACGGACCAAGACATTGGGTCAAGTGTGATCAAGTGCTTTTCCGAACACCCCTGCATTATATGCGAGGGGGCTGAAGCCGACGACTGCAAACTTTCAGATTGTATATATATATATATATATATATATATATATATATATATATATATATATATATAAATACGGTTGCACAGGAGGCACCAAAACTTTTCGGGCAAAAAGTATAAAAACATAGCCCTAAATATATCATAATATTGTTATTACAATTTTAATACACCTCACTCGAACATTATATTCTTCGAACACTGGCCCTCTATCAAGCGGGCACCCTCTAGGACATCTTCAAAGTAATGTTCTGGCATGTTAAGGTCCTTGCCCTCGGGTGGACTCTGCGCTGCAATATCGGTGGCCTTCATCTTCGCCCAGTGCGTCTTAACACGGGCAAGGGCCATCTGTGCACTTTCAATGCACGTTGACCGCTTCATAGCGTCGATACGCGGTACCGCATTAACAAGTTGCTGCACCAAACCGAAATAACTATTCAGAATGGGATCATTTGGCCACAGCGGGGCTATGACGTCCTTCATGGCGGTACTGGACATCTTGTGGACCTCAGCCCGCTTGGCCATCTGTTCGTTCAACAGTGGACGCTTCGGCGTGTCAAATTGCGACCAGCTTTTCTGTCGCATGTTCTTCTTGCGCGTGGAAAAATTGATTCACATCAGCAGCACTCTTTGGCAGGTCCATAAAGGTGTCTGGAGAACTCCATAGTTGATTAAGCGGTGCATACTTTAGATCGGCAAACTTAGTTTGCAATAAAAATGGCTTACCAGCCACGATCTCCCCAGCCTTTTGGATCTCCTCCCGAGCTGCTCTAGACTCAGACCGAGCTTCCTTCACCTCTTGTAAGGCCTTGTCAATATCGGCCGCTTTGGCTTTGTTATCTTTCTCCAGAACTTGGCATCGTCTCGTGGGATCATTCAGTCCAAGTGCCATAGGAGTTATTCTCTCCTCGCACTGACGCCGAGTAGTCTGCTCGGCCTTTAATTCGGCGGCTACCTTTTCGACAGCTGCATTACTCATCCTGGCTTGCTCCTTGGCCCAGGCAAGTTTGGCCCGAAGGGTCTCAACTGCGGCGACACTATATGCAGTTATGCATATACACATTTTCAGTATCACGCTCATTTCACAATACTAGCATGTACTGAGTGCCCTAGAGACATACCTTGCGCCTTGTCAAGCCGCCTGTTAATAAGCATAATGTCATCATCCGCTACATCAACTTTCTGCTTCAGATGTGCTACCTCGGTAGCTCGGGCAGTTGCCACGGATATAACAACCTGTGTTTCAATTAATCAGATCATCTCCTGGGCATACATCTTTGATCCTCTGATGGCATCCCTTTGGATATCAACCAGAGTCTCAGGGGCTACTATATATATACAGGTGCAAGTTGCACTTATAATATAATTGAAATTACACTACGTACCTCGAAGCTTCCTAGTAGGCTCGTAAGGGCTTCATACAATCCGCTTTTCGCGGACCGAACCCTTTCAACCACCGTACCCATCAAGGTACGGTGTTCCTCAGAGACGGAGGCATGTTGCAATATGCCCATCAGAGTATCCAACGCCTCCGGATCCGTAACAGGCTGCATCGTCCCCCCAACATTGGATAGTCCGGGATTTTTGTTGTTCCCCGTAGGGGCCGCACACCCCGGACTCTGGGTGGCCGAAGTATTACCTTCGGCCCTGGTCTTCACTGCCTTTTGCACCACTCGTGGATCAGGAATGATCCTCCGGGACGACACCTCGGCATTGTTTGCCTTATCAGGCAGGGAAATCTGTGGAGGCGTCTCGCTCTCCATCATCTCCAGAAGAAGATCCCCCGAAGAGGAGGACTGTTGAGGAGGGTTGTGTGCCGGACTGCAAACATGTGTTTAAAATGTTACCCTCACAACCAGGAAAGAACAGGATATGTTTAAAAATGCCTTGGTTCACTTACGATCTGGCTAGGGGCTTATCTTTACGGAGTGATTGCGTGTCAGCATCCTCCCCTGACTGGGATATTTCCCCCGCTTAGAAGCTTCTCTCTTCAAGTCTTCGGAGGCGGTCCGCTACTTCCTATGAGGAGAAGGGATGTCAGCTTGCCCTTCCCTTACACTTTTGGAAGTGGAAGTTCCGATCTCCCCAGACAGATTACCTGGTGTGCCTCCAGAATGAAGGTCGCCTTGGGCTTCTTCGCTCTCCTCCTTATCTTCCCTCGCCGGCACTTGATATGGCGCCGGAGCCAGCATCATTGTTAACAATGGATCAGCAAAGTCTTCGGGAAGTGGAGCCGAACACCTGATTCTTTCCGCCTTCTTTAGCCAGCCCTGAGCGAGGAATGTTTTATCTGTACATTGTTGTGAGGCATCTGACAAAACTATGTTCAGGAGTTGAGTGCTTACCGGAGTATCTGGATGATGGCAGTCAAGACCAATGTCTTTTGTAGTGTTTGGCCACTGTTTTCGTGCACTGAAGAACAATTTCCACATCTCTCTGAGCATTGTGCCAGAGAGGTGCTGAAGAGTCTGTGGACCTTCTGGATTAAACTCCCACATGCGGAGAGGGCGTCGCTGACAGGGTAGGATCTGGCGGACTAGCATTACATGGATTACATCAATGAGATCGGTGTCCTTCTCAATGAGGCTCCGAATGCGGCTTTGCAGCGTCCGCACTCCATTAGTAGATCCCCAGTCCAGCCCCTTGTTAATCCACGATGCGAGCTGTGGCAGAGGGCCAGACCGAAATGCAGGTGTGGCCGCCCGCTTTTTACCGCGGGGTTCTATGATGTAAAACCACTCCCGTTGCCATAAGTCATAAGTTTCTGCGAAGGAGCCCTTCGGCCAAGAAGAATGACGAGCTTGCTTATTGAAGTGCCTCTGCACTCCATTTGTTTCCCATTGATTACCTTCGTTTTCATGCTAAAGGTCTTAAGCCATATGCCAAGTGTGGAGAAATACGGAGGAAGGCCTCACACGTGGTGATGAACACCGAGATGTGGAGAAAGGAGTCCGGGGCTAGATCGTGGAGATAAACACGACCCTCTCATTGGATCTGGGAGTAGGAATAACCTGCCCTTGAGCAGGAAGCCTGTGGTAAATTTCTGCGGTCAAGTATCTTGCCTCCCTGAGCTTCGAGATATCTTCCTCTGTGATAGAAGAGGCCATCCACCGGCCTTGAAGGCTGGGTCCGGACATGGCTGGAGGCTCGAAGCGGCTGGATTGACCCTTGAGTGTTGGAACTTGAGGTGGGAGGTAGAGGGAAGAACTAGCGTGCAAGAAAGAGGACATGCCTTAACCCCTATATAAAGGCGACGAATATCAAGCGTCCCCTCCGTGGCCTTAAAACATGCCTATTCCTGAGGAATTATGCCAACGGAACGGTTGGGTTACCCATGCCAGTGTTGATGAAAATCCCGTAATAAGGGGACACGATCTCTGCTTTGACAAGACGTGCCGATAACCCCCCCCCCCTGATACGTCTCCAACGTATCTATAATTTTTGATTGTTCCATGCTATTATATTACCCCTTTTGGATGTTTATGAGCTTTATTTTACACATTTATATCATTTTTGGGACTAACCTACTAACCGGAGGCCCAGCCCATATTGCTGTTTTTTTTGCTTATTTCAGTATTTCGAAGAAAAGGAATATCAAACGGAGTCCAAATGGAATGAAACCTTCGGGAGCGTGATTTTTGGAACAAATCTGATCCGGAGAGCTTGGAGTGCAAGTCAAGAAGCTCCTGAGGGCCCCACAAGATAGGAGGGTGCGCCCCCTGTCTCGTGGGCCCCTCGGGCGTCCACCGACGTACTTCTTCTTCCTATATATACCTACGTACCCCGAAAACATCCAGGAGCACCACGAAACACAATTTCCACCAACTTAACCATCTGTATCCGTGAGATCTCATCTTGGAGCCTTCGCCGACACTCTACCGGAGGGGAAAGTAACCACGGAGGGCTTCTACATCAACATCCTTGCCCCTCTGATGAGTTGTGAGTAGTTTACCACAGACCTACGGGTCCATAGTTATTAGCTATATGGCTTCTTCTCTCTTTTTGGATCTCAATACAATTTTCCCCCCCTCTCTTGTGGAGATCTATTCGATGTAAACTCTTTTTGCGGTGTGTTTGTCGAGATCCGATGAATTGTGGGTTTATGATCAAGTTTATCTATGAATAATATTTGAATCTTATCTGAATTCTTTTATGTATGATTGAATTATCTTCAAGTCTCTTCGAATTATCAGTTTGGTTTGTCCTACTAGATTTATCTTTCTTGCCATGGGAGAAGTGCTTAGCTTTGGGTTCAATCTTGCGGTGTTCTTACCAAGTGACAGAAAGGGTTGCAAGACACGTATTGTATTGTTGCCATCGAGGATAACAAGATGGGGTTTATATCATATTGCATGTGTTTATCCCTCTACATCATGTCATCTTGCTTAATGCGTTACTCTGTTCTTATGAACTTAATACTCTAGATGCAGGCCTGAGTCGGTCGATGTGTGGTGTAATAGTAGTAGATGCAGGCAGGAGTCGGTCTACTTGTTATGGGCGTGATGCCTATATACATGATCATGCCTAGATAATCTCATAACTATGCACTTTTCTATCAATTGCTCGACACTAATTTGTTCACCCACCGTAATACTTATGCTATCTTGAGAGAAGCCTCTAGTGAAACCTATGGCCGTCGGGTCTATCTCTTATCATATTTGCTTTCCATCTACTTTTTTTTGCATCTTTACTTTCTGCATCTATCTTATAAAATACCAAAAATATATTTATCTTATCATACTATCTTTATTAGATCTCACTTTCCCAAGTGGCCGTGAAGGGATTGACAACCCCTTTATTGCGTTGGTTGCGAGTTCTCAGTTTGTTTGTGTAGGTGCGTGGGACTTTTGAGGAGCCTCCTACTGGATTGATACCTTGGTTCTCAAAACTAAGGGAAATACTTACGCTACACTTTGATGCATCACCCTCTCCTCTTCGAGGAAAACCAACGCAAGCTCAAGACGTAGCAAGAAGGATTTCTGGCGCCGTTGCCGGGGAGGTCTTCGCTCAAGTCAAGACATATGAAGTACCCATCACAAACCCATCTCCCTCGCATTTACATTATTTGCCATTTTCCTCTCCCCCACTTCATCCTTGCCGTTTTATTCGCCCTCTCTTTTCCAATCTCCTCCTCTCTCTTTCGCTTGCCGTTTTTCTGTTTGCTTGTGTGTTGGATTACTTGTTGCCATGGCACAAGATAATACCAAGTTGTGTGACTTCTCGAATACCAATAATAATGATTTCCTTAGTACTCCTATTGCTCCTCTTAATGATGTTGAGTCTTGTGAAATCAATACCGCTTTGCTGAATCTTTTTATGAAAGATCAATTCGCCGGCCTTCCTTGTGAAGATGCTGCTACTCATCTAAACAATTTTGTTGATTTGTGTGATATGCAAAAGAAGAAAGATATGGAACGATATTGTCAAATTGAAGTTATTTCCGTTTTCACTTAGAGATCGTGCTAAAGTTTGGTTTTCATCTTTGCCTAAAAATAGTATTGATTCTTGGAACAAGTGCAAAGATGCTTTTATCTCTAAGTATTTTCCTCCCGCTAAGATCATCACCTTTAGGAATGATATTATGAATTTTAAACAACTTGATCATGAGCATGTTGCCCAATCATGGGAAAGAATGAAATTGATGCTTCGCAATTGCCCTACTCATGGTTTGAATTTATGGATGATCATACAAAATTTTTATGCCGGTTTGAACTTTGCTTCTAGAAATCTCTTAGATTCGGCCGCGGGAGGCACGTTTATGGAAATCACATTAGGAGATGCTACAAAATTGCTTGATAATATTATGGCTAATTATTCTCAATGGCACACCGAAAGATCTTCTAGTAAAAAGTGCATGCTATAGAAGAAATCAATGTTTTGAGTGGAAAGATGGATGAACTTATGAAGATGTTTGCTACTAAAAATACTCCTCTTCATCCCAATGATATGCCTTTGTCTTCCTTGATTGAGAATAATAATGAATCTATGGATGTGAATTTTGTTGGTAGGAATAGTTTTGGAAACAATGCTTATAGAGGAAATTTTAATGCTAGACCGTTCCCTAGTAATCCCTCTAATAATTATGGAAATTCCTACAATAATTCTTATGGTAATTTTAATAAGATGCCCTCTGATTTTGAGAATAGTGTGAAAGAATTTATGATTTCTCAAAAGAATTTTAATGCTTTGCTTGAAGAAAAATTGCTCAAAGTTGATGATTTGGCTAGGAACATTGATAGACTTTCGCTTGATGTTAATTCTCTTAAACTTGGATCTTCTTCTCCTAAGCATGATATCAATGAGTCTCTCAAAGTAATGAGAATTTCCATTGACAAGTGCAAGGAAAGAACCGCTAGATTGCGTGCTAAAAAAGAAAGCTTTATAAAAGCGTGTTCTTCTAGTTTCCGTGAAAATAATGATGAGGATCTTAAAGTTATTGATGCATCTCTAATTAGATCTATGTTTTGCAATATGAATTTTGATGATTATGGGAGTGATGATGAATCAACTTTGCCTAGAAGGCGTCCCAAAAATTCGGAGTCTTTAGATCTTGATGCTAAATTTGGTAAAAGTGAGATTGGAGAATCCTCAACTTCTAATAATATTGAACTTACTATCTCGGATTTCAAGGAATTTGATTATGATAATTGTTCTTTAAAAGGGTGTATTTCCTTGTTGCAATCCGTTGTTAATTCTCCTCATGCTTATAGTCAAAATAAAGCTTTTACCGAACATATTGTCGATGCCTTGATGCAATCTTATGATGAAAAACTTAATTTGGAAGCTTCTATACATAGAAAACTTAATGATGAGTGGGAACCTACTATAAAGATTAGAATTAAAGATTATGAGTGTTTTGCTTTGTGTGATTTGGGTGCTAGTGTTTCCACGATTCCGAAAACTTCATGTGATATTCTAGGTTTCCATGATCTTGATGATTGCTCTTCAAATTTGCACCTTGCGGATTCCACCATTAAAAAGCCTATGGGAAGGATCAATGATGTTCTTATTGTTTCAAATAGAAATTTGGTGGCCGTAGATTTTATCGTTCTTGATATAGATTGCAATCTTTCTTGCCCTATTATTCTTGGTAGACCTTTCCTTATAACGATTGGTGCGATTATTGATATGAAGGAAGGGAACATTAGATTCCAATTTTCTTTAAAGAAAGGCATGGAGCACTTTCCAAGAATGAAAGTTAAATTAACTTATGAATCTTTCATGCATGCTACTTATGAATCTATCATGCATGCTACTTATGAATTTAGTGCCAAAGATGGCACTCGTTAGATCTATCTTCGCTTTTATGCCTAGCTAGGGGCGTTAGACGATAGCGCTAGTTGGGAGGCAACCCAATTTTTCTTTATGTTTTTTTGCTTTTGCTCCTGTTTAGTAATAAATCTTTCATCTACCTTCTGTTTAGATGTGTTTTTTATCTTTTAATTAGTGTTTGTGCCAAGTAGAACCTATAAGATAACCTACGATGATAGTTGATTTGATTCTGCTGAGAAACAGAAACTTTGCGTGTACGCATATAATTTTGTTAAATCACAGGAACATGCTTTTGCTTTATTTTTTTTGCTTCTGTTCAATAGAAAAATTGTCCAGGAATTCCTATTTTGGTAGGATTTTTAGATTTCCAGAAGTTTGCGTTAGTTACAGATTACTATAGACTGTTCTGTTTTTAACAGATTCTGTTTTTCGTGTGTTGTTTCCTTATTTCAATGCATCTATGGCTAGTAATTCAGTCTATGAACCATAAAGAAGTTGGAATACAGTAGGTGTGACACCAAATTAAATAAAGAATGAGTTCATTTCAGTACCTTATGTGGTGGTTTTGTTTTCTTTCACTAGCGGAGCTTATAAGATTTCCTGTTGAGTTTTGTGTTGTGAAGTTTTCAAGTTTTGGGTAAAGCTTTTATGGACTATGGAATAAAGGGTGGCAAGAGCCTATGCTTGGGTATGCCCAAGGCACCCCAAGATATTCAAGAATATCCAAAAGCCTAAGCTTGGGGATTCCCCGGGAAGGCATCCCCTCTTTCGTCTTCGTTCATTGGTAACTTTACTTGGACCTATATTTTTATTCGCTACATGA
This sequence comes from Triticum aestivum, assembly GCF_018294505.1. Classification (NCBI taxonomy): domain Eukaryota; kingdom Viridiplantae; phylum Streptophyta; class Magnoliopsida; order Poales; family Poaceae; genus Triticum; species Triticum aestivum. The sequence continues at coordinate 315,506,128 of NC_057801.1, forward strand.
TATGTGTTTTGCTTGGAGCGTCGTGTATTATATTAGTCTTTGGTTTTTAGTCTACCACAATCATCCTTGCTGTACACACCTTTTGGGAGAAGCCTATTTGATTAGAATTTGATAGAATACTCTATGTGCTTCACTTATATCTTTTGAGCTTGATAGTTTTTGCTCTAGTGCTTCACTTATATCTTTTAGAACACGGTGGTGTCTTAATTTTGAAGAAATTACTAGTCTCTCATGCTTCACTTATATTATTTTGAGAGTCTTTTATAACAGCATGGTATTTGCTATGGTCATAAAGTTGGTCCTAGAATGATGAGCATCCAAGTTGGGTATAATAAAAACTATCATAGGAAGTGAATTGGATGCTATGATAAATTTGATACTTGATAATTGTTTTGAGATATGGATGTAGTGATATTAAAGTCATGCTAGTTGGGTGATTATGAATTCAAGGAATACTTGTGTTGAAGTTAGCAAGTCCCTTAGCATGCACGTATGGTTAAAGTTGTGTAACAAATTTGAAACATGAAGTGTACTTGGCTTGTGCATCCTTATGAGTGGCGGTCGGGGACGAGCGATGGTCTTTTCCTACCAATCTATCCCCCTAGGAGCATGCGCATAGTACTTGATTTTTGATGAATTCTAAATTTTTGCAATAAGTATATGAGTTCTTTTGACTAATGTTGAGTCCATGGATTATACAAACTTTTACCTTTCCACCTTTGCTAGCCTCTTCGGTACCGTGCATTGCCCTTTCTCATATTGAGAGTTGGTGCAAATTTCGCCGGTGCATCCAAACCCCGTGATATGATACGCTCTATCACACATAAACCTCCATATATCTTCCTCAAAACAGCCACCATACCTACCCATTATGGCATTTCCATAGCCATTCCGAGATATATTGCCATGCAACTTTCCACCGTTCCGTTCATCATTTTCATGACATACTTTACTTTTGTCATATTGCCATTGCATGATCATGTAGTTGACATCGTATTTGTGGCAAAGCCACCTTGCATTATTTTTCATACATGTCACTCTTGATTCATTGCACCATCCTGGTACACCACCGGAGGCATTCGTATAGAGTCATATCTTGTTCTAGTTTCGAGTTGTTATCCTTATGTTGTAATCAATAGAAGTGTGATGATCATCATTATTAGAGCATTGCCCAAAGAAAAAAGAGAGAAAAAAAGAGAAGAAAGGCCAAAAATAAAAAAAGAAAGGCCCAAAGAAAAAAAAGAAAAGATAAAAAAAGAAAAAAAAAGAAAAAAGGGCAATGTTACTATCTCTTTTTTCACACTTGTGCTTCAAAGTAGCACTTTGTTCTTCATGTAGTGAGTCTCATATTTTGTGCTTCAAAGTAGCACCTTGTTCTTCATGTAGTGAGTCTCATAAGTTTTCTTTTTCATACTAGTGGGAATTTTTCATTATAAAACTTGGCTTGTATATTCCTACGATGGGCTTCCTCAAATGCCCTAGGTCTTCCTGAGCAAGCAAGTTGGATGCACACCCACTAGTTTTCTTTTGTTGAGCATTCATTTATAGCTCTAGTGCACCCGTTGCATGGCAATCCCTACTCCTCATGTTGACATCAATTGATGGGCATCTCCATAGCCCGTTGATTATCCTCGTCAATGTGAGACTTTCTCCTTTTTTGTCTTCTCCACACAATCCCCATCATCATATTCTATTCCACCCATAGTGCTATATCCATGGCTCACGCTCATGTATTGCGTGAAGGTTGAAAAAGTTTGAGATTATTTAAGTATGAAACAATTGCTTGGCTTGTCATCGGGGGTATAGAAGTTGGGAACATCTTTGTGTGACGAAAATGAAGCATAGCCTAACTATATGATTTTGCAGGGACGAACTTTGTTTTGCCATGATATTTTGAGAAGACATGGTTACTTTGATTAGTATGCTTGAAGTGTTACTATTTCTTTTGTTAATATGAACTTTTATTTTGAATCATTTGGATCTGAACATTCATGCCACAATAAAGAAAATTACATTATGAATTATGCTAGGTAGCATTCCACATCAAAAATTCTCTTTTTATCATTTACCTACTCGAGGACGAGCACAAATTAAGCTTGGGGATGCTTGATACGTCTCCAACGTATCTATAATATTTGATTGTTCCATGCTATTATATTACCCCTTTTGGATGTTTATGGGCTTTATTTTACACATTTATATCATTTTTGGGACTAACCTACTAACCGGAGGCCCAGCCCATATTGCTGTTTTTTTTGCCTATTTCAGTATTTCGAAGAAAAGGAATATCAAACGGAGTCCAAACAGAATGAAACCTTCAGGAGCGTGATTTTTGGAACAAATCTGATCCGGAGAGCTTGGAGTGCAAGTCAAGAAGCTTCCGAGGGCCCACGAGATAGGATGGCGCACCCCCACCTATAGGGCACGCCCCCTGTCTCGTGGGCCCCTCGGGCGTCCACCGATGTACTTCTTCTTCCTATATATACCTACGTACCCCAAAAACATCCAGGAGCACCATGAAACACAATTTCCACTGCCGTAACCTTTTGTATCCGCGAGATCTCATCTTGGAGCCCTCGCCGGCACTCTGTCGGAGGGGGAAGCAACCACGGAGGGCTTCTACATCAACATCCTTGCCCCTCCGATGAGTTGTGAGTAGTTTACCATAGACCTACGGGTCCATAGTTATTAGCTAGATGGCTTCTTCTCTCTTTTTGGATCTCAATACAATGTTCTCCCCCTCTCTTGTGGAGATCTATTCGATGTAAACTCTTTTTGCGGTGTGTTTGTCGAGATCCGATGAATTGTGGGTTTATGATCAAGTTTATCTGTGAATAATATTTGAATCTTCTCTGGATTCTTTGATGTATCATTGAGTTATCTTTGCAAGTCTCTTCGAATTATCAGTTTGGTTTGGCCTACTAGATTGATCTTTCTTGCCATGGAAGAAGTGCTTAGCTTTGGGTTCAATCTTGCGGTGTTCTTACCCAGTGACAGAAAGGGTTGCAAGACACATATTGTATTGTTGCCATCGAGGATAACAAGATGGGGTTTATATCATATTGCATGTGTTTATCCCTCTACATCATGTCATCTTGCTTAATGCGTTACTCTGTTCTTATGAACTTAATACTCTAGATGCAGGCAGGAGTCGGTCGATGTGTGGAGTAATAGTAGTAGATGCAGGCAGGAGTCGGTCTACTTGTTATGGACGTGATGCCTATATACATGATCATGCCTAGATAATCTCATAACTATGCGATTTTCTATCAATGCTCGACAGTAATTTGTTCACCCACCGTAATACTTATGCTATCTTGAGAGAAGCCTCTAGTGAAACCTATGGCCCTCGGGTCTATCTCTTATCATATTTGCTTTCCATCTACTTTTATTTGCATCTTTACTTTTTGCATCTATCTTATAAAATACCAAAAATATATTTATCTTATCATAATAACTTTATTAGATCTCACTTTCGCAAGTGGACATGAAGGGATTGACAACCCCTTTATTGCGTTGGTTGCGAGTTCTCAGTTTGTTTGTGTAGGTGCGTGGTACTTTTGAGGAACCTCCTACTGGATTGATACCTTGGTTCTCAAAACTGAGGGAAATACTTACGCTACACTTTGCTGCATCATCCTCTCCTCTTCGAGGAAAACCAACGCAAGCTCAAGACGTAGCACCCCCCCCCCCCCAAAACATGGAGTGGCAGGCTAGAAAAAGATTCAAGATAATGGCCGAGTGGTGACGTAATGTCGTGCTGCCAAAATCGTTAGTCGATTGAACTCGTAAATATTATACTCTCTACGGTTGTTTGTGGAACTTGTTTTGCAGAGCCGAACACAACTCTTGTGTTCGAGGTTTACTTTGAAGTATTCGGAGAAGGAACCCACCTTGCAATGCCGAAGACAATCTGCGCGCCGGACTCGTCATCATTGAAGCCTGGTTCAGGGGCTACTAAGGGAGTCCTGGATTAAGGGGTCCTTGGACAGCCAGGCTATATACTTTGGCCGGACTGTTGGACTATGAAGATACAAGATAGAAGACTTCGTCCCGTGTCCGGATGAGACTCTCCTTTGCCTGGAAGGCAAGCTTGGCAATTCGGATATGTAGATTCCTTTCTCTGTAACCGACTTTGTATAACCCTAGCCCATCTGGGTGTCTATATAAACCGGAGGGTTTAGACTTCTAAGGTTCAACCACAACTATCATAACCTCATAGGCTAGACTTCTATGGTTTAGCCATTATGATCTCGTGGTAGATCAACTCTTGTAATACTCATATTCATCAAGATAAATCAAGCAAGAAGTAGGGTATTACCTCCATAGAGAGGTCCCAAACCTGGGTAAACATTGTGTCCCCCGCCTCCTATTACCATTCTCCTTAGACGCACAGTGCGGGACCCCCTACCTGAGATGCGCCGGTTTTGACACCGACATGCTCCTGCTGCCATCATCAGAGTTGCTAGAGGGACTAGTGCCCTCACTCATGTGCACTTGCTCTTCTGATTTGTTCTGGCTATCACTCTGGTAAGACATTCTACCAAATCAAATTGACAGCAGACCCTATGAATGGATATAGATGAGGTAGAGTAGATGAGCACCACAAAGTGTAGAGTTTTTGCAAAAAGTATGAGTCAAAAACTTAGTTTTACTTTTCTACAGGAAGCATTTCGGAGCTACCGATTTGTAAAACTCAGTGACACCGAAGAAACTTTGGAGTCTAAACATGTGGAATCGGTCAGACCGAGACACAATTTGGTGACTCCGAGTTTGCTAGGGTTTCACAAAGTCCAGGTATTGGTCACACCAATTTGCAACTTTCGGCCAGACCAAAAATCACTTGTGCTTTGGCCTAAGCCAAATCAGTGGAACCGATTCCTACAACTCGGTCGGTCCGAGATGAGTCCGGTGAAAACCTAACCCTAAATTTTCAATTCAAATCTAGTCTAATGGAGATTCTCTATGGATGGATCGATCTCATACGTGGTAAAGAACATGGCATTGGTCTTGTGCTCAGAATCGGAAGTAAAAAGAGTGCACAAGGGGTCAAACTCATATCGTTGTTCGGCAATGAGTTTGCTATGGCAGCAACAGCGGCGAAGAAATCCGTTGACGGCGGCGAAGACCACCGGCGGGAGGTCACTGGCGACGAGGTGATGATCCGGAGACCCGAGAGGCAGAGCAGGACACGCGCGGGCGAGGAGGTTTTGAAGTGATTTCCAAAATCTGGCCCATCAGTATATATATCCAGTGAACTCGGTGTGACCGAGTGGAACAACTCGTTGAGACCGAAGTGTTCTAATTGATTGAACCGAGGTTGAAAACTTGATCAACCCAGTGAACTCGGTGTGACCAAAATGGAGGAGTCGGTCAGACCGAAATGCACAGTGAGGTTTTGCAAGTTTTAAGTTTGTGAGAAAACGGGACTCCGAGTGCTCCTCACACAGAGGGTTTGAATTTGACTTAGATCCAACGTTGTGATGTATCATGAATAGAATTTTAGAAGAGAAAAGCATAGATAGCTAGAGGGAGTTCTTAGGCATTCTTGTACATCCATTTGGCAAAAAGAAGAAACTCCAAACAATCAAAGCAACAAATGGATGTCCACGAATGAGAAAAGTATGCAACCAACATGCTCACACAATAAAATGGCAAATGAAATATGTGTCAAAGCATGCACAATCACTCTAGCATCTATCAAGCAATTGGCACTAACTAGGTCATCTATATATGAGTATGTTGACTTAGGAGTCAAATGAGAACATTTGATCATAGGTCATACTCATCGTTTAAGCACAAGTGGGGTTACCACTTTTACATAAATCATTGTTGTGTTCACACCATTAGGGTTGCTTTAATTAGCTCAATTCTTAGAGTAAAGCTCCCCCTAGATGTGATATCCACCCTTAAGAGGGATCAACTAAGCTTGGGTTTTGTCGATGATGACTTCATGTAGATATCGAAGATGTGCATGCGCATTGTTGATGTGGATCATTCGAAGCAATCCATTGGAGTGAGTTGCACTTTAAATACCTACATGGGTTAGTCCCAAAGGAACAAACAAGGATATCCATAGACATAGAGTGAAGCACACACATGATGATGTCCATGAAATCATTAGGTTACCTGTCCCTTGTCTTACCAACAAGAGGGTTTGTTACTCCTTGAACTAGTGCAAGATGTGGAAGTTGTTTGCACTTGTCCTTGCCAAAATAAATATTAGTGAAGTATGATGGCGGAGTCACCCTCAAGAACTCTCTAGTTCTTCTTATTTGGGATCCACATCATCTTGATGGGAATCCTTGGAGTTGTAGATGTACTTGATGAAGTAGAACTTGATGTAGTCTTGGGAACCCAGTTGACCAAGGCCTTCGGAGCATCTTCAAATGCATCAATCTCTTCTTGAAGCTTGTCCTTGCCTTTTAGCTTGTGGTCTTGTGGTGGAGCCTGTGTCCCCTTGAAGGAAGTAGGGTCATACTTCTCTTGTTGAGGAACAAACTTTGTCTTGGGGTATTAATCTTCTTCCCACTCTACTCCATTGGCATTGAAATTTCGTTCAAAACCAACACCTTGATTCTTCCGGTGCCTTCCTTGCTTGCGTACAATTTTCTCAAATTGCTTACTGCCAGCAAGGCTTTTGTATACGCCTTTCTCTACAATTCCCTTCAATAAGCTATTTTCTTGCTCAATTGTAACTTGGCTAAGAGAATCATTAGTGGAATCAAGAGAACTACTAGAAGCAACAATATTGGATTTAGCATGATTATTGTTACTACTAGAAGAAGAATCTTTCTTGTTCTTGTTGCTAGATTTTACTTGTGGCATGTAAGTAGACAAGAGTAAACGCTTGGCAATGCAAGAAGAACTTTTCTTCCGAAGATCATCATTGATGACCTTTAAGAACTCATGCTCCTGCTCAAGATTGAGCTTTTCGAAGCGTAACTTCTCATGAGTTTTTAAAAGTTCTCGATGATCTTCTAAAGTAGTTTCATGAGCTTACTTAATAGTGATTAGTTATTTAGTTAGATGCTCAATCTTCTCCGTATCATTGTCATTCGTTTTATCTTCATTAACATGATTAATTGATGTTTCATCATAGTATTCATCACTAGAGTTGTCAACAAGTAAATCATCATCACCTAGCAAGTCATCTTTATCACTATTGGAATCAACATACTCGGGGTGTGTTACCTTGTTGCCTTTAGCCATGAAGCATCTCCCAATTCCTTCATTTGGTGAATGAAATATGTCGTTGGAGTTGATTGACACAAGTGCTAGACTGGCAACACCTTCATCTTGAGTATATTCGGAGTCGGAGTGATAACTTCTCTCGAAGTGGTGTGGATCCATTCACCAACATGAGCTTGATGTCTTCGTTTTGTATAGCTCCTTGATGACTTGTCCTTACTTTCCGAATCCTTGCTTCTTCGAGAGGTTCTTCGTTCATAGCGATCATCTCTACTCCTTCTCTCTCTCGGAGGTGATTCTTCCCTTTGCTTGTTCTTTTAGGTGAGTCTTCTCTTCTTTTGTAGGGAGCCGTATACTCATTGGAGTAGTGTCCGGGTCTTCCACAATTGTAGCAGTTTTGCTCACAACTAGAAGATCTTTTGTCATTGTAGGACCTTGACTTGGAACTTCTTTCCTTGCTTCTATGCTTGTAGAATTTGTTGAAGTTCTTCACCTTTAAGCTCAATTCTTCATTGAAGGCTTGTTTCTCATTCGATGATGTAGGAGCATCACATGAGGCTTTGTAAGCACCACTAGACTTGTTGTGAAGCTCTTCTTTGTACTTAAGTGACATCTCATGAGCAACAATTCTTCCAATGACTTTGGTTGGCTTGAGATCTTTGTAATTCGGCATCATTTGGATCAATGTGCACACGGTATCATATTTTCCATCCAAGGCTCTCAAGAGCTTCTTGATGATGCATTTGTCGGTCATCTCTTCACTTCCTAAGCCGACAATCTCATTTGTGGTAAGAGCAAGACTAGAGTACATTTCGGAGACACCTTCACCATCGTTCATTTTGAATTTGTCAAGTTGACTTCGAAGCACATCCAACTTGGATTCCTTGATGGAGTCGGTACCTTCGTGCATATAAATCAAAGTATCCCAAATTTCCTTTGCATTCTCAAGACGGCTGATTCAGTTGAATTTTTCGGGGCACAATCCGTTGAAGAGGATATCGCAAGCTTGAGCATTGTATTGCAACATCTTCAATTCTTCTACGATAGCTTCACGGTTTGGTTCTCTCCCATCAAAGAATTCACCTTGCAAGCTAATACACACAATAGCCCAAACGACAGGGTTATGTCCAAGAATATGCCTTTTCATCTTATGTTTCCAACTAGCAAAATTAGTACCATCAAAGTAAGGACCTCTACGGTGGTAATTTCCCTCGCTGGAAGCCATACTCTCCTAGGTTGTGAAACCAAGTCTATGATCACCAAAGCTATGGAAATCAAGGCAAATGGAGACCAAAGCTCTGATACCACTTGTAGGATCAAAAGTATGTCTAGAGGGGAGTGATTAGACTACTTGACCAAATAAAAACTTAACCTTTTCCCAATTATAGTTCTTGGCAGATTTTAGCAACTTAGCACAAGTCAAGCAATCTCAATACAATTCAAGCAAGCATGCCAAGAGTATATGAGAAGCGGAAAGTAAAGCATGCAACTTGCAAGAAAGTAAATGGGGGGAGTTTGGAGGGTGCAAACACAACGTTGACATGGAGATTTTTGGCATGGTTCCGGTAGGTGGTGCTATCGTACATCCACGTTGATGGAGACTTCAACCCATGGAGGGTAATGGTTGCGCGAGTCCACAGAGGGCTCCACCCACGAAGGGTCCACGAAGAAGCAACCTTGTCTATCCTATCATGGCCATCGCCCATGAAGGACTTGCCTCACTAGGGTAGATCTTCACAAAGTAGGTGATCTCCTTGCCCTTACAAACTCCTTGGTTCAACTCCACAATCTTGACGAAGGCTCCCAAGTGACACCTAACCAACTAGGAGAAACCACTCTCCAAAAGGTAATAGATGGTGTGTTGTTGATGAACTCCTTACTCTTGTTCTTCAAATGATAGTCTCCCCAACACTCAACTCTCTCTCACAGATTTGGCTTTGGTGGAAAGATGATTTGAGTGGAAAGCAACTTGGGGAAGGCTAGAGATCAAGATTCATATGGTAGGATTGGAATATCTTGGCCTCAACACATGAGTAGGTGGTTCTCTCTCAGAAAATGAGTAGTGGAAGTGTAGGTTTGTTCTGATGGATCTCTCCATGAATGAAGGTGGAGGGGTACATATAGCCTCCACACAGAATCTAACCATTACACACAGATTCCCAAACTCGGTGGACCGAATCAGCAAACTCGGTCACACCGATCTAGGTAAAAATGTGAACGTTAGGATTTTTGATGGGACCGATATAGTCATCTCGGTGAGAGCGATATGTTAGTGTTAGGGCATAACGTAATCTTGGTGTGACCGATCGCATAAACTCAGTGGGACCGATTTCAGCAATAGGTACACAGAGGGTTGGTCAGGCAAACTGAGTGGGACCGATTCGCTCATTTCGGTGGGACCAAAGTGTTACGAAAAGGAAACAGGGAGTTTGCAATGCAGACTCGGAGTTACCGATTTGCTCACTTCGGTGAGACTGAAATGTTACAAAAAGGAAACAGAGAGTTTGCAATCCTATCTCGGTGAGACCGAGATCCCTATCGGCGAGACCTAAGTAACTAGGGTTTGTGGCAGTGGCTATGTCAAATGAAACTCGGTGGCACTGGATAGATCAAATCGGTGTGGCCGAATTTGACTTTAGGTTTAGAACATATGTGGAAATGAGAAAGTGGTTAAGGGTTTTGGAGTATATCACTAAGCATGTTGAGCAAGTAAGCCATTAAGCAACACCTCATCCCCTTTTAATAGTATTGGCTTTCCTACGGACTCAATGTGATCTTGGATCACTAAAATGAAAGTGTAGAGTCTTGAGCTTGTTGCCAATATATGTCCTTTGCATTTTGAGGGGTCCACATCTCTAGTCCATGCCATGCCAATCATTGAACTTTCTGAAATGATTTTCTTGAAATAGCATTAGTTCAATGAACTATATGTTGTTAAGAATTACCAAAACCACCCAGGGATTAGTTGCACTTTCACGGTGCCACCGGGAGAGAGGGGGAGAGAGCCCCCCTTCTTCTTCTTCCTTGACCTTCCGCCTAGATGGGAGAAGGGTTTCCCCTCAGGTCCTTGGCTTCCATGGCGGCGGAGGGGCGGGAGCCCCTCCGAGATTGGATCTCTCTCTCTCTCACTCTCTCTCTCTCTCTCTCTGTGTGTGTGTGTGTGTGTGTGTGTTTCATTTTGTTTCTGCACTCCTAGATTTTGGCCTTTCACTATTTCTTAAATTCCCGGAGATCTATAACTCCGTCTGGGCTGAAATTTTAACATGATTTTTATCCGGATATCAGCTTTCTTGCGGCGAAATAAGGGCACCAACCGCCTTACAGAGTCGCCACGAGGATCAGGGGCGTGTCCTACCCCCTTGGGCGCGCCCCCTGTCTCGTGCACTCCTCGGGCATCGCCTCACGTTGATTCTTTATCCCAAAAATCACATACATTCCAAAAAAAATCTCTGTAAGTTTTCATCGCGTTTGGACTCCATTTGATATGGATTTTCTGCGAAACAAAAAACACAAAACAAACATGAACTAGCACTGGGAACTGGATCAATATGTTAGTCCCAAAAATAATATAAAAAGTTGTCAAAAGTATGTAAAAGTTGTAGAATATTGGCATGGAATAATCAAAAATTATAGATACGACGGAGATGTATCACATATCATGTCACAACATGCCCTGCATAACTAAGTTAGACGTCCTCTACTTTGTTGTTTTAAGTTTTATGCGGCTGCTACGGGCTTCTAGCAAGAACGTTCTTACCTACGGCACAAAAACCACAACGATGATTTATCAAGTTTGTTGTTTTAACCTTCAACAAGGACCGGCCACAGTCAAATTTGATTTAACTAAAGTTGGAGAAATAGACACCCGCCAGCCACCTTTATGCAAAACTAGTTGCATGTTTGTCGGTGGAACCGGTCTCATGAACTTGGTCATGTAAGGTTGGTCCATGCCACTTCATCCAACAATATCGCCGAATTAAAATAAGACATTGGTGGTAAGCAGTATGACGATCACCGCCCACAACTCTTTGTGTTCTACTCATGCATATCATCTACGCATAGACCTGGCTCGGATGCCACCGTTGGGAAACGTAGCATGCAATTTCAAAAGTTTCCTACGCTCACGCAAGATATATCTAGGAGAGGCATAGCAACGAGACAGGGAGAGTGTGTCTACGTACCCTCGTAGACCGAAAGCGGAAGCGTTAGACAACGTGGTTGATGTAGTCGAACTTCTTCTAGCTCCGACCGATGAAGTACTGAACGTACGACACTTCCGAGTTCTGCACACATTCAGCTCGATGATGTTCCTCGCCCTCTTGATCCAACAAGGTGTTGAGGAAGTAGATGAGTTCCTTCAGCATGACGGCATGGTGACGGTGATGGTGAAGTGATCCGCACAGGGCTTCGCCTAAGCACCACGACAATATGACCGGGGGTGTAAAGTGTGGAGGGGGGGGGCGCACACGGCTAACAATTGTTGTTCTATGTTGTAGGTGCCCCCTCCCCACATATATATAGGTTGGAGGGGAGGACAGGCAGCCAAGGGGGCACCTTAAGTAGGAGGAATCCTACTTGGAGTCCTCTCCCAATTCGGCCAACCCCCCTCTCCTATTCCTACTCGGAGTATGAAGGGAAGAGGGGGGAGGGGGGATCCTGTTCCCTTTTTCCTTTCCTCCTTCCCCTTTCCTTCTCCAATTTGGCCAGCCCATATGGGGGGCACACCAGCCCCTTTGTGGCTGGTGTGTTTCCCCTCTTGGACCATAAGGCCCATATCTCTTGCCGGGGGTGCCCGGAACCCCCTTCGGTGACCCGATAAGTACCCGGTGCTTCCCGAAACACTTCGGTGTCCAAATACCATCATCCTATATATCAATCTTTACCTCTCGACCATTTTGAGACTCCTCATCATGTCTGTGATCTCACCCGGGACTCCGAACAACATTCAGTCACCAAATGACATAACACATATAAGACAATATCGTCATTGAATGTTAAACGTGCGGACCCTACGGGTTCGAGAACTATGTAGACATGACCAAGACACACCTCCGGTCAGTAACCAATAGCGGAACTATAACATCCCAAATTTTCAATTTGGAATGTTATACACTAGATCATAATTGCATATCATTATTTTATCATTTTTGGCCTGATCCAGAAATTCTACGCAACTCAAGGTCCCTCGGAGTTGGGATTTTCGTTATTTTCATATTTGAGTTTTCTCAAATTTTGAAAATAGGATCATTTGATTTTATTTCTTTTATCTTCAATTATTTCATTTATAAAAATATGAGAGAGGGAATAAAATGACTTTCCCAAAATAAAGAAGTATTGAGGATTTAATAAAAGAATGAAATAAGATTTATTTTTGGAGTTTTCGCTATTTTATTTGAATCTAGGAAAATTGCACGTTTTTCAAAACTGCATTTTTGGGGCAAGAAAATGTTCATCTCGTTCTAAATATTTTATTTAGACGGTGAAAATTTGTTTTGCCATTTTTAGACTTTTATTTATTTTTTTAGGATTTATTTTCTGTTCCGCAGAATTGTTAAAAAAACTCGCGCGCGCCCGACTGGGCCGAAGCCCAGCCGAGCCAGGCCGGCCCGTCTTCCCCGCCACTGTCTCCCGCGTGGAGACCGTGCCGCCGCCGCCGCCGACCTGGACAGAGTCCGAGCCGGACTCCACCCCGCCGCCTTGCCTCTCCCCCAAGCCACCCCCCTCTTTATATACCACCGCCGCCCTCCCCACCTCGCCACCCGTCCCGCCCCGCCGCCGATAGCAGCAGCAGCAGCCGCCGCCGCCACCCGCCGCCGTAGCCCCGCCGCCCCACGCCGCCTCACCTCGCCCCGCCGGAGCCACCCCACCCCGCCAGAGCACCTCGCCGGAGGTATACGCTGCTCGCCGCCGTGGTCCGTTTTTTTTTCTAAAACCCGATCCGTTTTTTTAAACCCTAGTTTTCGCTTTTTTAGATTAGATCAGTTTATTTTATCGGTTTATTTATTTAGCGAGCGTTCGCTCGTTCGTTCGTTTTAACGGGCGAGTTCACCATTTAGTTTCAGTTAACGAACGTTCGTTCATCAAACTGTTTGTCAGTTTTTCTTTTTCTCGGATTTTCCGCGATTATTTCTGATCACGATTTCTTATCCGATTTTCGTTCTAGTATAACTTTTCGCTCGTTTATCGGAATCAGGCGATTCAAGCGCCTAGAGTTTCGTCTCGAAGCTCTCTTTCCGATTAACCTACTCAAACAAGTTTTTGCTTCTGTAAAATTTGACTTAGATCCAGATTAGTAAACGAAGCTTGTTTTCTTTCGCTGTTTGTGTTTCGTTGCTTCGTTCGATTTGATTCTTTTTTGCAAACCGGAGTTCTTAAGTTGAACTTTCTGGTTAGATCTCTTATTGAGTTTTACCCGTGCATTAGATAAGTACTTATTGTATGTTTGTTTGTTCGCGATAGAGTACCCGGAGTGTGCCGCTTGTTACCTCAAATCTCTAGGTTTCATGGATCATCAGCAAGGCAAGTAACACTTTGATCATACCTCTTTACTACCCAGTTTTATTGCATTAGATCAATCCTCAAACAATTGCATGATTAGGATCTGATTAATATGTGGGTTTTGGGAAGTAGATGAGGTAGTACTTATTACCTATTTTATTATCAAACCCTTGGGAGTTACTTCTACGTTTGCTCATTATACCATGCTATGCTAGTAGACGTGGATTGGGTGAGTGTATCCATGACAGATGTGAGATTGTTATTTAATGGTTTATTTAAGGTAGCAACTTAAACACACATCTGGGTGGATTGAGGCACCTGGGTATTCCAGCGATTCCTGTTTTTCTTTTTGGACTGCCACCCAGGCTCGAAGGGATCATGAGATTATTCATGCTAGAAACTTCTGTGTGCAGCCACAAGCTACTATGGGCTCTAGCATAGTTGATTAAGTCGTGTGAACTCTTACAGTGGTAGACTAGAAGATGTGGGGGATGTAGGTTGATACTGTCTACCCGATCGTAAGGTGCAAACGCTTCTAAAAGACTATGTCTCGGTCATCCGTTTCTCAAACATCATGTAGTGCGAGAATCCCAATGGAGGAGATCGAGTCTTGCGGGGAAAAGTGCGCAAACCTCTGCAGAGTGTATAAACTAATCATCGTTAGCCGTGTCCCCGGTTATGGACGTTTTGAGTATCTAGTACTTGGATTATCATGTGAATCTCATCATGTTACTTTAATTAATTATGTTGGGTTTAATGATGATATTTAATTGGGATTGAGAGGATGTCTATCTTCTCAATGTTTAACAACCACCATGATAGTTAAATAAAATTTATTCATTTGTAGTAGGGAAAAATTGGCTTTATGCAAAACTATAACCATAGAGCTTTCCACCAGCCAAATATGCATGTAGTATAGCATATTTCTGTTCATTACTCTCTATGTGTTACATTGCCAGCATATTCCATGTGCTGACCTATTTCGGGTTGCAACGTTCATGTTGCAGACTTTTCAGAGGACGAGTAAGGTGCCTTTAGGTCGTGGTTCTATACTCAGTGATGCCGTTGGAGTTGATGGACTCACTTATCTTCCAAGCCTTTCGCTGTTATCGTTATTAGATGGCCATAAGCCATATTTATTGTAATAAGTTCTCTTTTGAGACATTCAATGTAATAAGTGTGTGATTGCTACTCTGTTATAAATCCTTCAAGTACTGTGCGTGTCAGCATTACTGATCCAGGGATGACACTAAAGCACAGAGATCAGACTGTTTGAGGTCTGGTCACTACAAGATGGTATCAGAGCACACGCTGACTATAGGACACGACCACTAAGCTAAAAGCCCTAGATCACTACTCACTCTTCTCATTTCTGACTCCTCATCTTTTCTACTCTTTTAGGATGGCGGATGCAAGGAACAAGTTCACGCAACCGGATGAAGATACACCCTTTGGACACCACTTGAAGGAAGTCACGAGATACCTGAACATCGGAGTACCAAGCTTCACCGGGACCTACATTGCCACTTTACCAGAAGAGGAGTGTTGGACGATTCAAGTTCAAGTTCCAGGAAGGACGTTCATGCCCGTCACTGAGCCCATAGAGTTTTCTTTCAATGCACCCACCTGGAATCTAGGAAAGAGCATGGCAGTGTTGGGGAACGTAGCAAAAATTCAAAATTTTCCTACGTGTCACCAAGATCTATCTATGGAGAGACCAGCAACGAGTAGAAAGAGAGTGCATCTACATACCCTTGTAGATCGCTAAGCGGAAGCGTTCAAGTGAACGGGGTTGATGGAGTCGTACTCGTCGTGATTCAAATCACCGATGATCAAGTGCCGAACGGACGGCACCTCCGCGTTCAACACACGTACAACCCGGTGACGTCTCCCACGCCTTGATCCAGCAAGGAGAGAGGGAGAGGTTGAGGAAGACTACATCCAACAGCAGCACAACGGCGTGGTGGTGGTGGAGGAGCGTGGCAATCCCGCAGGGCTTCGCCAAGCACCATGGGAGAAGAGGAGGAGGGAGAGGGGCAGGGCTGCACCAACGAGAGATCAAATCATGTGTTATGGGCAGCCCCATGCCTCAATATATATAGGGGAAGGGGAGGGCTGCGCCCCCTTTAGGGTTTCCCACCCCAAGGGGCGGCGGCCAGCCTCCAGATGGCATCTGGTGCGGCGGCCAAGAGGGGGGGAGGAGTCCATCCTCCCCAAGGCACCTCGGAGGTGCCTTCCCCCTTGAGGACTCTTCCCTCTAGGGTTCCCTAGGCGCATGGGCCTCTTGGGGCTGGTGCCCTTGGCCCATGTAGGCCAAGGCGCACCCCCTACAGCCCATGTGGCCCCCCGGGGCAGGTGGCCCCACCCGGTGGGCCCCGGGACCCTTCCGGTGGTCCCGGTACAATACCGATGACCCCGAAACTTGTCCCGATGGCCGAAACAGGACTTCCTATATATAAATCTTTACCTCCGGACCATTCCGGAACTCCTCGTGACGTCCGGGATCTCATCCGGGACTCCGAACAACATTCGGTAACCACATACAAACTTCCTTTATAACCCTAGCGTCATCGAACCTTAAGTGTGTAGATCCTACGGGTTCGGGAGACATGCAGACATGACCGAGACGTTCTCCAGTCAATAACCAACAGCGGGATCTGGATACCCATGTTGGCTCCCACATGTTCCACGATGATCTCATCGGATGAACCACGATGTCCAGGACTCAATCGATCCCGTATACAATTCCCTTTGTCTAGCGGTATTTTACTTGCCCGAGATTCGATCGTCGGTATACCGATACCTTGTTCAATCTCGTTACCGGCAAGTCACTTTACTCGTTCCATAACACATCATCCCGTGATCAACTCCTTGGTCACATTGCGCATATGATGATGTCCTACCGAGTGGGCCCAGAGATACCTCTCCGTTTACACGGAGTGACAAATCCCAGTCTCGATCCGTATAAAACAATAGATACTTTCGGAGATACCTGTAGTGCACCTTTATAGTCACCCAGTTACGTTGTGACGTTTGATACACCCAAAGCACTCCTACGGTATCCAGGAGTTACACGATCTCATGGTCAAAGGAAGAGATACTTGACATTGGCAAAGCTCTAGCAAACGAACTACACGATCTTTGTGCTATGCTTAGGATTGGGTCTTGTCCATCACATCATTCTCCTAATGATGTGATCCCGTTATCAACGACATCCAATGTCCATAGCCAGGAAACCATGACTATCTGTTGATCACAACGAGCTAGTCAACTAGAGGCTCACTAGGGACATATTGTGGTCTTTGTATTCACACGTGTATTACAATTTCCGGATAATACAGTTATAGCATGAATAAAAGACAATTATCATGAACAAGGAAATATAATAATAATACTTTTATTATTGCCTCTAGGGCATATTTCCAACAGTCTCCCACTTATACTAGAGTCAATAATCTAGTTCACATCGCCATGTGATTAACACTCACAGGTCACATCGCCATGTGACTAATACCCAAGAGTTTACTAGAGCCAGTAGTCTAGTTCACATCACTATGTGATTAACACTCAATGAGTTTTATGTTTGATCATGTTGCTTGTGAGAGAGGTTTTAGTCAACGGGTCTGAACCTTTCAGATCCGTGTGTGCTTTACAAATCTCTATGTCATCTGCTAGATGCAGCTACCACGCTCTATTTGGAGCTATTCCAAATAACTGTTCTACTTGGAGCTATTCTAAATTATTGCTCCATTATATGTATCCGGTCTCTCTACTCAGAGCTATCCGGATAGGTGTCAAGCTTGCATCGACATAACCCTTTACGACGAACTCTTTTACCACCTCCATAATCGAGAAAAATTCCTTAGTCCACTAGTTACTAAGGATAACTTTGACCGCTGTCCTGTGAGCCATTCTTGGATCACTCTTGTACCCCTTGACTGACTCATGGCAAGGCACACTTTAGGTGCGGTACACAGCATAGCATACTGAAGAGCCTACGTCTTAAGCATAGGGGACGACCTTCGTCCTTTCTCTCTATTCTGCCGTGGTCGAGCTTTAAGTCTTAACTTCGTACCTTACAATTCAGGCAAGAACTTCTTCTTTGACTGATCCATCTTGAATACCTTCAAGATCATGTCAAGGTATGTGCTCATTTGAAAGTACCATTAAGCGTTTTGATCTATCCTTATAGATCTTGATGCTCAATGTTCAAGTAGCTTAATCCAGGCTTTCCATTGAAAAACACTTTCAAAATAACCCTATATGCTTTCCAGAAATTCTACGTCATTTCTGATCAACAATATGTCAATAACATATACTCATCAGAAATTCTATAGTGCTCCCACTCACTTCTTTGGAAATACAAGTTTCTCATAAACTTTGTACAAACCCAAAATCTTTGATCATCATCAAAGCATACATTCCAACTCCGAGATGCTCACTCCAGTCCTTAGAAGGATCGCTGGAGCTAGCATACCTTTTAGCATCCTTAGGATCGACAAAAACTTTCTGATTGTATTACATACAACCTTTCCTTACGAAAAAACTGGTAAGGAAACTCGTTTTGACATCCGTCAGCCAGATTTCATAAATGCAGCTAATGCTAACATGATTCCGACGGACTTAAGCATCGCTACGGATGAGAAAATCTCATCGTAGTCAACTCCTTGAACTTGTGAAAAACTCTTCGCCACAAGTCGAGCCTCATAGACGGTGACATTACCATCCACGTCCGTCTTCTTCTTAAAGATCCATTTATCTTAATGGCTTGCCGATCATCGGGCAAGTCCAC
Organism: Triticum aestivum; assembly: GCF_018294505.1. Taxonomy (NCBI): domain Eukaryota; kingdom Viridiplantae; phylum Streptophyta; class Magnoliopsida; order Poales; family Poaceae; genus Triticum; species Triticum aestivum. The sequence continues at coordinate 315,524,609 of NC_057801.1, forward strand.
CAAAGTCCATGGATCCGTTCTCGGATTTTATGGCCTTAAGCCATTTATCGGAATCCGGGCCCACCATCGCTTCTCCATAGCTCGTAGGTTCATTGTTGTCTAGCAACATGACCTTTAAGACAGGATCACCGTACCACTCTGAAGCAGTACGCGTCCTTGTCGTCCTACGAGGTTCGGTAGTGACTTGATCCGAAACTTCATGATCACTATCATAAGTTTTCCACTTCAATTGGTGTAGGTGCCACAGGAACAACTTCCTATGCCCTGCTACACACTAGTTGAAGTGACGGTTCAATAACCTCATCAAGTCTCCACCATCCTCCCACTCAATTCTTTCGAGAGAAACTTTTCCTCGAGAAAGGACCCGATTCTAGAAACAATCCTTTATTGCTTTCGGATCTGAGACAGGAGGCATACCCAACTGTTTTTTGGGTTGTCCTATGAAGATGTATTTATCCGCTTTGGGTTCGAGCTTATCAGCCTGAAACTTTTTCACATAAGCGTCGCAGCCCCAAACTTTTAAGAAACGACAACTTAGGTTTCTCTAAACCATAATTCATACGGTGTCATCTCAACGGAATTACGTGGTGCCCTATTTAAAGTGAATGTGGTTGTCTCTAATGCCTAACCCATGAAGAATAGTGGTAATTCGATAAGAGACATCATAGTATGCATCATATCCAATAAGGTGCAATTATGATGTTCGGACACACCATCACATTATGGTGTTCCAGGCGGTATTAATTGCGAAACAATTTCCACAATGTCTTAATTGTGTGCCAAAACTCGTAACTCAGATATTCATCTCTATGATCATATCATAGACATTTTATCCTCTTGTCACAATGATCTGCTACTTCACTCTGAAATTACTTGAACCATTCAATAATTCAGACTTGTGTTTCATCAAGTAAATATACTCAACATTTACTCGAATCATCTGTGAAGTAAGAACATAATGATATTCACTGCATGCCTCAGCACTCATTCGACTGCACACATCAAAATGTGTTACTTCCAACAAGTTGCTATCTTGTTCCATCTTACTGAAACCGAGGCTTTTCAGTTATCTTGCCCATGTGGTATGATCTGCATATCTCAAGTGATTCAAAATCAAGTGAGTTCAAACGGTCCATCTGCATGGAGTTTCTTCATGCATATACACCAATAGACATGGTTCGCATGTCTCAGACTTTTCAAAAACGAGTGAGTCCAAAGATCCATCAACATGGAGCTTCTTCATGCGTTTTATACCATTATGACTTACATGGCAGTGCCACAAGTAAGTGGTACTATCATTACTATCTTATATCTTTTGGCATGAAAATGTGTATCACTACGATCGAGATTCAATAAACCATTTTTAGGTGCAAGACCACTGAAGGTATTAGTCAAATAAACAGAGTAACCATTATTCTCCTTAAATGAATAACCGTATTGCGATAGACATAATCCAATCATGTCTATGCTCAACGCAAACACCAATCTCGGTGGTAGAGGGAGCGTGCGATGCTTGATCATATCAACATTGGAAACATTTCCAACACATATCGTCAGCTCACCTTTAGCTAGTCTCCGTTTATTCCGTAGCTTTTATTTCGAGTTACTAACACTTAGCAACCGAACCGGTATCTAATACCCTGGTGCTACTAGGAGTACTAGTAAAGTACACATCAACACAATGTATATCCAATATACTTCTATCGACCTTGCCAGCCTTCTCATCTACCAAGTATCTAGGGTAATTCTGCTCCAGTGGTTGTTCCCCTTATTTCAGAAGCACTTAGTCTCGGGTTTGGGTTCAACCTCGGGTTTCTTCATTGGTGCAGCAGCTGATTTGCCATTTCATGAAGTATCCCTTCTGGCCCTTGCCCTTCTTGAAACTAGTGGTTTCACCAACCATCAACAATTGATGCTCCTTCTTGATTTCTACTTTCGCGGTGTCAAACATCGCAAATACCTCAAGGATCATCATATCTATCCCTGATATGTTATAGTTCATCACGAAGCTCTAGCAGCTTGGTGGCAATGACTTTGGAGAAACATCACTATCTCATCTAGAAGATCGACTCCCACTCGATTCAAGTGATTGTTGCACTCAGACAATCTGAGCACAAGCTCAACGATTGAGCTTTTCTCCCTTAGTTTGCAGGTTAAGAAAATCGTCGGAGGTCTCAAACCTCTTGACGTGGGCACGAGCCTGAAATCCTAATTTCAGCCCTCAAAACATCTCATATGTTTCGTGATGTTTCAAAAACGTCTTTGGTGCCTCAACTCTAAACCGTTTAACTGAACTATCACGTAGTTATCAAAACGTGTATGTCAGATGTTCGCAACATCCACAAACGATGTTTGGGGTTCAGCACACTGAGCGGTGCATTAAGGACATAAGCCTTCTATGAAGCAATGAGGACAATCCTCAGTTTATGGACCTAGTCCGCATAATTGCTACTATCAACTTTCAACTAATTTTTCTCTAGGAACATATCTAAAACAGTAGAACTAAAGCGCGAGCTACGACATAATTTGCAAAAGGTCTTTTGACTATGTTCAAGATAATTAAGTTCATCTCATGAACTCCCACTCAGATAGACATCCCTCTGGTCATCTAAGTGATCACATGATCCGAGTCAACTAGGCCGTGTCCGATCATCACGTGAGACGGACTAGTCATCATCGGTGAACATCTTCATGTTGATCGTATCTACTATACGACTCATGCTCGACCTTTCGGTCTCCGTGTTCCGAGGCCATGTCTGCACATGCTAGGCTCGTCAAGTTAACCCTAAGTGTTTTCGCTGTGTAAAACTGTCTTACACCCGTTGTATGTGAACGTAAGAATCCATCACACCCGATCATCACGTGGTGCTTAGAAGCGACGAACTGTAGCAACGGTGCACAGTTAGGGGAGAACACTTCTTGAAATTTTGTAAGGGATCATCTTATTTACTACCGTCGTCCTAAGTAAACAAGATGCATAAACATGATAAACATCACATGCAATCAAATAGAGTAGTGACATGATATGGCCAATATCATATAGCTCCTTTGATCTTCATCTTCGGGGCTCCATGATCATCTTGTCACCGGCATGACACCATGATCTCCATCATCATGATCTCCATCATCGTGTCTTCATGAAGTTATCACGCCAACGACTACTTCTACTTCTATGGCTAACGCGTTTAGCAATAAAGTAAAGTAAGTTACATGGCGTTCTTCAATGACACGCAGGTCATACAAAAAATAAAGACAACTCCTATGGCTCCTGCCGGTTGTCATACTCATCGACATGCAAGTCGTGAATCCTATTACAAGAACATGATCAATCTCATACATCACATATATGATTCATCACATCCTTTTGGCCATATCACATCACATAGCATACCCTGCAAAAACAAGTTAGACGTCCTCTAATTGTTGTTTGCATGTTTTACGTGGCTGCTATGGGTTTCTAGCAAGAACGTTTCTTACCTACGCAAAACCACAACGTGATATGCCAATTGCTATTTACCCTTCATAAGGACCCTTTTCATCGAATCCGTTCCGACTAAAGTGGGAGAGACTGGCACCCGCTAGCCACCTTATGCACCAAGTGCATGTCAATCGGTGGAACCTGTCTCACGTAAGAGTACGTGTAAGGTCGGTCCGGGCCGCTTCATCCTACAATACCGTCGAAACAAGATTGGACTAGTAACGGTAAGCATATTGAACAACATCAACACCCACAACTACTTTGTGTTCTACTCGTGCAAAGAATCTACGCAATAGACCTAGCTCATGATGCCACTGTTGGGGAACGTAGCAGAAATTCAAAATTTTCCTACGTGTCACCAAGATCTATCTATGGAGAGACCAAAAACGAGTAGAAAGAGAGTGCATCTACATACCCTTGTAGATCGCTAAGCGGAAGCGTTCAAGTGAACGGGGTTGATGGAGTCGTACTCGTCGTGATTCAAATCACCGATGATCAAGTGCCGAACGGACGGCACCTCCGCGTTCAACACACGTACAGCCCGGTGACGTCTCCCACGCCTTGATCCAGCAAGGAGAGAGGGAGAGGTTGAGGAAGACTCCATCCAACAGCAGCACAACGGCGTGGTGGTGGTGGAGGAGCGTGGCAATCCCGCAGGGCTTCGCCAAGCACCATGGGAGAAGAGGAGGAGGGAGAGGGGCAGAGCTGCACCAACGAGAGATCAAATCATGTGTTATGGGCAGCCCCATGCCTCAATATATATAGGGGAAGGGGAGGGCTGCGCCCCCTTTAGGGTTTCCCACCCCAAGGGGCGGCGGCCAGCCTCCAGATGGCATCTGGTGCGGCGGCCAAGAGGGGGGGAGGAGTCCATCCTCCCCAAGGCACCTCGGAGGTGCCTTCCCCCTTGAGGACTCTTCCCTCTAGGGTTCCCTAGGCGCATGGGCCTCTTGGGGCTGGTGCCCTTGGCCCATGTAGGCCAAGGCGCACCCCCTACAGCCCATGTGGCCCCCCGGGGCAGGTGGCCCCACCCGGTGGGCCCCCGGGACCCTTCCGGTGGTCCCGGTACAATACCGATGACCCCGAAACTTGTCCCGATGGCCGAAACATGACTTCCTATATATAAATCTTTACCTCCGGACCATTCCGGAACTCCTCGTGACGTCCGGGATCTCATCCGGGACTCCGAACAACATTCGGTAACCACATACAAACTTCCTTTATAACCCTAGCGTCATCAAACCTTAAGTGTGTAGACCCTACGGGTTCGGGAGACATGCAGACATGACCGAGACGTTCTCCAGTCAATAACCAACAGCGGGATCTGGATACCCATGTTGGCTCCCACATGTTCCACGATGATCTCATCGGATGAACCACGATGTCCAGGACTCAATCGATCCCGTATACAATTCCCTTTGTCTAGCGGTATTTTACTTGCCCGAGATTCGATCGTCGGTATACCGATCCTTGTTCAATCTCGTTACCGGCAAGTCACTTTACTCGTTCCGTAACACATCATCCCGTGATCAACTCCTTGGTCACATTGCGCATATGATGATGTCCTACCGAGTGGGCCCAGAGATACCTCTCCGTTTACACGGAGTGACAAATCCCAGTCTCGATCCGTATAAAACAATAGATACTTTCGGAGATACCTGTAGTGCACCTTTATAGTCACCCAGTTACGTTGTGACGTTTGATACACCCAAAGCACTCCTACGGTATCCAGGAGTTACACGATCTCATGGTCAAAGGAAGAGATACTTGACATTGGCAAAGCTCTAGCAAACGAACTACACGATCTTTGTGCTATGCTTAGGATTGGGTCTTGTCCATCACATCATTCTCCTAATGATGTGATCCCGTTATCAACGACATCCAATGTCCATAGCCAGGAAACCATGACTATCTGTTGATCACAACGAGCTAGTCAACTAGAGGCTCACTAGGGACATATTGTGGTCTATGTATTCACACGTGTATTACAATTTCCGGATAATACAGTTATAGCATGAATAAAAGACAATTATCATGAACAAGGAAATATAATAATAATACTTTTATTATTGCCTCTAGGGCATATTTCCAACAGGCAGCCCACATCACAATGGGACGCATTGGAGAAGTTTACCAAAAGGATCTCAAGGATACTATCTATCAGATTTGTGGGCGCCGAGATGAGCAATGGGAGATGATCAGCACCAGGAAGGATAGATCAATTGCAGCTTTCATCCAGGAGTTAAACCAACACATTCGACGCCAGGAGAACCAGATGTGCGCAGGCATGATAGATCTGAAGAAGGCCATGACCAAGATCACATATTTGGAGGAAGAACTCAAGTCTACACGCGATGCATATGAGGAGGAAATAGCAACACTCGTAGAGAAGAACGATGATCTGAAGAAGAAGCTAAAGGTTTTCATGGGATTCCCCGCGACTGGAGAAGACGATGATTGCACTTGTCCAGAGAACTACATCATCATCGACGACACCGACTCGGACCCAGATGATAGCGATGATGATTATGTTGATGAATCTGGAGCAGATATCATGGAGTCTTCATCGGAGCAATTTTTCTAGTTGACCACCATAACAGTAGTAGTATTCCCCCATGTATCTAGTATAGTCCGAGTACTTTTATAATGATAGTTAGACCGTTGTATGCCCTTGTTTGAATTGAATGAAGTGATAGTGTTTGCATTGGTCTCATGTGCATATGGGTAGTGTTTTCTCTCTAGACCTCATTCTATTCTATATTCTCATCTTTTCTAAACCCTCAGATGCCTCCGAGACGTGACAATGGATTTGCTTTCCCACTGGAGCTCACCCAGTTGATCCAGCAGTAGAATGCATTGATGCAGTTGCTAGTCCGGAATCAGAATCAGGGGAACAACAACAACAACAACAACCCACCACCTCCACCACTTGTTGATCACTTAACCCGTTTCCTTAGACTGAATCCGCCGGTGTCCTCCAGGAGCACCGAGCCGATAGTTGCAGATGATTGGCTCCGCAAGACAGGAAGGGAGTTGACCATTGCAGGATGCACAGATGCGGAAAAGGTGCATTTTGCCGCACATCAGCTTGAAGGACCCGCAGCATCATGGTGGGAGAATTTCACAGCCACGTATCCTATCGACACTTTCACATGGGATCAGTTTCAGCAGGCTTTCCGTACTACCCATGTTTCAGCAGGAGCTATGGCCATGAAGAAGCGTGATGCAACTAAGCAGGAGAACGTACAGTTGGCCAGTATGTGGATGACTTTAATAAGCTAGCACGTTATGCCCCAGATGACGTTGCTACAGATGCAACTAAGCAGGAGAAGTTTTTGGAAGGAGTAAATGATGAGCTGAGCATGCAGTTGATGGTAGCAACTTTCAACAACTACCAGGAGTTGGAAGATCATGCTCTCATGATTGAAGGGAAGCAGCAACAGATTGAAAACCGCAAGAGCAAGTATGGAGAAGGGAAGTACAATTCTGGAGCTCAGTAGAAGCCACGTTTTACCCCTAAATCGGGAGGACATTTTCAGCATACTCATGGAGGAGGGAGTTCGCACAATCATAATGGCCCCAAAAATAGTAATGGGAATGGAGGAAGCAATGGTCAGAACCGTACCAACCCATCAACCCCAGCCAAGAGAGACCTGAGCCAAGTCACTTGCTATAAGTGTCAGAAGACTGGACATTATGCCGATGAATGTCCTGAAGCCCAGACTTGTAATGGCAATGGAAGCTCTGGGAAGAAGCCGAACCCTTTCAATAGGGGACAGGTGAACCACATTAATGTGGAGGAGGTTGAAGCCCAGCCAGATGCAGTAATAGGTAAGTTTTTGGTGAAGTCATTTACTACACTCGTTATTTTTTATACTGGTGCATCGCATTCATACGTATCAAGGGGATTTGTGGATAAGTATAAACTGCCAACCCAAGCCCTTAGGTCACCCATGTTAGTAACCTCGCCTGGAGCAGAGTATATGGCTAGTCTATGGTGTGATCGGTTACCATTAAGGATTGGTAACTACGTGTTTCCCTCGGACCTATAGTATTGGAATCGCAAAGATTGGATGTGATATTAGGCATAGATTGGTTATCGAATTATGGAGGGAACATTGAATGCGCCAGTAAGACGATTTTGCTTACCACCCTAGAAGGAAGAAGGATCAAGTATGTATCCCAGCATGTACCCAAGAGGACACAAGTAAATTCCTTATCAGGAGTTGTACAGGAGGAAGTACCCGTGATGAAGGATTTCCCTGATGTTTTTCCAGAGGATTTGCCAGGCATGCCACCGGATAGAGACATTGAGTTTTTGATTGAGCTTTTACCAGGCACATGGCCAATATCTAAGAGACCATACAGGATGCCCGCAAAAGATTTGGAGGAGATTAAGAAGTAGATTAAGGAGTTACTAGATAAAGGCTATATTCGCCCAAGTTCTTCACCTTGGGGATCGCCAGTGCTTCTAGTGGAGAACAAGGACGGATCATTAAGGATGGTTGTTGTTTATCGAGGAGTGAATGAAGTGACCATCAAGAACAAGTACCCACTACCGATGATCAATGATCTGTTTGACCGATTGCAAGGAGCTAAGGTATTTTCCAAGATCGACTTGCGATCAGGATACCATCAGTTGAAGATTCGAGAGCAGGATATACCCAAGACGGCTTTTACCACCAGGTATGGGCTGTACGAGTATACCGTTATGTCATTCAGCCTGACTAACACACCTGCATATTTCATGAACATGATGAACAAGGTGTTTATGGAGTTTCTGGATAAGTTCGTCGTGGTGTTCATTAATGATATTTTGGTCTACTCAAAGAATGAAGAGGAACATAAGGAGCATTTTCTTTTGGTACTTGAGAAGCTCAGAGAACATCAGTTATACGCCAAGTTCGGCAAATGTGAGTTTTGGTTGAAGGAAGTTGAATTCCTCGGACATGTTATATCCGGAGAAGGAATAGCTGTAGACCCCACCAAGGTTGTCACTGTGACAAATTGGGAAGCCCCAACAACAGTTGGAGAGATCCGGAGTTTTCTTGGACTCGCAGGATACTATCGGAGGTTCATTGAGAATTTCTCGAAGATTGTGAAGCCCATGATGGAGTTGTTGAAGAAGGATACCAAGTTCAAATGGACTGAAGAATGTGAGGCCAGTTTCCAGGAGTTGAAGAAACGTTTGGTTACATCACTAGTGTTGATTCTGCTAGATCAGTGCAAGGATTATCAGGTGTATTGCGATGCTTCACGTCGAGGACTTGGAGCAGTTCTTATGCAGGAGGGAAGAGTTGTTTCGTATGCTTCACGACAGCTTAAGCCCCATGAGTTGAATTATGCTACACATGATTTGGAGTTAGAAGCAGATACGTCTCCGTCGTATCTATAATTTTTGATTGTTCCATGCCAATGTTATTCAACTTTCATATACTTTTGGCAACTTTTTATACTATTTTTGGGACTAACTATTGATCCAGTGCCCAGTGTCAGTTCATGTCTGTTGTTTTATGTTTTGCAGAAACCCCATATCAAACAGAGTCCAAACAGGATAAAAACAGATGGAGAATTATTTTGGAATATTTGTGATTTTTGGGAAGTAAAATCAACGCGAGACGGTGCCCGAGGGGGCCAAGAGATAGGGGGCGCGCCCCAGGGAGGCAGGCGCGCCCTGGACTCTCCTGCCCCCCCCCCCGTAAGGCGGTTGATGTTCTTCTTTTGTCACAAGAAAGCTAATTTTATGTGAAAGATTCACCCCAATCGGAGTTACGGATCTCCAGATATAAAAGAAACGGTGAAGGGGCAGAATCCCAGAACGCAAAAATAGAGAGATAGATCCAATCTCGGAGGGGCTCTCGTCCCTCCCACGCCATGGGAGCCAAGGACTAGAGGGGAAACCCTTCTCCCATCAAGGGAGAAGGTCAAGGAAGAAGAAGAAGAAGAAGGGTGGCTCTTTCCCCCTTTCTTCCGGTGGCGCCAGAACACCGCCGGGGGCCATCATCATCACCGCGATCTTCATCAACACCTCCATCATCTTCACCAACATCTCCATCACCTTCCCCCATCTATATCCAGCGGTCCGCTCTCCCGCAACCCGCTGTACCCTCTACTTGAACATGGTGCTTTATGCTTCATATTATTTTCCAATGATGTGTTGCCATCCTATGATGTCTGAGTAGATTTTCGTTGTCCTATCGGTGATTGATGAATTGCTATGATTGGTTTGATTTGCATGTTTTATTATTGGTGCAGTCCTATCGTGCCCTCCGTGTCGCGCAAGCGTGAGGGATTCCCGCTGTAGGGTGTTGCAATGGGTTCATGATTCGCTTATAGTGGGTTGCGTGAGTGACTGAAACACAAACACGAGTAAGGGGATTGTTGCGTATGGGATAAATGAGACTTGATGCTTTAATGCTATGGTTGGGTTTTACCTTAATGAATCTTTAGTATTTGTGGATGCTTGCTAGAGTTCTAATCATAAGTGCATATGATCCAAGTAGAGAAAGTATGTTAGGTTATGCCTCTCCCTCAAATAGAATTGCAATAGTGATTACCGGTCTAGTAACATAGTCAATTGCTTAGGGACAATTTCACAACTCCTACCACCACTTTTCCACACTCGCTATATTTACTTTAATGCATCTTTATCTAAACAGCCCCTACTTTTTATTTACGTGTTCTTTATTATCTTGCAAACCTATCCTATCATACCTACAAAGTACTTCTAGTTTCATACTTGTTTTAGGTAAAGCGAGCGTCAAGCGTGCGTAGAGTCGTATCAGTGGCCGATAGGACTTGAGAGAGTATTTGTTCTACCTTTAGATCCTCCTTGGGTTCGACACTCTTAATTATCGAAAGAGGCTACAACTATCCCGTATACTTGCGGGTTATCAAGACCTTTTTCTGGGGCCGTTGTCGGGGAGTCATAGCGTGGGGTGAATATTCTCGTGTGTGCTTGTTTGCTTTATCACTAAGTAATTTTTATTTTCTGTTCTTATTTGTTTTCTATCTTTAGCTATGGGTAGGAAATGCAAAATACCAAAAAAAATTAGTTGTACCTACTGAACCAGTGGTTGAAGAACCACTCAAAATCTATCACACTCCTGAAGCTTTTTACTTGGATCATCTTCAATCCCTTTGTGCTCGTGCTGAAACCCCCACTAGTTTAGTTGAGGGAAAATCTTTAGATGAGCATGCTTGTTTTGTGCGACACCGTATATCCGAAAAAGGGAAACTATTATGGGATCAAATTCAATGTTTGCAATGCTATGCTTGGAATTTATGTGAAATATATGAGTTTACTTGTTGTTCTGAAGACCCTAAGAAACACCTACCCTATCAATGCTTATTTACTGATAATGGAATCGTATCTTCATATGCTAAGGGTGTTTACAATTACTATGATGTTCAACAAATTGAAGAATTTGTTGCTTTTAAAGGTGCTTATGAGATTGCCTCTTTGATTGAAAAGTATGATGCTACTCTTGACAAATCTGAAATTTTTGCCATATTTCAATATTGTTATGATAATTATGCTTCTAATGTCTATGTTAAACCATATATTGAGGACTTCTCCGCTGTCCAAGAAGAGACTAATATTTTGCAGGAAGCTATGGAAGAAGAACTTGATGAAAAACTGAGCTCATTGGATGAAAAAGATGATGAGGAGAGCGAAGAACAAAAGGAGGAAGAGCGGATTAGCTACCCGTGCCCACCTTCTAATGAGAGTAACCCTCCAACTCATACATTATTTAATTCCCCTTCGTGCTTACGGAAGGATGATTGCTATGATCCCTTGAATTTGTTTGAAATATCCCTTTTTGATGATGCTTGCTATGCTTGTGGCCAAGATGCCAATATGAATTATGCTTATGGAGATGAACTTGCTATAGTTCCTTACGTTAAACATGAAATTGTTGCTATTGCACCCATGCATGATAGTCCTATTATCTTTTTTGAATTCTCCAAACTACACTATATCGGAGAAGTTTGTGCTTATTAAGGATTATATTGATGGGTTTCCTTTTACCATTGCACATGATGATTTTGATGAATATAATATGCATGTGCTTGCTGCTCCTACTTGCAATTATTATGAGAGAGGAACTATTTCTCCACCTCTCTATGTTTCCCATACTATGAAATTGCAAGAAACTGCTTATACTATGCATTGGCCTTTACTATGTGTGCATGAATTGTTCTCTTATGACATGCCAATGCATAGGAAGAGAGTTAGACTTTGTTGTTGCATGATATATGTTACTTTGTGCTCACTTCTAAATTACAAATCATTGTTAATTAAAATTGGCTTTTGATATACCTTGGGATCCAGGTGGATTCATTACTTGAGCACTAAATGCCTAGCTTAATGGCTTTAAAGAAAGCGCTGCCAGGGAGACAACTCGGAAGTTTTAGAGGGTCATTTATTTCTGTTGAGTGCTTTCATATAGTTTCAAAACATAAAAGTAAAGTGGGGAACCCTTAAACTTTTCAAAAAGGAAAGTGAAAGTGAGAAAGACAAGCACTGTTGAAGTGGGAGAGTTCCTTGAACTTTGTTCATGCTCACGGAAACTATGTGAATGTTGATAACATAAACTTTTCATCAAAACTAATTATCCCCTTGTATAATTCCATTGAATTATAAAAATAATGTGCCAAGGTTTGCCTTTAGGATGTTTACAATGCTTGTTGGTTTGTACGGTGCAGGACAGAAACTTTGGCTGTAGTGCGTGATTTTACATTTTTAACTAGAACGCCAATTGGTTGTGATTCCTTTTGCAGTGTATTTCTATACAACTTTTTTATTTTTCCTAATTTTGGTAGACGTTTTGGGGTACCATAAGTATGGTGGATTTTCAGATTGCTACAGACTGTTCTGTTTTTGACAGATTCTGTTTTTTGATGCATAGTTTGCTTGTTTTGATGAATCTATCAATTTCTATCAGTGGATTAAGCCATGAAAAAGTTATGTTACAGTAGGCACAATGCAAAAACAAAATATGAATTGGTTTGCAGGAGTACTTAGAGTGGTGATTTGCTTTATTATGTCTCGATATGAGGAAAAGGAAGAGAGGCAAGAGCTCAAGCTTGGGGATGCCCGAGGCACTCCAAGTAAATATTCAAGGAGACTCAAGCATCTAAGCTTGGGGATGCCCCGGAAGGCATCCCCTCTTTCTTCAACAAGTATCGGTATGTTTTCGAATTTGTTTCGTTCATGTGATATGTGCAAGCCTTGGAGCGTCTTTTGCATTTAGTTTTCACTTTTCTTTTATGCACCATGCTGGTATGAAATAGTCCTTGGTTTATTTATAGAATGCTCATTGCACCTCACTTAAATCTTTTGAGTATGGCTTTATAGAATGCTTCATGTGCTTCACTTATATCATTTCAAGTTTGGATTGCCTATTTCCCTTTACATAGAAAACCGCCATTTGTAGAATGCTCTTTTTCTTCACTTATATTTGTCAGAGCATGGGCATACCTTTTGTAGAAAGAATTAAACTCTCTTACTTCACTTATATCTATTTAGAGAGATGACAGGAATTGGTCATTCACATGGTTAGTCATAAAATCCTACATAAACTTGTAGATCGCTGAAGATGATATGTTTGATTCCTTGCAATAGTTTTGCGATATAAAGATGGTAATATTAGAGTCATGCTAGTGGGTGGTTGTGGATTGTAGAGACACTTGTGTTGAGGCTTGCAAGTACCGTAGCATGCACGTATGGTAACCGTTGTGTCACAAATTTGAAGCATGGGGTGTTTCTTTGATTGTCTTCCTTATGAGTGGCGGTCGGGGATGAGCGATGGTATTTTCCTACCAATCTATCCCCCTAGGGGCATGTGTAGTAGTACTTTGCATCGAGGGCTAATAAACTTTTGCAATAAGTATATGAGTTCTTTATGACTAATGTGAGTCCATGGATTATACACACTTTTACCTTTCCATCATTGCTAGCCTCTTCGGTACCGTGCATTGCCCTTTCTCACCTTGAGAGTTGGTGGAAACTTCGTCGGTGCATCCAAACCCCGTGATATGATACGCTCTATCACACATAAGCCTCCTTATATCTTCCTCAAAATAGCCACCATACCTACCTATTATGGCATTTCCATAGCCATTCCGAGATATATTTCCATGCAACTTTCATCATCATCATATACATGACTTGAGCATTCATTGTCATATCACTTTGCATGATCGTAAGATAGCTAGCATGATGTTTCCATGGCTTGTATGTTTTCTAATGTCATTGCTACGCCAGATCATTGCACATCCCGGTACACCGCCGGAGGCATTCATATAGAGTCATATCTTTGTTCTAGTATCGAGTTGTAATGTTGGGTTTTAAGTAAATAAAAGTGTGATGACCATCATTATAGAGCATTGCCCCATAAAAAAGAAAAAAGAAAAAAAGGAAAGGTCCAAGAAGCCTAAATAAAAAAGGGGGCCTAAGAAGCCCACCGAAAAAAGGAAAAGGGCAATGTTACTATCCTTTTTCCACACTTGTGCTTCAGAGTAGCACCATGTTCTTCATATAGAGAGTCTCCTATGTTATCACTTTCATATACTAGTGGGAATTTTCATTATAGAACTTGGCTTGTATATTCCAACGATGTGCTTCCTCAAATGCCCTAGGTCCTCATGAGCAAGCAAGTTGGATGCACACCCACTTAGTTTTCAGTTTGAGCTTTCATACACTTATAGCTCTAGTGCATCCGTTGCATGGCAATCCCTACTCCTCGCATTGACATCAATTGATGGGCATCTCCATAGCTCGTTGCTTAGCCACGTCGATGTGAGACTTTCTCCCTTTTGTCTTCTCCATATAAACCCCCATCATCATATTCTATTCCACCTATAGTGCTATATCCATGGCTTGCGCTCATGTATTGCGTGAGGATTGAAAAAGCTGAAGCGCGTTAAAAAGTATGATCCAATTGCTCGGCTTGTCATCAGGGTTGTGCATGATGGGAGCATTTTGTGTGACGAAAATGAAGCATGGACAAACTATATGATTTTGTAGGGATAAGCTTGCTTTGGCCTTGTTGTATTGAAAAGACATGATTGCTTTATTAGTACACTCGAAGTATATTGTTTTTATGTCAAATGATAGACTATTGCTTTGAATCACTCGAATCTTAATATTCATGCCATGATTAGACATATGATCAAGATTATGCTAGGTAGCATTCCACATCAGAAATTATCTTTTTTATCATTTACCTACTCGAGGAAGAGCAGGAATTAAGCTTGGGGATGCTGATACGTCTCCGTCGTATCTATAATTTTTTATTGTTCCATGACAATGTTATTCAACTTTCATATACTTTTGGCAACTTTTTATACTATTTTTGGGACTAACATATTGATCCAGTGCCCAGTGCTAGTTCCTGTCTGTTGCATGTTTTATGTTTCGCACAAACCCCATATCAAACAGAGTCCAAACGAGATAAAAACGGACGGAGAATTATTTTGGAATATTTGTGATTTTTGGGAAGTAAAATCAATGCGAGACGGTGCCCGAGGGTGCCAGGAGATAGGGGCGCGGCCCAGGGAGGCAGGCGCGCCCTGGACTCTCCTGGCCCCCCGTAAGGCAGTTGATGATCTTCTTTTGCCACAAGAAAGCTAATTTTATGAGAAAGATCTGGGCGAAAGATTCACCCCAATCGGAGCTACGGATCTCGAGATATAAAAGAAACGATGAAGGGGCAGAATCTCAGAACGCAGAAACAGAGAGATAGATCCAATCTCGGAGGGGCTCTCGCCCCTCCCATGCCATGGGAGCCAAGGACCAGAGGGGAAACCCTTCTCCCATCTAGGGAGAAGGTCAAGGAAGAAGAAGAAGAAGAAGAAGGGTGGCTCTCTCCCCCTTGCTTCCGGTGGCGCCGGAACACCGCCTGGGGGCCATCATCATCGCCGCGATCTTCACCAACACCTCCATCATCTTCACCAACATCTCCATCACCTTCCCCCATCTATATCCAGCGGTCCACTCTCCCACAACCTGCTGTACCCTCTACTTGAACATGGTGCTTTATGCTTCATATTATTTTCCAATGATGTGTTTCCATCCTATGATGTGTGAGTAGATTTTCGTTGTCCTATCGGTGATTGATGAATTGCTATGATTGGTTTGAGTTGCATGTTTTATTATTGGTGTTGTCCTATTGTTCCCTCCGTGTCATGTAAGCGTGAGGGATTCCCGCTGTAGGGTGTTGCAATGCGTTCATGATTCACTTATAGTGGGTTGCGTGAGTGATTGAAACACAAACCCGAGTAAGGGGATTGTTGCGTATGGGATAAAGGGGACTTGATTCTTTAATGCTATGGTTGGGTTTTACCTTAATGAATCGTTAATATTTGCGGATGCTTGCTAGAGTTCCAATAATAAGTGCATATGATCCAAGTAGAGAAAGTATGTTAGCTTATGCCTCTCCCTCAAATAGAATTGCACTAGCGATTACCGGTCTAGTAACATAGTCAATTGCTTAGGGACAATTTCACAACTCCTACCACCACTTTTCCACACTCGCTATATTTACTTTAATGCATCTTTATCTAAATAGCCCCTACTTTTTATTTATGTGTTCTTTATTATCTTGCAAACCTATCCTATCATACCTACAAAGTACTTCTAGTTTCATACTTGTTTTAGGTAAAGCGAACGTCAAGCGTGCGTAGAGTCGTATCAGTGGCCGATAGGACTTGAGAGAGTATTTGTTCTACCTTTAGCTCCTCGTTGGGTCCGAAACTCTTACTTATCAAAAGAGGCTACAACTATCCCGTATACTTGCGGGTTATCAGCAGCCGTAGTGCATGCATTGAAGACTTGGAGACATTTTCTCATCGGAAACCAATGTGAGGTGAACACGGATCACAAGAGTTTGAAGTATACTTTCACGCAGAAGGAGCTGAATCTCAGGCAAAGGAGATGGTTGGAGCTCATCAAGGATTATGATATGAGATTACATTATCACCCCGGAAAGGCTAACGTAGTAGCCGACGCGTTGAGCGCAAGAGCCATGTCAGCACACTAATGACCGGAGAGTTACTGAAGGAGTTAGCCGAGGACCTTCGTGAGCTAAGTTTGGAGATAGTTCCGAGAGGCTATGTTGCAGCATTGGAGATTCAGTCTACTTTGATGGATAAAGATTAGAGAAGCCTAGAAGACTGACAAGGAGATTGCCTCTATAAAGGAGAAGATGAGCAAAGGAAAAGCTAGAGGATTTCGTGAGGATGAGCATGATACCTTATGATTTCAGGACCGTGTTTATGTGCCTAATGACCCATAGATCAGGAAGTTGATTCTGCAGGAGGCTCACAATTCGCCATATTCGATTCACCCAGGAAATACCAAGATGTATTTTGATTTGAAAGACACTTTTTGGTGGACCGGAATGAAGAAGGATATTGCAGAGTATGTAGTAGTTTGTGATGTATGTCAGAGAGTGAAGACAGAGCATCAGAAGCCAGCAGGATTGTTACAGCCATTGCCGATACCCGAATGGAAGTAGGATAAACAAGGCATGGATTTTATCATGGGATTGCCCAGGACTCATTCAGGCTATGACTCGATATGGGTTGTAGTCGATCGTTTGATGAAGGTAGCTCATTTCATCCCCGTAAAGACCACTTACACCAGTGCTAATTTGGCAAAAATATACATGACCAGGATCGTATGTCTGCATGGAGTTCCGAGGAGCATTGTATCAGATAGAGGAACACAGTATACCTCAAAGTTCTAGAATCAGTTGCACGAAACTTTGGGTACCAGACTAGAGTTCAGTACAGCCTTTCATCCGCAGACAGATGGACAGACCGAGAGAGTCAATCAGATTTTCGATGATATGCTGAGAGCTTGTGCGCTAGATTATGGATCTAGTTGGGACAACCATTTGCCTTATGCAGAGTTCTCTTACAACAACAGTTATCAATCCAGTTTGAAGATGGCCCCTTTCGAAGCCTTATACGGAAGGAGGTGTAGGACCCCATTGTCGTGGGATGAAGTTGGAGACCGCCAGTTGTTTGGACCAGATTTGATTAAGGAATTTGAACAGAAGGTGAAGTTGATTCGCGATAGGCTCAAGGTAGCCCAGTCTAGGTAGAAGAGCTATGCAGATTCTAAATGCAAGGAGACAGCATACAAAGTCGGAGACCTAGTTTATCTTCGTGTATCTCCACTTCGAGGAGTTAAGCGCTTTGGAGTTAAGGGAAAGTTAGCGCCACGTTTTGTAGGACCATACAAAGATTTGGAAAGTATGTGAGAAGTTGCCTACAAGTTGGAATTGCCCGAAGGATTGTCAGGAGTTCACAATGTGTTCCAGGTTTCCCAGTTGAAGAAGTGCCATGCAGAGATGGCTGATATACCACTGAGAGATACAGTGCCCCTGGAAACAATTCAGTTGGATAGTGATTTGACCTATGAGGAGAAACCAGTCAAGATTCTCGAGTATGCCAGCCGAGTCACCCGCAGCAAGGTTATCAAGTTTTGCAATGTTCAGTGGAGCCACCACACCGAGGATGAAGCTACCTAGGAGCGAGAGGAAGGTCTTCTCAAGGACCACCCTCACCTATTTTCTAGCCAACCCGAATCTCGAGGGCGAGGTTCATCTTAAGGGGGGTAGGTTTGTAACATCCCAAATTTTCAATTTGGAATGTTATACACTAGATCATCATTGCATATCATTATTTTATCATTTTCGGCCCGATCCAGAAATTCTACGCAACTCAAGGACCCTCAAAGAGAGTTGGGATTTTCGTTATTTTCATATTTGAGTTTTCTCAAATTTTGAAAATAGGATCATTTGATTTTATTTATTTTATCTTCAATTATTCAATTATAAAAGTATGAGAGAGGGAATAAAATGACTTTCCTAAAATAAATAAGTATTGAGGATTTAATAAAAGAATCAAATAAGATTTATTTTTGGAGTTTTCGCTATTTTATCTGAATTTAGGAAAATTGTACATTTTTAAAAACTGCGTTTTAGGGCCAAGATAATGTTCATCTCGTTCTAAATATTTTATTTAGATGGTGAAAATTTGTTTTGGCATTTTTATATTTTTATTTTTTTCTAGGATTTATTTTCTGTTCGGCGGAATTGTTAAAAAAAAAATCTCGCGCGCGCCCGACTGGGCCGAAGCCCAGCCGAGCCAGGCCGGCCCGTCTTCCCCCCGCCGTCTCCCGCGCGGAGACCGCGCAGCCGTCGCTGCCGACCCCGACAGAATCCGAGCCGGACTCCATCCCGCCGCCTTGCCCCTCCCCCAAGCCACCACCCCCTCTTTATATACCTCCACAGCCCCTCCCTACCTCGCCACCCGTCCCGCCCTGCCGCCGATAACAACAGCAGCAGCCGCCGCCACCACCGCCGTCGCCGAGCCGCCGCCGCCACCCGCCGCCGAGCCGCCGCAGCCCCGCCGCCCCCCGCCGCCTCCCCTCGCCCCGTTGGAGCCACCCCGCCCCGCCGGAGCACCTCGCCGGAGGTATACGTCGCCCGCCGCCATGGTCCGGTTTTTTAAAAAACCCTCCAGTTTTTTTTGAAACCCTAGTTTTCGTTTTTTAGATTAGGTCGGTTTATTTTATCGGTTTATTTATTTAGCGAGCGTTCGCTCGTTCGTTCGTTTTAACGGGCGAGTTCACCATTTAGTTTCAGTTAACAAACGTCCATTCATCAAACTGTTTGTCAGTTTTTCTTTTTCTCGGATTTTCCGCGATTATTTCTGATCACGATTTCTGATCCGATTTTCGTTCTAGTATAACTTTTCGCTCGTTTATCGGAATCAGGCGATTGAAGCGCCTAGAGTTTTGTCTCGAAGCTCTCTTTCCGTTTAACCTACTCAAACAAGTTTTTGCTTCTGTAAAATTTGACTTAGATCCAGATTAGTAAACGAAGCTTGTTTCTTTGGCTGTTTGTGTTTCGTTGCTTCGTTCGATTTGATTCTTTTTTGCAAACCGGAGTTCTTAAGTTGAACTTTCTGGTTAGATCTCTTATTTAGTTTTACCCGTGCATTAGATAAGTACTTATTGTATGTTTGTTTGTTTGCGATAGAGTACCCAGAGTGTGCCGCTTGTTACTTCAAATCTCTAGGTTTCATGGATCATCAGCAAGGCAAGTAACACTTTGATCATACCTCTTTACTACCCAGTTTTATTGCATTAGATCAATCCTCAAACAATTGCATGATTAGGAGCTGATTAATATGTGGGTTTTGGGAAGTAGATGAGGTAGTACCTATTACCTGTTTTATTATCAAACCCTTGGGAGTTACTTCTACGTTTGCTCATTATACCATGCTATGCTAGTAGACGTGGATTGGGTGAGTGTATCCATGACAGATGTGAGATTGTTATTTAATGGTTTATTTAAGGTGGAAACTTAAACACACATCTGGGTGGATTGAGGCACCTGGGTATTCCAGCGATTGCCTATTTTTCTTTTTGAACCGCCACCCAGGCTCAAAGGGATCATGAGATTATTCATGCCAGAAACTTCCGTGTACAGCCACAAGCTACTATGGGCTCTAGCATAGTTGATTAAGTCGTGTGAACTCTTATAGTGGTAGACTAGTAGATGTAGGGGATGTAGGCTGGTACTGTCTACCCGATCGTAAGGTGCAAACGCTTCTGAAAGACTATGTCTCGGTCATCCATTTCTCAAACATCATGTAGTGCGAGAATCCCAACGGAGGAGATCGAGTCTTGTGGGGAAAAGTGCGCAAACCTCTGCAGAGTGTATAAACTAATCATGGTTAGCCGTGTCCCCGGTTATGGACGTTTTGAGTATCTAGTACTTGGATTATCATGTGAATCTCATCATGTTACTTTAATTAATTATGTTGGGTTTAATGATGATATTTAATTGGCATTGAGAGGATGTCTATCTTCTCAATGTTTAACAACCACCATGATAGTTAAATAAAATTTATTCATTTGTAGTAGGGAAAAATTGGCTTTATGCAAAACTGTAACCATAGAGCTTTCCACCAGCCAAATATGCATGTAGTATAGCATATTTCTGTTCATTAATCTCTATGTGTTACATTGCCAGCATATTCCATGTGCTGACCCGTTTCGGGCTGCAACGTTCATGTTGCAGACTTTTCAGATGACAAGTAAGGTGCCTTTAGGTCGTGGTTCTATACTCAGTGATGCCGTTGGAGTTGATGGACTCACTTATCTTCCAAGCCTTCAGCTGTTATCGTTATTAGATGGCCACAAGCCATATTTATTGTAATCAGTTCTATTTTGTGACATTCGATGTAATAAGTGTGTGATTGCTACTCTGTTATAAATCCTTCAAGTACTGTGCGTGTCAGTATTACTGATCCAGGGATGACATTAAAGCACAGAGATCAGATTGTTTGAGGTCTGGTTGCTACAGGA
Source organism: Triticum aestivum (assembly GCF_018294505.1). Taxonomy (NCBI): domain Eukaryota; kingdom Viridiplantae; phylum Streptophyta; class Magnoliopsida; order Poales; family Poaceae; genus Triticum; species Triticum aestivum. Next base: position 315,545,476 of record NC_057801.1, read on the forward strand.
ACCTGGATGCTCATATTGGCTCCCACATATTCTATGAAGATCTTTATCGGTCGAACCGTTATGACAACATGTGTTATTCCTTTTGTCATCGGTATGTTCCTTGCCCGAGATTCGATCGTCAGTATCTTCATACCTAGTTCAATCTCGTTACCGGCAAGTCTCTTTACTTGTACCGTAATACATCATCCTGCAACTAACTCATTAGTCCCTTTGCTTGCAAGGCTTCTTATGATGTGTATTACCAAGAGGGACCAGAGATACCTCTCCGATACTTGGAGTGACAAATCATAATCTCGATCTATGCCAACCCAACAAACACCTTCGGAGATACCTGTAGAGCATCTTTATAATCACCCAGTTATGTTGTGACATTTGATAGCACACAAGGCATTCCTCCGGTATCCGAGAGTTGCATAATCTCATAGTCGAAGGAATATGTATTTGACATGAAGAAAGCAATAACAATAAAATTGAATGATCATAATGCTAATCTAGTGAATGGGTCTTGTCCATCACATCATTCTCCAAATGATGTGACCCCGTTTATCAAATGACAACACATGTCTATGGTTAGAAAACTTAACCATCTTTGATCAACGAGCTAGTCTAGTAGAGGCTTACAAGGGACACGGTATTTTGTCTGTGTATCCACACATGTATCAAGTTTCCGGTTAATACAATTCTAGCATGAATTATAAACATTTATTATGAAATATGGAAATATAAAATAACAACTTTATTATTTCCTCTAGGGCATATTTCCTTCATCATCTTCAGAAGGACCTCCTTCCCCAACGAGCGCAAGTCAAAGCTACTACCCCGAGCCGACGGACCATTCAAGGTGCTAGCATGCTACAATGACAACGCCTACAAGATCGACATCCCACGCGATAAGTACAACATAAGCGACATCTTCTACGTCAAAGACCTGGCCAAGTACCATGGTGATGAAGATCTCAATCCACGGATCGATCTCTCCCAAGGGGGGGGGATGATGCGGAGCATTCTTCAATCATCCCCATGGACTCTACAACAACACTTCAAGCACCACGTGGACCCATGACAAGAGCTAGAGCACGTGCAATGGAATCTAAGGTGAACTCCTTCCTAGTTGATATGCATATGGACACAAACGGAACTTGGTTGCTACCTCACCAAAATACTCTATGCCTCATTAGGTACGAAGAGGAACACCACCAAGATGCTCAGGAGCATCACCAAGGAGTAGGAGGACCACCTCAAGGCCATGCGGAGCAAGACGGAGCACAACAACAGCAGAACAGGAAGTCCCAGGCGACCCCATGCCAACGGGCCCCCGAGACCCCTTGTCCACGGAGTACACAGGGAGCTACGGCTATAGCACCCCATGCGCATGCGCCCAACTTACCCGTGCGCATGGGCCTTACAGGATGGCCGGATGATGTGGGCTGTTGGGCCTCCCTTTCGCACCCACTTCATCTCCTACCTCCCCAAACCTATATAATTTGTACCTAGGGTTATGTTTAGAGTTAGCAAAGTATTATATGAGATATTTGTGAGACTTCTACCACCTCCCTTGGAGATCAAGGCCTCTTAGGAGAGGATCCACTTGTGGATTTCAAGACCTCCATCTTGGAGAAGACTACCATCATCAAGACCTCATCTCTAAGGAGTGGGAAGAACTCTACCATTGTATCTTTCCTTTGATTGTGTTTGTGAACTTGTGGATCTCATGTATGCTATCCTAGTAGATGTGTGATTTGGGTTTTGTTTGAGTGTTCTCCCTTTGTGATCTTGTGTGCCCATCTCTTTCTCCGCCTCCTAGTGTGAAAAGATCCCTCCTAGGGTTCTACCATATAACATCTCCGCCCCCCCTTACCAAAAGCCGCATTTCCCCTGTTTCCGTCTACCTTTCCAAGTTCAAACCTTCACTCCTTGCTTGCAGTGCCGCCTCCTTGCAGGCGACCCTCCTTCATGCTGCTCGGCCTCGTCGATCCAGGCAGGTAATCCACACCCCGCCCCCATCGTGCTCCTCCTTCCACATCCCACATGCCCAGACCGCCGGCCCGACACCTTCCACCCAAATCACCAACCCCTCCCCCAAATAAGCGCCACCCTAAGCCATGGTGCACGTAGTATAGCCAGGAGCTTAAGGAGCATTTGGCAGCGGAGAAGCAAATTGCGGCCGCATGCGCGGATGAGGTCGCGATGGCTGCCATTCGTGCCGACCCCAGATCTTGGAGGAGCACCTCGACGTCGAGGCCACCATAGACGCCTCATGCGCCGATGCCGCGACACGGTTGGCTCCTTTAAATGACAGTTCGTGGTGTTTTCTCAAGGCCACCGTCGGTGCCTTCGACAAAGACTATGAGGTGATTTCTCTGTGTGCCCATGCTTACCTCAACTCGAGAGCTAGTAGGTTGGTGCCGGAAGCGGCTCAGGTAACCCACACTACGAGGAGGACACCCACGATGTGGATGCCTCGCCCTCTTCCATGTCCAATTAGCCAATCATCATCGATATCTCCGATGATGAGGAGTAGCTTGTCTTATTAGCTCACTATAAGGACCTATGTTCAGTTAGCTAGCTACGTCGGTTAAGCATGCTCGGTTTACCCAGTGAATGCGCTCCTCCTGCCTTTCCTTAACAAATCCTAGTGAATTGTCTTATCTACTTTAACCATGCAATATGTTGCTCTAGTGTATATGTTATATACGTCATGCAATGTGGTGCTCACTTATTAACTATTCGGTTAATTAGTTGTTGTGTTCAATTAACTATTTTGTTCAATTCTATAATGTGATGTTCAATCGTTCAGGATGCAATTTTGTATTATCTTCCATGTGAGAAATATATCGAATTTATCTGTACAAAATACATGAGAAACAAATACAATTTCTATATTTCCAAGTTGTCAAGCACGCTTCATTTGCTTAACTGTCTGATCTTCTAGTATGTTATATATTATGCAATGTGGTGCTCAGTTAATGTTTGGTTCATCTGTTGTGGTGTTTAGTTAATTGTTTGGTTCAAGTCTGCAATGCGATATTCAATTGTTGTGGGTACAATTTTGTATTGTTATGGTTGTGAGGAATAAATCAATTTTTCTTGTACTAAATACATGAGAAATATATACAATTGCAGCATTTCCTAGTTGTTAAGCATGCTTGGTTTGGTGAACTGTCTGATCTTCTATTAGGAGTATGTTATATTGTGCAATGTGGTGCTCGGTTAATGTTTGGTTCATTTGTTGTGGTGTTTAGTTAACTGCTTGGTTCAATTCTGTAATGCGGTGTCTAACTGTTGTGGGTAGAATTTTGTATTATTATGCATGTGAGGAATAATTCGAATTTGGCTGCACTTAATACATGATAAACATATACAATTGCTATATTTCCTAGTTCTTAGTCATGCTTGGTTTGGATAAATGGGTTTTCCATGTGGCTCAAATTAATCTGATGAATCTGCAATGTGTTTATTTTTCATCAACATATTTTACTGATACCATGCCAACCCTCACTTAACCTTATCACTAACTACCTTATATGTGTTGCAAGAAAAGAATGGGAAGCACTAAGGTTTATAATCGAGGTTTGCATATGCATGGCCTTTTGTCTAATAGCACATTATTGTGCAATTGCAGGAACCATTCTAATATTTAGGTTTTTTATTATTTGGTCTTGCACATGTAGGTCCTACTGTCAGAGGTTTTGACCCACTGTTCGACCCATTTTGCATATGTGGAAATGAGTTGTCCATGAATATCAGTGAAGTCAAGAAACTCAGAAAGATTGTTAGGATAAAGAAATTAGCGACAAAAAACAACAAGATCTGTGTCTGCACAATGAAGAAGACATCAGTTCACTACAGGATGGTACTAACTATTATACTTTATCTTTTTTATTCCTTTGCGTCATTTCAAATCTAGAGAAGATGTTTATGCATATCCTTGTTTTTAGGCCTTTCCAAAGCAGTTCACTTATGATTACCTCTCAAACCACCTGCATGGTCAGGAGGCAAGGAGGTATTCATACAACACTGATGGTTCAATATTGAAGTGCTCCTGAAGAGGACGAAGGATGGACGGTCAATCATCCACAGGCACTGTCTTAAAGTTGCAAAGACCTTCAACATCAATGAAGGCTCAATATTTACCTTCCGATTTCGCGGTTTTCCAGATGAGATTCATCTGTCCATGTATTGTCTATGATGCTAATTCGAAAGGTTATAGATGTTGCATGTGACACTTGGTGCTGGTGCAGTTGTGTAATGGGGTAGCTGAGCACTGAAGCTATATGATATTGTACTCTGATGTATTCCAATTATTAAATCCTGCTTCCTTAATACGAAAATGAAATATATTGCGTGCTTAATATGAAATGTCAATTAGATTAATAAATGGATTATTAATAGTAGGCCAATTAGCCTGCTAATTGGTTTTTTCTCTTGCAAACGGTTATTGAGAAAACATCATGGACGATGACCTCAGACAACACATACAGTTTCTAGGAATAAAACATGTTGGGTCAATGAACAATTGCACACGACTTCCTCTTGAAAACTGTTTGCGTTATCCCACCATGCGCAAACGTTTACCACATAAAAAATATGTGTGATGTACAGCCTATGGCATACAATTTCTTTTACGCACCTTGTGTGATGCATTCAATAACGCAAACGGTAAAAAATTTAATATCGTCTGCAATGGAAACGCTATCACAAACGATTTAATGGGGAAAATTGTGTGTGATATACCTACGAACGGAAACATTTTCCCTAGATTGACTGTGTGAGATGTACATATGAACTAAAATGTACTTCTTGGATTGACTATGTGGGACCTACATACGAACGGAAACGTATTCCTTGGATTGACTGTGTGGAACGTATATACATACGGAAACATTTGTCTCGGACTGAATGTGTGGGATGTATTTCCAACCAGAAATGATTGTGCCTGTATAATTGTATTTTTTAACACAATTGTACGTATAATCGTATTTGATAACTCTCCCGTCGCACACGAGCTCATTTTTTCCAGCAAGTGTGACCGGAGGGCCTATCCCCAACGGTTTCTGGGTCATGTGGGAAGGACCCCCCTATCGTCCAAACTCACTTGACGATGGTTCGAAATGCCGTCGCGGAAAGGGATTAAAACCCGTTTGTATAGCACCTTGCTGTACCGGTGCGACTTGGGCCACAAGGGCCCAAGTGGAGGTGGCACCCCCTCTAACCTGTGTGAGAAGCACTGCCGGATCGTGAAGACCGTACGCTTGCAACCAAGTAGAGATGTCGTGCTTTTGGTCTTCTGTTCGAGGGATCATTCGAGCGCGGTTTGTGGGTCGTCACCAACGGTTTGAGAGACTTCAAGTACGATGTACATCGACTGGTCTACTTTCGGTGCACTCCAGCATCGGTAACAATCATTGATCCAAACCCTATATGCATCTTCATATTGTTCCTGGGTGATCGTAGGGTGATTTTTTGTTTTGTTCTCGACTACATTTCCCAATACAACCCCCTTACCACCAACAACCAAGGTCGCTGAGGAGGGGAGCCGCCAGCGACGGAAGGACCTGATGTATCTAGACGTATTTCAGAAAAGCATATGTGCATCTACGTCTTGTGTGTACTATGTTCAAAAGAATATCATGTATCTAGACGTATTTTAGTTCTTTTTATCAAATATTTGATGACCCATAAGTATAGGGGATCTATCATAGTCCTTTCGATAAGTAAGAGTGTAGAACCCAACGAGGAGTAGAAGGAAACGACAAGCGGTTTTCAGTAAGGTATTCTCTGCAAGCATTGAAATTATCGGTGGCAGATGGTTTTGTGATAAGATAATTCGTAAAGGGTAACAAGTAACAAAAGTAACTAAGGTGTAGCAAGGTGGCCCAATCCTTTTTGTAGCAAAGCACAAGCCTGGACAAAGTATTATATAAAGGAAAGCGCTCCCGAGGACACATGAGAATTATCATCAAGCTAGTTTTCATCATGCTCATATGATTCGCGTTCATTACTTTGATAATTTGATATGTGGGTGGACCGGTGCTTGTGTACTACCCTTCCTTGGAAAAGTATCCCACTTATGATTAACCCCTCTCGCAAGCATCTGCAACTACGAAAGAAGAATTAAGGTAAACCTAACCATAGCATGAAACATGTGGATCCAAATCAGCCCCTTACGAAGCAACGCATAAACTAGGGTTTAAGCTTCTGTCACTCTAGCAACCCATCATCTACTTATTACTTCCCAATGCCTTCCCCTAGGCCCAAATAATGGTGAAGTGTCATGTAGTCGACGTTCACATAACACCACTAGAGGAAAGACAACATACATCTCATCAAAATATCGAACGAATACCAAATTCACATGACTACTTATAACAAGACTTCTCCCATGTCCTCAGGAACAAACGTAACTACTCACAAATCATATTCATGTTCATAATCAGAGGGATATTAATATGCATAAAGGATCTGAACATATGTTCTTCCACCAAATAAACCTACTAGCATCAACTACAAGGAGTAATCAACACTACTAGCAACCAACAGGTACCAATATGAGGTTTTGAGACAAAGATCGGATACAAGAGATGAACTAGGGTTTGAGAGGAGATGGTGCTGGTGAAGATGTTGATGGAGATTGACCCCCTCCCGATGAGAGGATCAATGGTGATAACGAAGGTGACGATTTCCCCCTCCCGGAGGGATGTTTCCCTGGTAGAACAGCTCCGCCAGAGCCCTAGATTGGTTCTGCCAAGGTTCCGCCTCGAGACGGCGGCGCTTCATCCCGAAAGCTTCCTTCTAATTTTTTCCAGGGCAAAAGACACCTTATACCGTAAGATGGACATCGGGGGGCTTCCAGGTGGCCCACGAGGCAGGGGGCGCACCCAGGGGAGTAGGGTGCGCCCCCACCCTCTTGGAGAGTGGGTGGCCACCCTCTGGTGCTTTCTTCGCCCAATATTTTTAATAGTATATTCTAAAACTGACTTTCGTGGAGTTTCAGGACTTTTGGAGTTGTGCAGAATAGGTCTCTAATATTTGCTCCTTTTCCAGCCCAGAATTCCAGTTGCCGGCATTCCCACTCTTCATGTAAACGTTGTAAAATAAGAGAGAAAAGGCATAAGGATTGTAAAATAATGTGTAGTAATAGCCCATATTGCAATAAATATCGATATAAAAGCATGATGCAAAATGGACGTATCAACTCCCCCAAGCTTAGACCTCGCTTGTCCTCAAGTGGAAGGCGATATCGAAAAATATGTCCACATGTTTAGAGATAGAGGTGTCGATAAAATAAAATACAGACATGAGGGCATCATGATCATTCTTAGAACAACAACATATGAATTGTCATATGATTTCTTATGCTGAAGTAACAATCTATTCATAATGTAAAGTATGAATCAGAAACTCCATTGAAAACTAGCAAACTATAATCTCAGTCACTGAAGCAATTGCAATTTATCATAACATCGGAAAGAGTCAATATAAGAGCTTTTCAGCAAGTCCACATACTCAACTATCATTTAACCTTTCGCAATTTCTAACACTCACGCAATACTTATGGGTATGAAGTTTCAATTGGACACAAAGAAAAATAGGGGCTTATAGTTTTGCCTTCCAACCTTTTACCTCAAGGGTAATGTCAACAATAATGTTTTATGAAAACCCACATCCAATTGGATATATATATTAGGATCTTTCCAACACATAGTGCTTGCCAAAGTATAATGTGTAAAAAGGAAAGGTGAAGATCACCATGACTCTTGTATAAGGTAGAAGACAAAAATAGAAGATAGGCCCTTCACAGAGGGAAGCAAAGGTTTTCATGTGCTTTTATGGTGGAATACACAAAATCTTAATGCAAAAGAACGTCACTTTATATTGCCACTTGTGATAGGGACCTTTATGATGCAGTCCGTCGCTTTTATTTCTTCCATATCACAAGCTCGTATAAAGCTTATTTTCTCCACACTAATAGATCATACATATTTAGAGAGCAATTTTTTTGCTTGCAACAATGACAACTTACTTGAAGGATATTACTCAATCGATTGGTAGATATGGTGGACTCTCATGGCAAAACTAGGGTTAGGGATGTTTGAAAGAACAAGTAGTATCTCTACATGGTGCAAAGAATTTGGCTAGCATGAGGGGGAAAGGCAAGCTCAACATGTTGGATGATCTCTGACAAATATATTTTATTTAGGATATAAGAAAACATAACCCATTACGTTGTCTTCCTTGTCCAACATCAACTTTATTTAGCATGTCATATTTTAATGAGTGCTCACAATCATAAAAGATGTCCAAGATAGTATATTTATATGTGAAAATCTCTCTTTCTTTATTACTTCCTATTAATTGCAACGATGACCAAAACTATGTTTGTCAACTCTCAACAACTTGTATTCATCATACTCTTTATATGTGAAGTCATTGCTCTCCATAAGATCAATATGATCTTTTTTTGTTTCTTTTTATTCTTTCTTTTTCTTTTATTCCCCCGAGATCATAGCAAGATAGCAAAGCCCTCGACTCAAAACTAATCTTTATCATATATAGCTCACGGACTCAATTACATAGATAGGGATCAACACAAAAACTCAAATCTAGATCATACTAAACTTTATTCTACTAGATCAAGATATAACCAAAAGGATCAAACTAAGAAAAACAATAAAGATAGAAGTGTGATGGTGATATGATACCGCGGCACCTCCCCCAAGCTTGGCAGTTGCCAAGGGGAGTGCCCATACCCATGCGTTTATGTCTCCTTCTTTGGGGGTGGTGATGATGGAGTTATTGATGATGTAGGCTTGTCGTAGAAGGATGATAGAGTCTCCTTCTTCCAAGGCATTGGCTCACCATCATAGAAGGATGATCGAGTCTCCAGGATCCTAAAATCTGCGGCCAAACTCATCCTCTTGAATCTATATTCATACTCACAGTTTTGGTTTTGCAGGTCATAGATCTGGGCTTGGAGGTGCTCGATTTTCTCATGAACCTTGAAGATGGTCTCCCCAATATTCTTAGCATCCAGCTTGTGGTTGTTGGTGAACTCCGCAATCATCATATGGTTGGCGTTGAGTCCACGTTCCACCATCCCTTGGCACTTGAAAACTTGTTGCTCCATTGCTTCGAGTCTTGTCTCCACGCTTCCGGTCCTCCTCGGTCCCTCAACATCGCGGATGTGCAGCACCCCCTCACACATATCAATGGTTTGAGGGTGTTGCAGCACCTTCGCAGGGTAGGGGTTGATGACCTTCTCGAAAAACTTCTCCTTGGGGGCGCTTGAAGACGTCATGGTGATCTAGATCTGGCAGAAAAACAGCTCGAAACAAAAGCAGAGGATTTTGTCATGGTACGGTGGTCAAAACCTTCGGGAGATTATATAATGAATTTTTACTGGCCAAAAGAAGTATCGTGCAAGAAAACGGAGTCCGGAGTGCACACGAGTGCCCACGAGGCAGGGGGCGCGCCCTCCACCCTCGTGGAAGCCTCGTGTCTTTTCGGGACTACTTCTTATTTTCCTATTTTCTTAAATATTCCAAAATGGAGAAAAATTGCCATTAGAACTGTTTTGGAGTCAGTTTACTTACCGTACCACATACCTATTCCTTTTCGGAGTTTGAAACATTCTGGAAAGTATCCCTTATGTACTCCTCCAGGGTTACGGTGTCAAGAACATTGGTTTCAACATTTATGGGATTACCTGAGATATAATGTTTGATTCTTTGACCGTTCACCACCTTCGGATTTGTGCCTTCGAAGTTGTTCATTTTTATGGCACCGGAGCGATAGACTTCCTCGATAACGTAAGGACCTTCCCTTTAGGAGAGAAGTTTTCCTGCAAAAAATCTTAAACGAGAGTTGTATAACAAAACATAATCACCTACATTAAACTCACGCTTTTGTATCCTTTTGTCATGCCATCTTTTAACTTTTTAATTAAACAATTTGGCGTTCTCATAGGCCTAGGTTCTCCATTCATCAAGTGAGATAATATCAAATAGCCTCTTCTCACCAGCAAGTTTCAAATCATAATTGAGCTATTTAATGGCCCAATATGCCTTATGTTCTAGTTCGAGACATAAGTGACATGCTTTTTAAGAAACCATTTTATACGGAGACATACCCATATGATTTTTATATGCAGTTCTTAGGCCCATAATGCATCATCAAGTTTCTTGGACCAATTCTTTCTATATATATTAACAGTCTTTTGCAAAATTAGTTTAAGCTCTCTATTACTCAATTCTACTTGACTACTAGACTATGGATGGTATGGAGATGCAATTCTATGATTAACATCATACTTAGCAAGCATTTTACGAAAAGCACCATGAATAAAATGTGAACCACCATCAGTCATTAAGTATCTGGGGACTCCAAACCTCGGAAAAATAACTTATTTAAGCATCTTAATAGAGGTGTTATGATCAACACTACTAGTTGGAATAGCTTCTACGCACTTAGTAACGTAATCAACAACAACTAAAATATGTGTATATCCATTAGAGGAAGGAAAAGGTCCCATATAATCAAAGCCCCAAACATCAAATGGTTCAATAACAAGTGAATAGTTCATAGACATTTCTTGACGTCTACTAATATTACCAATTCTTTGACATTCATCACAAGACGACAAACTTACGGGCATCTTTGAAGAGAGTAGGCCAATAAAAACCTGATTGCAATACCTTATGTATAGTTCTACTCCCGCGTGGTGTCCTCTATAAGCCTCGGAGTGACACTAGCGTAGGATCTGTTCCTGTTCATGCTCAGGTACACAACTTCTAATAACACCATCTACTCCTTTATAAAGGTGTGGGTCATCCCAAAAGTAATGTCTTAAATCATAGAAAAACTTTTTCTTTTGTTTGCATGTGAAACTAGGTGGTATAAATTTAGCAACAATGTAATTAGCATATTTAGCATACCATGGAGCAGTACGAGAAGCATTTATGACATCTAATTGTTCATTAGGAAACTATCATCAATAGGTAGTGGGTCATCAAGAACATTCTCTAATCTAGGCAAGTTGTCTGCAACGGGGTTCTCAGCTCCCTTTCTATCAATAATATGCAAATCAAATTCTTGTAGCAAGAGAACCCATCTAATAGGTCTAGGTTTAGCATCTTTCTTTTCCATAAGGTATTTAATAGCAGCATGATTAGTGTGAACAGTTACTTTGGAATCAACAATATAAGATCTGAACTTATCACAAGCGAACACAACTGCTAAAAATTCTTTCTCAGTAGTGGCATAATTTCTCTGGGCACTGTCTAGAGTTTTACTAGCATATTGGCTAGCATTTACTTTCTTATCAACTCTTTTCCCTAGAACAACATAATCACTAGCATCACACATGATTTCAAAGGGTAAATTCCAATTAGGTGGCTGAACAATAGGTGCAGAAATCAAGGCTTTGTTAAGTATTTCAAATGCTTCTACACAATCATCATCAAAGACAAAAGGAACATCTTTTGGTAAGAGATTAGTCAGAGGCCTAGAATTTTTTGAGAAGCCTTTAATGAACATCCTATAAAAACCGGCAGGACCAAGGAAACTTCTTATACCTTTGATGTCTCTGGGACATGTCATCTTTTCAATAGCATCAACTTTAGCTTTATCAACTTCAATACCTCTTTCAAAATTTTTATGCCCTAAGATAGTACCTTCATTAACCATAAAGTGGCACTTCTCCCAATTCAAGACAAGATTACTTTCTTCACATCTCTGTAAGACTCGATCAAGGTTGCTTAAGTAATCATTAAAAGAAGTTCCATACACGGAAAAATCATCCATGAAAACCTCAACAATCTTTTCACAAAAGTTAGAGAATATAGCAGTCATACATCTTTGAAAGGTAGCAGGTGCATTACATAAACCAAAAGGCATACGTATATAAGCAAAGGTACCGAATGGGCAAGTAAAAGTGGTCTTTTCATGATCCTGTTTTGACACAGGTATTTGACAGAAACCAGAATAACCATCTAGAAAGCAAAAATGTGTATGTTTGGATAATCTTTCTAACATTTGATGAATAAAAGGTAAAGGGTAATGATCTTTTCTAGTAGCTTTATTTAATTTGCGGAATCAATTACCATTCTATAACATGTAACTATTCTTTGTGGGATCAACTCATCTTTATCATTAGGGACAACAGTAATACCTCCCTTCTTAGGGACACAATGGACATGACTTACCCACTGACTATCAACAACAGGATAAACTATACCTGCCTCCAGAATCTATAGTATTTCATTTCTTACCACTTATTTCATCTTAGGATTTAACCGCCGTTGGTGATCAACAACCGGTTTAGCGTCTTTCTCCAATTTTATTTTGTGCTGGCATAGAGTGGGACTAATGCCCTTAAGATCACTAAGAGTATATCCAATAGCAGCACGGTGCTTCTTCAGAGTTTTCAATAATTTCTCTTGTTCCTGCTCTGAAAGGTTAGCACTAATAATAACATGATATATCTTCTTTTCATCAAGATAAGCATATTTAAGAGTATCAGGTAATGGTTTAAGCTCAAACACAGGACCACCTTTGGGTGGAGGAGTATCCCTAGGATTTCAACAGGCAAGTTGTGTTTCAAAATAGGTCCCTGTTTAAAGAATACTTCATCTATTTGCCCTCTTTCATTCATAAACATATCATTTTCATGGTCTAGCAAATATTGTTCTAAAGGATCATTAGGAGGCACGGCAATAGAAGCAAGACCAATAATGTCGTCTTTACTAGGCAATTCTTTATCATGGGGTTGTCTATGGAATTTAGCAAAATTAAAATCATGAGACATGTCCCGTAAACCAACAGTAACAATATTGTAACATCCCAAATTTTCAATTTGGAATGTTATACATTAGATCATCATTGCATATCATGTTTATTGCATTTTGAGTTGATCCCAGAAATTCTACGCAACTCAAGGACCCAAAGAGAGAGTTGGGGATTTCATTATTTTCATATTTGAGTTTTCTCAAAATTTGAAAAGAGGATCGTTTGATCTTAATTATTTTCTCTCTTGTCGGTGTACAAAAGTAGGGGTTCTCCTTTTGTCCCCTTTACTTGTGCACGGGAAGTCAAAGCCTCCCACCACGGCCAGGCACATACACGGCAGGAAGGGGAAGCCGGAGAGAAGCCGAGGCCCCAAGGCAAACGAAGCAACAACAAGGACCAAGACCACAAAGATCGGATGGGCGTAGCAGGTTCCCCCGGCAAGGACCCTTGCCGGGGCAGCCTCAGCAACCCCGAGAAGACCCTTGCCGGGGCAGCTCGCCCGCGCCAGCCAAAGTGAGCCACCCTTGAGGCCACCAACGTTCGACAAACGCGTTGGGGCGAGGCTCAGGAGGCACCTCTGTGGTGGCATGCAGATCTTTGTGAAGACATAAAATGCTCAAGATCAAAAGAGGATAAGAGGGCAACTATCCTCACTGAAGAAACCCACAAGACCCCCAGCAAGATCCTTGCCAGGGAGGCCAGCGCGCCACGGCAAGACCCTTGGCGGGCCACTCGACAAGGCCCTCACCAAGCGCACCGGCAGGGCCACTGCCAGGCCCGCGCCAGCCAAGTCTCCACCGCCGCTCGCATGCAGCTGCCGACCCGACCAGCTGGGCAGGCACCTGCGTGGCAGCATGCAATCCTTTGTGGAGGCTCCACCACCGCGCCACCTCAGCTGCCTGCCTGCCTACATGGCACTGCATGCATCGCTGGCCAGGGCGCGTGTCGAAGCAAGGAGGAGCGGCGATGCACGGGGCGGCCCTCGCCCCCGTCCCCAATAAAGCGAAGGGACACCTAAGCCTCGCATTAAATGCGTCTTGTCCTGTAATACTAACGATAGACTTGCAATGCTGTAGCACTTTCCACCTCATGTGTGCCACTGTGGTAACCCCTTTCGCCTATAAAAGGAGGCCCATGGCACACAGAGAAGGGATTCGACTTTGAACCCCGGAGCACCCCGAGCTAGTTCGTGAGCTTGAAAACACTAATACATCCACCAAAGCAGGATCGTAGGGTTTTACGCATCTTTGCAGCCCGAACCTGGGTAATCCCCCTTTTGTCACCTGTTAGTCCTGCTCTTCTCACGATCCTCGTTCCCCGTAACTGTAGAAGGGATTCCAGTGATCCCATAGGTGTCGTTTCCCACCGACATCTTTGGGGCGCCAGGTAGGGGAGCGCTATTGTGAGAATCTGGTCCAGGAGTTGGCCTAGTTGTTCTTCATCGCCACGGCTCCTACGGAGAAGGCGACCAAGAAGGAGACACTGCCGTTGGCACGAAGGACGCCGAGCGGCAACAAGAGAGCTAAATCATGCTGAACTTTGAGTTTATTTCCTTAAATACAAGGTTATTATCCTCGACGGTTTAGCCTATGTATGAGAAGCCTGTACGCAGAGGGGCGCTCCTGCGATTGACAACACCCTTGTCCTGTTTCGAGCCTGCTCAACAGTTCAAGCGGTCGTGTCAAGAGCGGCAGGGTAGCCTTTTGCCATTGGCAACGCTCTCGGTCCTGACTCGAGTCAAACTCGACAGGTCAAGTGGCCGCGCCAAGGGCGGCAAGGTGCTTTGTCCGGCAACAAGCACACCCGGCAGGCCAATGAGGATCCGTCCTCAAAACGCCGCCCTGGGTTTATGTGCCGGCAAGCTTACTTAGTTGACGTGGGGTGGACATACAAAGGAAAATCGAACAGGAAAATAACATGCATAGTTTTAGGGGCATCACAGAGTTATATTACATAAGTTTCCGCCGCGGTTCTAACTAAAGATAGCTTTGTCTTGGTCATGAACCTGCAGGAGCGACGGAGAACGGGATGCCTAGCCCCGGCGCTGGCCCTACACCCACTTGATTTTGTCGATGCGGCTGAGGATGGGCTGGATACGCTCATTGAGCATTGCGGTGTCGACACCCTCTGGCAAGCTCTTCAGCACAGCTCCAAAGTCGAGGTCGGGGTGCCAGTGCGTGATCTTGGTGAGCACCATGGTCATGGTCCCCCGGCAGAGTATCCAGGATTCCTCGGCCAGGGACGCCACCCGGTTGGAGTGAAGCCGCTTCAGCGCGCCGACGACTTTCTCGAAGTATATGGTCAGGTTGGCGTTGGAGCTCAGGCTCGCTTCGGGGGCGTACACCATCTCCAGCATCCCCATGATGGCCAGCTGCTCGGCGGCCGAGTTTTCCATGGCAGCAAGGCGCCCGAGCCAGCGCTTCTCGCCCACCTTGTAGTCCTTGAGGTTGGCGGTCTCGTTCTTCAGCAGCTGCTTCTCCGTCTCCAGCTCCTTAGCCAGGATACCCTCCCGGGTCATGGCCCCCGACAGCGTCTCCTCGAGCTCTCCTAGCTTCAGCTTGAGATCTTTGATGGAGGCGTTGGCCTCGGAGAGCTCTCCAGACTTGCTGATGACCTCTCCTTGCGCCACCGTCAGAGCACCATTAAGTGTGTGCTTCTCCTGGGCCAGCTTCAGAGCTTGCTCCTCCAGCTCCTTCACCTTGCTGGCATGGGCCTGAGCCAGAGCGTCGAGTGCCTCCTGATGCCTCCGCTCCAGCTCCTGGGTCCACTGCAGGACGAGCTTGTCCACCTCCTCGTCCTTGCCGCGGAGCGTGGCGGCAAGTTTCTCCTCGCGCTCGGCAAAGTCCTCCTCCTGGGTCTTCAGGGCGGGCTCATGCTGGGACCGGACGGCCTCGGCCTCATCGGCTAACTTCTTCGCCGTCTCCTAGGCCTTCTCGATGTCGGCCAGCTTCAGGGCGAGCTCCACCTCACGGTTGGCCAGCTCACTCTGGGCGGCCTTCAGCTCGTCCTGAGCCTGGCGGAACCAGTCCTGCGCCTCGGCGACGCGCCCCCCAAAGTCCTCCTCCATCCTCTCCACCACCGCCGTCCTGGACTTGGCCTTGTCCAGGCGAGCGCGATGGAGCGCCTGAAGCTTATGGAAGCTGGCTCCCATGGCTTGGACCAGCTGCTCCTCCTGGGAGCCTGCGCCACCAGCGCCCGGCTCGTCGACAACCTCGAGCCCGGCGATGGCAAGCGCCTCCTCGTCAAACACCTCTCCCTCGAAGGGAGCCCTGGTGCTCGACGCGCCAAAAAGGTGGACGAAGAAGTCATCGCTGACCCTTAGGTACCTGCCGGAGCCAGAGGCAGCATAGGAGGAGGGCAGGTCGTTGAACACCCCCTCCTCGGCAGTGGCCTTGCCGGCATCCCCGGCAGGTCCCTGGCCAGGCTCTTCGGCGGACCCCTTGGCGGCGTCCTCAGCGACACCCCTGGCGCTCTCCTCAGCAGCAATCTTCTCCGCCTCGCCGCGGCCTCCACGGCGACATCCTTGATGGTGGTGTCGACGTCCTAAGAAGAGGGGCCTGGACGCCAAGGAAGAGACGGGGCGAAGCCAAGATCGGAAGCCAATGAGGATAAGAGGAAAAAAAGGATGCAAACAGAAAAAAGGGCGAGTAGCCTACCCGTGCCGGGCCGAGAGGCGGAAGCCCCTTCTCCGCCAAGGTTCGGCGTCGAGGCAAAGCTGCCGGCGCTTGCATTTTCCTCCCCCTCCCCCGTGTGCACGACCTCGGTGCTTGGTGTCCTTGCTGGGGACGCCCCTTGGGGCAGTGTGGTCGACGGAGGCGGCACGATCGGAGAGGCCTCCTGTGGCTCCCTTTGGTGCTGCTCCTCTCCTGCATCCACGGCACGGTTAACACCGAAGCATCGACCATGTCGCACGTTGATAGAGGGTTGATGGTGGACTTACGCTGGGGGCTAGGCCGGGGGCTGCTGTCCGGGTTGCTCGACACCACCACTGGCGTACTGGAGGTGCCTGCCGGGGGTTGGCTGCTCGTCGAAGTCCTGGACCTCTTGATCCTCTGGGCCAGCGTCTCCACATCCCTGCAAGACGAAGACAAGTAAGCAACACCATCGGTGAGGAGTGTAAGGAATGAGGGAGGGAAAGCGGAGGCTTACTCTTCGTTCTCTTCCTTCTCCTCCTCCTCTGTTGTCTTCCGCTTTCGCACCAGGCTGAGAGGCCCGGGCTCTCTCTCCGGGCTGAGAGGCCCGAAATCAAACAAATCACTTCCAACTCCCACACCAATGTTTGTCGGCGAGGGGGGAGGCGATGGCGTCCGGACGCGCCTGGACGACGAAGAGGCAGGTGTCCTCTTCTTTGATGCCACGGCTTTCGCCGCCTTCTTCATCGTCACCGCCCTCGTCTGGCGCATGGACGCCTCCTGGGTTGGACGCAGCTGCACGGCCTGGTCGGGGCGGACTGGCTCGCCGGAGGTGGCCTGCCGCAGGACCCGCCTTTTTCGGTGATCAGGGGATCGGCGGTCGCGGCCCTCTCCTCCTCGCCCACCTCCTTCGACGACACGTTGGCGACGTCCTCAACAAGGGGAGCCCCGGTGTCGGCGCTGCTGGCCTCCCCAGTGGCTGCAGCCCACCGGGCGAGCTCCCTCTCGTCCGCTTCCACCACGGCCTTGTCCACAACCCCGCGGGCGCTGCCAGCCGCCTTGACGAGCTTTGCCTCCTCCTCGGCAAGCCTCGCCTCCTCCACCCTGGCGGCAATATAATCCAGCTCTGCCGGGGAGGTGTCCTGAATGAGCCGCGGCTCGTCGATGATGTATATCTTGTGTAGAGTGTCGAAGAACTCCTACACCACGAGCTCGTTCGGCTCAACCCAGTTCAGGTCGAGGCCGTGCGCGTTGAAGAACGGCATCATGGCGATGATATCGTTCCGATGAGAGTTGTTGCTCAGCGGGACCTCCCCCGCCGGCAGCTGATGTCTACTACACAACCTTCTTCTTGTAGACGTTGTTGGGCCTGCAAGTGCACATGTTTGTTGGACAATAGCAAATTTCCTCAAGTGGATGACCTAAGGTTTATCAATCCGTGGGAGGCGTAGGATGAAGATGGTCTCTCTCAAACAACCCCGCAACCAAATAAAAAAGAGTCTCTTGTGTCCCCAACACACCCAATACAATGGTAGATTGTATAGGTGCACTAGTTCGGCGAAGAGATGGTGATACAAGTGCAATATGGATGGTAGATATAGGTTTTTGTAATCTGAAATAATAAAAACAGCAGGGTAACTAATGATAAAAGTGAGTGTAAACGGTATTGCAATGGTAGGAAACAAGGCCTAGGGTTCATACTTTCACTAGTGCAAGTTCTCTCAACAATAATAACATAGATAGATCATATAACAATCCCTCAACATGCAACAAAGAGTCACTCCAAAGCCACTAATAGCGGAGAACAAACGTAGAGATTATGGTAGGGTACGGAACCACCTCAAAGTTATTCTTTCGGATCAATCTATTCAAGAGTTCGTACTAGAATAACACCTTAAGACACAAATCAACCAAAACCCTAATGTCACCTAGAACTCCATTGTCACCTCAAGTATCCGTGGGCATGATTATAGGATATGCATCACACAATCTCAGATTCATCCAACCAACACAAATTACTTCAAAGAGTGCCCCAAAGTTTCTACCGAAGAGTCAAGAAAACGTGTGCCAACCCCTATGCGTAGGTTCATGGGCGGAACCCGCAAGTTGGTCACCAAAACATACATCAAGTGGCACGTGATATCCCATTGTCACCACAGATAAACACGGAAAGACATACATCAAGTGTTCTCAAATCAAAGACTCAATCCAATAAGATAACTTCAAGAGGAAAAGTCAATTCATTACAAGAGAGTAGAGGGGGAGAAACATCATAAGATCCAACTATAATAGCAAAGCTCGCGATACATCAAGATCGTGCCATAGAGAGAACACGAGAGATAGAGATCAACCACATAGCTACTGATACATACCCTCAGCCCCGAGGGTGAACTACTCCCTCCTCATCATGGATAGTGCATGGATGATGAAGATGGCCACTAGTGATGGGTTCCCCTCCGGCAGGGTGCCAGAACGGGCTCCCAAGAGGTTTTTGGTGGCTACAGAGGCTTGCGGCGGCGGAACTCCTGATCTATCTTGATATTCGATGTTTTTAGGGTACGTAGGCTTATATAGGCGAAAGAAGTCGGTCGGGAGATGCTCGAGGGGCCCACGAGACAGGAGGGCGCGCCCTACAGGGGGGCGCCCTCCTATCTCGTGGCTGCCTCGAGGATCTTCTGACTTGAACTCCAAGTCTCCAGGATGATATTCTTCCAAAAAATCATGATGCCAAAGGTTTCATTCCGTTTGGACTCCATTTGATATTCCTTTTCCTCGAAATATTGAAACAGGCAATAAAACAGCAATATGGGCTGGGCCTCCGGTTAATAGATTAGTCCCAAAAGTAATATAAAAGTGTATAATAAAGCCCATAATCATTCAAAACAGATAATAAAATAGCATGAATGCTTCATAAATTATAGGTACGTTGGAGACATATCAGTATCCCCAAGCTTAATTCCTGCTCATCCTTGAGTAGGTAAATGATAAAAGAAAGAATTTATGAAGTGTGAATGCTAGCAGGTGCACAAGTTTAATCAATGAAAATTTCAATTACCTTTTCTAGCATGATAATATGTCATAACAGTAGTTCATCTCATAAAACTTCTCACGATAAAGTAACAAGCAATTCACATGTCAAAGCATAGACCATAAACTTTCTTGAAAACTAGCAAACTTCATTCTAAGTCATCAAACAATTGCAATTCATCTTATTTTCAGGAATAGCAAACTCCACATAGTCAACTATGATATAGTCTTCTACAATTGCTAACACTCACGCAATACTAATGGTTATGGAGTTTCAATCGAACACTGAGAAACATAGGGGCTTATAGTGTTGCCTCCCAACGTATTCACCTTTGGGTGATGTCAACAATAATAGTTCATGCTAACTTACATCCAATTGGATATATATATCAGGATCTTCCCAACACGAGGTGCTTGCCAAAGGATAAAATGAAAAAGGGAAAGGTGAAGATCACCTTGACTCTTGCATAAAGTAAAAGACATAAAGTAAAAGATAGGCCCTTCGCAGAGGGAAGCCGAGGTTGTCATGCGCTTTTAGGGTTGGATGCACAAAATCTTAATGCGAATGAACGTCACTTTATATTGCCACTTGTATATGGACCTTTATTATGCAGTCCATCACTTCTATTGGTTGCATAACAAGATCGTATAAAGCTATTTTCTTCACACCAAAATATCATACATATTTAGAGAGCAATTTTTATTACTTGCACCGATGACAACTTACTTGAAGGATCTTACTCAATCCATAGGTAGGTATGGTGGACTCTCATGGCAAAACTGGGTTTAAGGATATTTGGAAGCACAAGTAGTATCTCTACTTGGTGCAAGGAATTTGGCTAGCATGAGGGGGAAAGGCAGGCTCAACATGTTTGAATGATCCATGACCATATACTTTAACTGAGATGTCGGAAAACATAAACCATTACGTTGTCTTCCTTGTCCAACATCAACTCTTTAGTATGTCATACTTAATGAGTGCTCCCAACTATAAAATATGTCTAGGATAATGTATTTATATGTGGAATCTCTCCTCCTTCAATATTCTTTCATGAATGTTCAAATGACCAATAAGATGCTTGCTAACCTTCAATAAATTTACAACCTCTACTTCTTAGATGTGAAGTCATTACTCCTCATGCGATAAGCAAATGAGGCATATATAATTTCAGATTTATGACAATCAACTCATTCAACAATTTACTCATAGGATATAAGTGAAGCACATGAGTAAATGACAAACTACTCCAAAAAGATATAAGTGAAGATCAATGAGTAGCTAAATAATTATGTAACTATGTGAAGACTCTCTCTCATTAAATAATTTCAGATCTTGGTATTGTATTCAAACAGAAAGCAAAACAAAATAAAATGACAATGCAAGGATAGCACAACTCATGTGAAGAAGCAAAAACTTAGGTTCAACCGATACTAACTGATAGTTGTTGAAGAAGAAAGGTGGAATGCCTACCGGGGCATCCCCAAGCTTAGATGCATGAGACTTCTTGAAATATTATCTTGGGGTGCTTGGGCATCCCCAAGCTTGAACTTTTGTGTCTCCTTAATTCCTCTCATATCATGGTTTCTCTTTTTCTCAAAGGCTTCATCCACAACAAACTCAACAAGAACTCGTGAGATAGGTTAGTATAAACCAATGCAAAACCTTATCATTTTCTACTGTAACAAATCACTAAAATTATTATTCAACATTGCATACTAAATGCCTCTGCATATTTAATACTCCTATCCTCAAATAGAATCATTAAACAAGCAAACATATGCAAACAATGCAAACATAACAGCAATCTGCCAAAACAGTACAGTCTGTAAAGAATAAAAGAGTATCAATACTTCCCTAACTCCAAAAATTATGAAGTAAAATTCCCACTGTAGTAAATTCATCAGAGCTCAATATGCGAAAAGTTTCAACATTATACCATTCTCTGAGTTTTCTAGGGAATTTTTGCAACAGCGGTACACTTTCTGTTTTCAAACAGCAACATGTATACTAGCAAAATAAGCATGGCAAAGGCTATCCTTGACTTTTTTGTTGAAGCTAAAGATGCAAAACATTAATCTAAATAAAACCAAGCAAATACTAACAAAATAAAATGACGCTCCTAGCAAAACACATATCATGTGGTGAATAAAAATATAGCTCCAAGTAAAGTTACCGATGAACGAAGACGAAAGAGGGGATGCCATCTGGGGCATCCCCAAGCTTAGGCTCTTGGTTGTCCTTTGAATATTACCGTGGGGTGCCTTGGGAATCCCCAAGCTTAGGCTCTTGCCACTCCTTATTCCATAGTCCATCGAATCCTTACCCAAAACTTGAAAACTCCACAACACAAAACTCAACTGAAAACTCGTAAGCTCCGTTAGTATAAGAAAATAAAACCACCACTTAGGTACTGTAATGAACTCATTATAAATTCATATTGGTGTAATATCTACTGTATTCCAACTTATCCATGGTTCATACCACTTAATACTAGCCATAGATTTATCAAAATAAGCAAACAACACATAGAAAACAGAATCTGTCAAAAACAGAACAGTCTGTAGTAATCTGTATCAAACGTATACTTCTGGAATCCAACAATCCTACCAAATTAGGAAGTCCTAAGAAATTTGTGTACCAATCTAGAGCAAAAAGAATAAGATCATAAGCACGTTTCTGTGAATTAACAAAACTAATTTACTGGGTGCAAAAGTTTCTTATTCTCAGCAGGATCAACACAACTATCACCGTAAGCTATCCTAAAGGTCTTACTTGGCACTTTATTGAAACAAAAGCTATAAAACATGATTACTACAGTAGCATAATCATGTGGATAAACAAAAACAGTAAATATAAATATTGGGTTGTCTCCCAACAAGCGCTTTTCTTTAATGTCTTTCTAGCTAGGCATGATGATGGCAATGATGCTCACATAAAAGATAGGAATTGAAACGTAACGGGAGCATCATGAAGCACATGACTAGCATATTTAAGTCTCACCCATTTCCTATGCATAGGGATTTTGTGAGCAAACAACTTATGGGAACAATAATCAACTAGCATAGGAGGACAAAACAAGCATAAGTTCAAAACTTGAAGCACATAGAGAGGAAACTTGACATTATTGCAATTCCTACAAGCATATGTTCCTCCCTCATAATAATTTTCAGTAGCATCATGAATGAATTCAACAATATAACCAGCACCTAAAGCATTCTTTTCATGATCTACTTGCATAGAAAATTTACTACTCTCCACATAAGAAAAATCCTTCTCCAATTGAAAACTAAAATCATGATGACAAGTTTCATGGTTATCATTATTCCTAATAGCATAGAAGTCATCACAATAATCATCATAGATAGCAACTTTGTTCTCATAATCAATTGGAACCTCTTCCGAAATAGTGGATTCATCACTAAATAAAGTTGACACTCTTCCAAATCCACTTTCATGTTCATCACAATAAGATTCAACATCCTCCAAAATAGTGGGATCACTACTTCCTAAAGTTGGCACTCTTCCGAACCAACTTTCATCAATATAATCATCATAAATAGGAGGCATGCTTTCATCATAATAAATATTCTCATCAAAACTTGGGGGACTAAAAATATCATATTCATCAAACATAGCTTCCCCAAGCTTGTGGCTTTGCATATCATTAGCATCATGGATATTCAGGGAATTCATACTAACAACATTGCAATCATGCTAATCATACAAAGATCTAGTACCAAACATTTTAATGCATTCTTCTTCTAGCACTTGAGCACAATTTTCCTTTCCATCATTCTCACGAAAGATATTAAAAAGATGAAGCGTATGAGACAAACTCAAATCCATTTTTTTGTAGTTTTCTTTTTAAAAACTAAACTAGTGATAAAACAAGAAACAAAAAGATTCGATTGCAAGATCTAAAGATATACCTTCAAGTGCTAACCTCCCTGGCAACGACGCCAGAAAAGAGCTTGATGTCTACTACACAACCTTCTTCTTGTAGACGTTGTTGGGCCTGCAAGTGCACAGGTTTGTAGGACAGTAGAAAATTTCCCTCAAGTGGATGACCTAAGGTTTATCAATCCGTGGGAGGCATAGGATGAAGATGGTCTCTCTCAAACAACCCTGCAACCAAATAACAAAGAGTCTCTTGTGTCCCCAACACACCCAATACAATGGTAGATTGTATAGGTGCACTAGTTCGTCGAAGAGATGGTGATACAAGTGCAATATAGATGGTAGATAAAGGTTTTTGTAATCTGAAATAATAAAAACAGCAAGGTAACTAATGATAAAAGTGAGCGTAGACGGTATTGCAATGGTAGGAAACAAGGCCTAGGGTTCATACTTTCACTAGTGCAAGTTCTCTCAACAATAATAACATAGATAGATCATATAACAATCCCTCAACATGCAACAAAGAGTCACTCCAAAGCCACTAATAGCGGAGAACAAACATAGAGATTATGGTAGGGTACGAAACCACCTCAAAGTTATTCTTTCGGATCAATCTATTCAAGAGTTCGTACTAGAATAACACCTTAAGACACAAATCACCTAATGTCACCTAGATACTCCATTGTCACCTCAAGTATCCGTGGGCATGATTATACAATATGCATCACACAATCTCAGATTCATCCAACCAACACAAAGTACTTCAAAGAGTGCCCCAAAGTTTCTACCAGAGAGTCAAGAAAACGTGTGCCAACCCCTATGCATAGGTTCATGGGCGGAACCCGCAAGTTGGTCACCAAAACATACATCAAGTGGTATGTGATATCCCATTGTCACCACAGATAAACACGACAAGACATACATCAAGTGTTCTCAAATCAAATACTCAATCCAATAAGATAACTTCAAGAGGGAAACTCAATTCATCACAAGAGAGTAGAGGGGGAGAAACATCATAAGATCCAACTATAATAGCAAAGCTCGCGATACATCAAGATCGTGCCATAGAGAGAACACGAGAGAGAGAGATCAAACACATAGCTACTGGTACATACCCTCAGCCCCGAGGGTGAACTACTCCCTCTTCATCATGGATAGCGTCGGGATGATGAAGATGGCCACTTGTGATGGGTTCCCCCTCTGGCAGGGGGCCAGAACGGGCTCCCGAGAGGTTTTTGGTTGCTACAGAGGCTTGCGGCGGCGGAACTCCCGATCTATATTGATATTCGATGTTTTTAGGGTACGTAGGCTTATATAGGCGAAAGAAGTCGGTCGGGAGGTGCTCGAGGGGCCCATGAGACAGGAGGGTGTGCCCTACAGGGGGGGGGCGCCCTCCTATCTCGTGCCTGCCTCGAGGATCTTCTGACTTGAACTCCAAGTCTGCAGGATGATATTCTTCCAAAAAATCACGTTGACGAAGGTTTCATTCCGTTTGGACTCCGTTTGATATTCCTTTTTGTCGAAATACTGAAACAGGCAATAAAACAACAATATGGGTTGGGCCTCCGGTTAATATGTTAGTCCCGAAAGTAATATAAAAGTGTATAATAAAGCCCATAATCATTCAAAACAGATAATAAAATAGCATGAATGCTTCATAAATTATAGGTACGTTGGAGACGTATCAGCAGCTTGAAATCAGGCTCCTTATCGACCTTGCCGGCCTTCGCGGTGGCCCTGGCAATCTTGCCGGACCGCTCGAGCTCGCCCGTGTTGTCGACCTCGAGCTGGAAGATTCACTGGCAAAGATGGGTGTGCTGCAGCACCGTCAAGTTGTTGTCGAGGCCGGGACGGAGCCTCATGATGTCGGCGGCATTCACATAGAGCCAGGCCGGCCTCCCCTTATCATGCAGAGGAGCAATCCGGCGGGCGAGCCGGAGAATCCTGGTGGTGGCGATCGTGAGCTTCGCGTCGTCAGCGTCGACGTCTCCCCAATCGCCGCCACGGACCGGCGGCTTCTGGCGAACCTCGCAGAACGCTGGTGGGTCCTTCTCCTCAATCCAGCACCACCGGCCCCGCCATTCTTCCCACCTCTCCTTCGTGGCATCGTCCGGGTACACCCCCTTGGCCCTCAGGATCCAGGCGACGTAGCCAGCAATGGCGCCCCCTTTTTGGATCCAAGGGGAAAAGTAATGGCGGAAGAGCGCTATGCTGGGGTACACCCCGACGAAGCCCTCGCAGAGATGGGCGAAGAGGGCCATGCACGCCACGGCATTTGGAGTGAAATCCAAGAGGTGGAAGCCATAGGTGTGCATGATGTTCTTGAAGAAATCGGAGAAGGGGGGACAGAGCCCGCAAGAGAAATAATCGACGAAAAAAGGGTACCGGTGAGGGGAGGGCCCGACGCTGGTGGGAACGACGGTCGTGGCCAGGTGCCCGGTTTTTTCTCCCCCCGTCCCCGTCTTCACGTCCCACAGACACTTGAAAATCTCCCGAAGCTCGGGCACGCTGACCGTCGAGGGGAGGAAGTAGGAGAACTGCACCCGCCGCATCACCGGCATCCTTCGTCGGTCCCTTGCTCTTCGGCTGCTCCGACGCACCGGCATCCTTCGTCGCTCCCTTGCTCTTCGTGGGCTTAGGTGCCATGGTGGTTGCGGCAAGCGAAAAGGCAGGGGATGGCGGAAGCACGACGGCGATAGACAAGAACAGAGGGGCTCGAGGAGAAGGGGGCGGCGGTTCTGAGATTGGGGGGGGGGGTGCAGGGGAGGGGTAAAGTGAGCAGCGCACCCGCGGTTATTCCTTTTTATGGGGAAGGCGCGGGCCACCTCCTTTCCCGTTAACTGCGATGCGACGCATGCGTGCGGGCGCTGTCCCATGCATGCCTCCCACGTCATGCACGCGCACGACCCCCACGTCGCACGTTCAACGCGGGTCATGGGAAGCGCATCGGACGGGACAATAGCCGTGGTAGAAATCCGCCCCAACTGCCCGCGCACTGTTTTGGGCCTAGCCCAACAACGTGCTGCGCTTATGTATGGCCCAGGCCTGGGGGCTCCTGTCGGTGTACAAAAGTAGGGGTTCTCCTTTTGTCCCCTTTACTTGTGCATGGGCAGTCAGAGCCTCCCACCACAGCCACGCACAGACACAGCAAGAAGGGGAAGCCGGAGAGAAGCCGAGGCCAGAAGGCGAACGAAGCAACAACAAGGACCAAGACCACAAAGATCGGATGGGCGTAGCAGGTTCCCCCGGCAAGGACCCTTGCTGGGGCAGCCTCAGCAACTCCGGCAAGACCCTTGCCGGGGCAGCTCGCCCGCGCCAGCCAAAGTGAGCCACCCTTGAGCCCACCAACGTTTGACAAACACGTTGGGGCGAGGCTCAGGAGGCACCTCTGTGGTGGCATGCAGATCTTTGTGAAGACGAGGAAGAGACAAGACCAAATGAGGATAGGAAGGCAACCATCCTCATCGAAGAAACCCACGAGGCCCCCGTCAAGGTCCCTTATCGGGGAAACCAGTGCGCCACAGCAAGACCCTCGCCAAGTGCACCGGCAGGCCCACCGCCAAGCCCGCGCCAACCAAGTCTTCATCGCCGTTCGCATGCAGCTTCCAACTCAACCAACTGGGAAGGCACCTGCGTGGCAGCAAGCAATCCTTTGTGGAGGTTCCACCATCGTGCCACCTTAGTTGCATGCCTACCTACATGGCGCCGCACGCATCCCTGGCCAGGGCGCGTGTCAAGGCGAGGGGGAGCGGCGACGGACGGGACGAGCACCGCCCCCGTCCCTGATAAAGTAGAGGGACACCTAAGCCTCGCATTTAAGGCACCTTGTCTTCTAATATGGGCAATAAGCTCGTGCTACTATATCACTTTCCACAATCTGTGTGCCACTGCGGTAGCCCCTTTCCCCTATAAAAGCAGGCCCATGGTGCATAGAGAAGGGATTCGGCTTTCTAAACCCCGGAGCACCCCGAGCTAGTTCGTGAGCTCGAAAACACTAATACATCCACCAAAGCAGGATCGTAGGGTTTTATGCATCTTTGCGGCCCGAACCTGGGTAATCCCCCTTTTGTCACCTGTTAGTCCCGCTCTTCTGACGATCCCTGCGCCCCGCAATCGTTGAAGGGATTCTAGTGATCCCATAGGTGTCATCTCCCACGGACATCTCTGAATATTTCTTATATAAAAAATAAAGAGAGGGGATAAAACGACTTCCCAAAAATAAAGAAATATTGGAGGTTAAATATTAAAATGAAATAAGTATTTTATTCGAAGTTTTATCGCTATTTTCTTTGAATTATGAAAAATATGCGTTTTTCAAAATGGCATTAGAGGCCCAAATAAATGTTCTCTTTGTCCGCTATATTTTTGAGGACGGGGAAAATTTATTCAGGAGTTTTGGAGTCCGTTTAGTATTTGTTTTATTTGTTTTTCTGGGGGTGGTATTATTTTAAAAAAAAGTCCACTGACCTAACTCGGTCGTGTCCGTCTGGGACTCCGACCCGGCCGACCCTTTAAGAACCGGGAGGCCCGAGTCGCCAGCCCCCCCCAAAACCCTAGCGTAGCTCGTTCCCTGCCGCCGCCGCCGGAGATCGCCGCCGCCGCCCGATCCACGCTGACCCGACGTCTCGCCGCCGCTGGCGATCGCCGCCGCCGCCTCGTCGCCCGACCCCGCCGCCACCACCTGACACCTCCCCGGTCACTGGAGTACGCCGCCGCCGCCGCTGGAGTACGCCACCGCCGCCGCGGACCCCGACCCGCGAGGTAGACGCCGATTTTCTCCAGAAAACCGTTCGTTTTTTAGAACCCGCGGTTTTTTTCTGGTTTAGTTATTTAGCGAACGCCCGTTCCTACGTTCGTTTTAACAAACGGTTTTCACTCGTTAGCCGCAGACAGCGAACGTTCGTTCGGCTAGCCTGTTCGTCAGTTTTCTTTTTCCAGGGTTTTTCCGCAATTATTTTTTATCGTGATTTCTTCCCTGATTTTCGTTTTACTTTATCTTTTTGCTCATTTATCGGAATCAGGCGATTCAAGCGCCTAGATCTTTGTCTCGAAGCCCTCTTTCTGTTTAAACAACTTGAACAAGATTTTGCTACTGTAAAATTTGACTTATGTCCATATTAGTAAACGGAGCTTCTTTCTTTCGCAGTTTGAGTTTTGGTGTTTCGTTTCATTTGATTCTTTTTGCAAACCAGAGTTCTTAAGATGATCTTTCTGGTTAGATCTCTTATTTGAGTTTTACCCGTGCTTCTAGTTGAGTGCTTATTGTATGCTTGTTTGTTTGTGATAGAGTAAGCAGAGTGCGAAGTGTGCTACTACGAGTCTCTAGGTTTCACGGATCATCAGCAAGGCAAGTAACACTTTGATCATACCTCTTTACTACCCAGTTTTATTGCATTAGATCAATCCTCAAACAATTGCATGGTTAGGATCTGATTAACATGTGGGTTTTGGGAAGTAGATGAGGTAGTACCTATTGCCATGTTTATTATCAAACCTTTGGGAGTTACTTCTACGTTATGCTTATATTGCTATGCTATGCTCGTAGACGTGGTTTGGTTCGAGTGATTCATGACAGATGTGAGTATTGTTATTTAATGGTTGAACTAAGGTGGCTACTTAAATACACATCTGGGTGGATTGCTTGAAGGCACCCTGGAGTACCCAGTGGTTGTCAGGGCACCTGGAGAATCAAGTGTTGTCCTAGGATATCCCGGAGCACCCGTGTGATCATCCTACGGTCCGCCACCCAGGCTCAAAGGGATCATAAGATTATTCATGCTAGAAACTTCCGTGTGCAGCCACAAGCCAATATGGGCTCTGGCATAGTTGAGTAAGTTGCGTGAAGCTCTTGAAGAGGTAGACTAGCAGATGTAGTGGGTTGTAGGTGGTACTGTCTATCCAGAGTAAAGAGTTAATGCTTTAGAAAGACTGTGTCTCGAATCTCTAACCATGGATGTATTCAAGTCTTGTGGGGAAAAGTGCGCAAACCTCTGCAGAGTGTATAAACTAATCATGGTTAGCAGTGTCCCCGGTTATGGACATCTTGAGTATCTAGTTCTTGGATTATCATGTTTATCTCGTCACTCTAAATATAATTTGATTGGGTTTAACAATGATGTTTAATTGGGATTGACTTGGAGGAACATTCTCAATGTTTAACAACCACCATGATAGTTATTAAAAGTTATTCCTTTGTTGTAGGGAAAAATTGGCTTTATGCAAAACTGTAACCATAGAGCTTTCCACCAGCCATATATGCATGTGGTGATGATTATTCTGTTCATTACTCTATGTGTTACATTGCCAACATATTCCATGTGCTGACCCATTTCGGGCTGCAACGTTTATGTTGCAAACTTTTCAGACGACGAGTAAGGTGCCATAGGTCGTTGTCTTTCACTCAGTGATGCCGTTGGAGTTGATGGACTCACTTTATCTTCCAAGCCTTCCGCTATTATCGATTTTAGATGGCCTTAAGCCATATTATTGTAATAAGTTCTCTTTTGAGACATTCGATGTAATAAGGGTGTTTTTAGTTGCTGGAACGGACCGGAATGTCATGGGTCCGACCCATTCCCTCGCCTGGTTCTCATGTTCAGTTGACAGATGGAATGATCACCACCTCATTCCCGTGGGCTGAATATTTGCCCCAGATGCGGAACCTGGTGAGACCTCCAAAACAAGCGGATGACGCGGAACCGGCTCTCTCCTTGCACTCCCAGTCCTATCGCCTCCCCTCCCTAGTGCGCCGCCTCCCCTCGTCTCTCACTCCCTTGATCTGCGCCGCATCGACCCCCCCCGATTCCTTCCCTCACCGCCGGCCAACTCCTCCTCTCTCGATCTGCAGCGCTGCTTCACCCCTGGTCCCTGGTCGGGCCTTCGCAGGCGCATCCCTCGTCTCCCTGTGGCGGATCGATTTCTTGGCTTGCAATAGATGGATTTTTGGTGGTGCTCCTCAGCAGCAGTGACTTGCGGCGGATCGATTCCCTGGCTGCTTGCGGCGGCGGCGGCTGTGGAGGAGTAGAGCAGCAACCACGAAGCAGGAACAGCAGCAGCAGAGCCTGGGCAAGAAGTGGCTAGCAGGCAACGGAGCAGAAGCAACAGAGAGCAGCATCGGCTAGTACAGATATGAGTATAGCAGGAGTATAGGAATTGCTTGGTGCGTGTGTTGGATTGATTCAGTAGAGAGGTTAATTAGTATAGCAGCAACATCTAGTTTTTCATGATTTTTGTTTGCTGCGTATGTTGAGTTGCTTGATAATTATTTTTTACTTATATATGTGTCTTGTTAAATACTCCCCCGTTCCCAAATATAAGTCTTTTTAGAGATTCCAACAAGTGACTACATACAGAGCAAAATGAGTGCATCTACATCTAAAATATGTCTACATACACCCGTACGTTGTAGTCTATTTGAAATATCTAAAAAGACTTATATTTAGGAATGGAGGGAGTAGAAAAGAGTGTGAATTTATGTTTGATATATGCTTGAGTATATTTATAAATTATTGGTATTGCAAATAAAATTCAAATGTTTCTCAAAACTTGACTACTTTATTGCTGAAAATACAAAGAGTTAAAATAATTCATGTTGTTGCTAAAAATCATTCCATTACAACTCCCGAACCAAATACCAAAACGTAACCATTCCATTCCATCTAATACTCATAACCAAACATAGGAACGAAACCGACCCATTCCCGTGGAACGAAACCATGACATTCCATTCCACTTTGTTCTTGAACCAAAAACACCCTAAGTGTGTGATTGCTACTCTGTTATAAATTCTCAAGTACTATGCGTGTCAGCATTACAGATCCAGGGAGTATACTGATGCATAGATATCAGACTGTTTGAGGTCTGGTCACTACAAGATGGTATCAGAGCACATGTTGAATGTCATGACCACTAAGCTAAAGCCCTAGATCACTACTCTCTTCTTATTTCTGACTCCTCTCCCTTTTCTACTCTTTAGGATGGCGGATGCAAGGAACAAGTTCGCACAACCGGTTGAAGATACACCTTTTGGACAACACTTGAAGGAAGTCACTAGATACCTGAACATCGGAATACCAAGCTTCACCGGAACCTACATCGTCACTTTACCTAAAGAGGAGCGTTGGATGATTTGAGTTCATGTTCCAGGGAGGACGTTTATGCAAGTCATTGAGTCCATAGAGTTTTCCTTTGATGCACCAACCTGGAGTCTAGGAAAGAGCATGGCACCCCACATCACCATGGGACGCATTGGAGAAGTTTACCACAATGATCTCAAGGATACTATCCACCAGATTTGTGGGCACCGAGATGAGAAATGGGAGATGATCATCACCAGGAAGGATAGATCTATTGCAGCTTTCATCCAGGAGTTAAACCAACACATTCGACGCCAGGAGAACCAGATGTGCGTAGGCATGATAGATCTGAAGAAAGCAATGACCAGGATCACAGAGCTAGAGGAAGAACTCAAGTCTACACACGATGGATATGAGGAGGAAATGACGATACTCGTGGAGAAGAATGACGATTTGACGAAGAAGCTAGGAATATTCACGGGAGACCCCGCGCCAGGAGGAGAAGACGACGATTCCACTTGCCCGGAGAACTACATCATCATCGACGACACCGACTCGGACCCCGACGATAGCGATGATGACTTTGTTGATGAAGTTGGAGCAGATATCATGGAGTCTTCCACCGATCAATTTTTCTAGTCGACCAGCATATCAGTAGTAGTATTTTCCCCATGTATATAGTATAGTCCGAGCACATTTGTAACGATAGTTAGACCGATGTATGTCGTTGTTTGAATTGATTGAAGTGGTATGATTGTGTTTGTCTCATGTGCATATGGGTAGTGTTTTCCCACTAGACCTCATTCTATTCTATTTTCTCATCTTTTCTAAACCCTCGGATGCCTCCGAGACGCGACAATGGATTTTCTTTCCCACCAGAGCTCACTCAGTTGATCCAGCAGCAGAATGCATTGATGCAGATACTAGTACAGAATCAGAACCAGGGGAACAAAAACAAGAATAACCCACCATCACCACCACCTGTTGATCACCTAGCCCATTTCTTAAGGTTGAATCCGCCGGTGTTCTCCAGTAGCACCGAGCCTATTGTTGCAGATGATTGGCTCCGTAAGATTGGAAGGGAGTTGACCACTGTAGGATGCATAGATGCGGAGAGAGTGTGTTTTGCCGCACATCAGCTTGATGGACCCGTAGCACCATGGTGGGAGAATTTCACAGCAACTTACCCCATCAACACTGTCACATGGGACCAGTTTCAGCAAGCTTTTCGCACTGCCCATGTTTCAGCAGGAGCTATGGCCATGAAGAAGCACGAGTTTCGCAACTTGGGCCAGGGAGGACGCACAGTTGGCCAGTATGTGGATGATTTTAGTAAGTTAGCACGTTATGCCCCAGATGGTGTTGCTACAGATGCAGCTAAGCAGGAGAAGTTTCTGGAAGGACTGAATGATGAGCTGAGCATGCAGTTGATGGTGGCAACCTTCAACAACTACCAGGAGTTGGTAGATAGAGCTCTCATGATTGAAGGGAAGCAGCAGCAGATTGACAACCACAAGAGGAAGTATGGACAAGGGAAGTACAATTCTGGAGCTCAATAGAGACCCTGTTTTACCCCGAACTCGGGAGGACCCCTTCAACATAACCATGGAGGTCACAATCACAATGGAGAAAGTTCGCACAACCATAGTGGGCCCAAGAATGGGAATGGTAATGGAGGAAGCAATGGCCAGAACTGTTCCAACCCAGCAACGCCCGCCAAGAAGGATCTAAGTCACATTACTTGTTTCAAGTGCGGGAAAAATGGACATTATGCCACGGAGTGTTCTGAAGCAAAGAATGGAAATGGCAATGGAAGCTCTGGAAAGAATCCCAACCTTTTCAACAGGGGACAGGTGAACCACGTTAGTGTGGAGGAGGTTGAAGCGCAACCTGATGTAGTAATAGGTAAGTATTTGGTTAAGTCATTTACTGCAATCGTTCTTTTTGATACTGGTGCATCGCATTCATACATATCAAGGGGATTTGTGGATAAGTTTAAACTGCCAACCCAAGCCCTTAGGTCACCCATGTTAGTAACCTCGCCAGGAGCAGAGTATATGGCTAGTCTATGGTGTGATCGGTTACCATTAAGGATTGGTAACTACGTGTTTCCCTTAGACCCAATAGTATTGGAGTCACAAGGACTGGATGTGATATTAGGCATGGATTGGTTATCGAAGTATGGAGGGAACATTGACTACGCCAGTAAGTCGATTTTGCTTACCACCCCAGAAGGAAGAAGGATTAAGTATGTATCCTGGCATGTGCCGAAGAGGACTCAAGTGAATTCCTTATCAGGAGTTGTACAAGAGGAAGTCCCAGTGGTGTAGGATTTCCCTGATGTTTTTCCAGAAGAGTTGCCAGGCATGCCACCGAATAGAGACATTGAGTTTTTGATTGAGCTTTTGCCAGGCACAGGGATAATATCTAAAGACCGTACAGGATGCCCGCAAAGGATTTGGAGGAATTAAGGAGTTACTGGATAAAGGCTACATTCGCCCAAGTTCGTCACCTTAGGGATCACCAGTGCTTCTAGTAGAGAAGAAGGATGGATCACTGAGGATGGTTGTTGATTATCATGGATTGAATGACGTGACGATCAAGAACAAGTACCCACCGCCGATGATCAATGATTAGTTTGACCAGTTGCAAGGAGCTAAAGTGTTTTCCAAGATCGATCTGTGATCAGGTTATCATCAGCTGAAGATTCGAGAGCAGGATATACCTAAGACAGCTTTTACCACAAGGTACGGGCTATATGAGTATACCATTATGTCATTTGGTCTGACTAACGCACCTGCCTATTTCATGAACATGGTGAACAAGGTGTTTATGGAGTTTTTGGATAAGTTCGTCGTGGTGTTCATTGACGACATATTGGTCTACTCGAAGAATGAAGAGGAGCATAAGGAGCATTTGCATTTGGTACTTGGGAAGCTCAGAGAACATCAGTTATATGCCAGGTTCAGCAAATGTGAGTTTTGGTTGAAGGAAGTTGGATTTCTCGGACATGTTATATTCGGATAAGGAATAGCAGTAGATCCTACCAAGGTTGTCACGGTGACAAATTGGGAAGCACCCACGTCAGTTGGAGAGATCCGGAGTTTTCTTGAACTCGCAGGATACTGTCGGAGATTTATTGAGAATTTCTCGAAGATTGCAAAGCCCATGACGGAGTTGTTGAAGAAGGACACCAAGTTCAAATGGACTAATGAATGTGAGGCCATCTTCCAGGAGTTGAAGAAACGCTTGGTTACAGCTCCAGTGCTGATTCTGCCAGATCAACGCAAGGATTATCAAGTGTATTGTGATGCTTCTCACCGAGGACTTGGAGAAGTTCTTATGCAGGAAGGGAGAGTTGTTTCGTATGCGTCACGACAGCTTAAAACCCATGAGTTGAATTATGCTACCCATGATTTGGAGTTAGCATCCGTAGTGCATGCATTGAAGACTTGG
This sequence comes from Triticum aestivum, assembly GCF_018294505.1. Taxonomy (NCBI): domain Eukaryota; kingdom Viridiplantae; phylum Streptophyta; class Magnoliopsida; order Poales; family Poaceae; genus Triticum; species Triticum aestivum. The sequence continues at coordinate 315,580,350 of NC_057801.1, forward strand.
AGACACTTTCTCATCGGAAACCACTGTGAGGTTCATACGGATCACAAGAGTTTGAAGTATATCTTCACGCAGAAGGAGTTGAATCTCAGGCAGAGGAGATGGTTGGATCTCATCAAGGATTATGATATGAGGTTGCATTATCATCCCGGAAAGGCTGACGTAGTAGCCGATGCATTGAGCCGCAAGAGTCATGTCAATACGCTCATGACCGGAGAGTTACCCAAGGAGTTAGCAGAGGATCTTCGCCAGCTATGTTTGGAAATAGTTTCGAGAGGCTATGTAGCAGCATTAGAGATTCAGTCTACTTTGATGGATAAAATCAAAGAAGCTCAGAAAACGGACAAGGAGATTGCCGAGATAACGGAAAGGATGAGCAAAGGAAAGGCGGAAGGATTTCATGAGGATGAACACGATACCTTATGGTTTGAGGACCGCGTATATGTGCCCAATGATTCGGAGATCAGGAAGTTTATTTGGCAAGAGGACCATGATTCGCCGTATTCAATTCACCCAGGAAATACCAAGATGTATCTGGATTTGAAAGACAATTTTTGGTGGACCGGAATGAAGAAGGATATTGCAGAGTATGTAGCAGTTTGTGATGTATGTCAGAGAGTAAAGGCAGAGCATTAGAAGCCAGCATGATTGCTACAGCCATTGCCGATACCCGAATGGAAGTGGGATAAGCTAGGCATGGATTTTATCACGGGATTGCCCTGGACTCGTTCAGGCTATGACTCGATATGGGTCGTAGTCGATCGTTTGACGAAGGTAGATCATTTCATCCCAATGAAGACCACTTACACCAATGCAAAGTTGGCAAAGATATATATGACCAGGATCGTATGTCTGCATGGAGTTCCGAGGACCATTGTATCAGATAGAGGAACCCAGTTTACCTCAGAGTTCTAGAATATGTTGCATGAAACTTTGGGTACCGGGCTAGAGTTCAGTACAACCTTTCATCCATAGACAGATGGACAGACTGAGAGAGTCAATCAGATTCTGAAGGACATGTTGAGAGCTTATGCGCTAGATTATGGATCTAGTTGGGACAACAATTTGCCATATGCAGAGTTCCCTTATAACAACAGCTATCAAGCCAGTTTGAAGATGGCCCCTTTCGAAGCTTGTACGGACGGAGGTGCAGGGCGCCGTTGTTATGGGATGAAGTTGGAGACCGTCAGTTGTTTGTGTTTGGGAACGTAGTAATTTCAAAAATTTCCGATGCACACGGAAGATCATGGTGATGCATAGCAACCAGAGGGGAGAGTGTGTCCACGTACCCTCGTAGACCGTAAGCAGAAGCATTATGACAACGCGGTTCATGTAGTCGTACGTCTTCACGATCCGACCGATCCAAGCACCGAACGTACGGAGCCTCCGAGTTCAGCACACGTTCAGCTCGATGATGATACCCAGACTCTGATCCAGCAGGGTGTCGGGGATGAGTTCCGTCAATACGACGGCGTGGTGACGATGATGATGTTCTACCGACGCAGGGCTTCGCCTAAGCACCGAATCGATATGACCGAGGTGGAATATGGTGGAGGGGGGCACCGCACACGGCTAAGGAACGATCACAAAGATCAACTTGTGTGTTATGGGGTGCCCCCCTGCCCCCATATATAAAGGAGGGAGGGGGGAGGTGCGGCCGGCCCCTAGGGGTGCGCCTGGAGGAGTCCTACTCCCACCGGGAGTAGGACTCCCCCCTCTTGCCTTGTAGGAGAAGGAAAGGGGGGAGGGGAAAGAGGAAAGGGGGGCGCCGTCCCCACCTTCCTTATCCTATTCGGACTAGAGGGGTAGGGGGCGCGCGGCCTGCCCTGGCCGGCCCTCCTCTTCTCCCTTAGGGCCCATGTAGGCCCATTATCCCTGGGGGGGGGGGGGGGTTCCGGTAACCCCCCGATACTCCGGAAAAATCCCGATTTCTCCCGGAACAATTCCGATATCCAAATATAGGGTTCCAATATATCAATCTTTATGTCTCGACCATTTCGACACTCCTCGTCATGTCCGTGATCACATCCGGGACTCCGAACAACCTTCGGTACATCAAAACATACAAACTCATAATGAGACTGTCATCGTAACTTTAAGCGTGCGGACCCTACGGGTTCGAGAACTATGTAGACATGACCTAGAACTGTTTCCGGTCAATAACCAATAGCGGAACCTGGATGCTCATATTGGCTCCTACATATTCTACGAAGATCTTTATCGGTCAAACCGCATAACAACATATGTTGTTCCCTTTGTCATCGGTATGTTACTTGCCCGAGATTCGATCGTCGGTATCTCGATACCTAGTTCAATCTCGTTACCGGCATGTCTCTTTACTCGTTACGTAATGCATCATTCCGTAATCAACTCATTGGTCACATTTCTTTCAAGGCTTATAGTGATGTGCATTACCGAGAGGGCCCAGAGATACCTCTCCGATAATCGGAGTGACAAAACCTAATCTCAAAATACGCCAACTCAACATCTACCTTTGGAGACACCTGTAGAGCTCCTTTATAATCACCCAGTTATGTTGTGATGTTTGGTAGCACACAAAGTGTTCCTCCGGTAAACGGGAGTTGCATAATCTCATAGTTGTAGGAACTTTGTATAAGTCATGAAGAAAGCAATAAAACATACTAAACGATCAAGTGCTAGGCTAACGGAATGGGTCAAGTCAATCACATAATTCTCCTAATGATGTGATCTTTTTAATCAAATGACAACACATGTCTATGGTTAGGAAACATAACCATCTTTGATTAATGAGCTAGTCAAGTAGAGGCATACTAGTGACATTAAGTTTGTCTATGTATTCACACATGTATTATGTTTCCGGTTAATACAATTCTAGCATGAATAATAAACATTTATCATGATATGAGGAAATAAATAATAACTTTATTATTGCCTCTAGGGCATATTTCCTTCAGTCTCCCACTTGCACTAGAGTCAATAATCTAGATTACACAGTAATGATTCTAACACCCATGGAGTCTTGGTGTTGATCATGTTTTGCTCGTGGAAGAGGCTTAGTCAACAGGTCTGCTACATTCAGATCCGTATGTATCTTGCAAATCTCTATGTCTCCCACCTGGACTTGGTCCCGGATGGAATTGAAGCGTCTCTTGATGTGCTTGGTCCTCTTGTGAAATCTGGATTCCTCTGCCAAGGCAATTGCACCAGTATTGTCACAGAAGATCTTCAGTGGCCCCGATGCACTAGGTATGACACCTAGATCAGAAATGAATTCCTTCATCCAGACTCCTTCATTTGCTGCTTCCGAAGCAGCATGTACTCCGCTTCGCATGTAGATCGCGCCACGACGCTTTGTTTAGAACTGCACCAACTTAAAGCTCCATCGTTTAATAAAAACATGTATGCGGTTTGCGATTTAGAATCATCCGGATCAGTGTCAAAGCTTGCATCAACGTAACCATTTACGACTAGCTCTTTGTCACCTCCATAAACGAGAAACATATCCTTAGTCCTTTTCAGGTATTTCAGGATGTTCTTGACCGCTGTCCATTGATCTAATCCTGGATTACTTTGGTACCTCCCTGCTAAACTTATTGCTAAGCATACATCAGGTCTGGTACACAACATTGCATACATGATAGAGCCTATGGTTGAAGCATAGGGAACATCTTTCATTTTCTCTCTATCTTCTGCTGTGGTCGGGCATTGAGTCTGACTCAACTTCACACCTTGCAATATAGGAAAGAACCCTTTCTTTGCCTGATCCATTTTGAACTTTTTCAAAACTTTATCAAGGTATGTGCTTTGTGAAATTCCAATTAAACGTCTTGATCTATCTCTATAGATCTTGATGCCCAATATGTAAGCAGCTTCACCGAGGTCTTTCATTGAAAAACTTTTATTCAAGTATCGCTTTATGCTATCCAGGAATTCTATATCATTTCCAATTAACAATATGTCATCTACATATAATATCAGAAATGCTACAGAGCTCCCACTCACTTTCTTGTAAATACAGGCTTCTCCAAAAGTCTGTATAAAACCATATGCTTTGATCACACTATCAAAGCGTTTATTCCAACTCCGAGATGCTTGCACCAGTCCATAAATGGATCGCTGGAGCTTGCACACTTTGTTAGCAACTTTGGATCGACAAAACCTTCCAGTTGCATCATATACACCTCTTCTTCTATAAATCCATTCAGGAATGCAGTTTTTACATCCATTTGCCAAATTTCATAATCATAAAATGTGGCAATTGCTAACATGATTCGGACAGACTTAAGCATCGCTACGGGTGAGAAAGTCTCATCGTAGTCAACCCCTTGAACTTGTCAAAAACCTTTTGCAACAAGTCGAGCTTTGTAGATAGGTATATTACCATCAGCGTCAGTCTTCTTCTTGAAGATCCATTTATTCTCAATAGCTTGCCGATCATCGGGCAAGTCAACCAAAGTCCATACTTTGTTCTCATACATGGATCCTATCTCAAATTTCATGGCTTCAAGCCATTTTGCGGAAGCTGGGCTCATCATCGCTTCCTCATAGTTCGCAGGTTCGCCATGGTCAAGTAACATGACTTTCAGAATAGGATTACCGTACCACTCTGGTGCGGATCTTACTCTGGTAGACCTACGAGGTTCAGTAGAAACTTGATATGAAGATTCATGATCAATATCATTAGCTTCGTCACTAATTGGTGTAGTTGTCACAGGAACCGGTTCTTGTGATGAACTACTTTCCAATAAGGGAGCAGGTACAGTTACCTCATCAAGTTCTACTTTCCTCCCACTCACTTCTTTCGAGAGAAACTCCTTCTCTAGAAAGGATCTGAATTTAGCAACGAAAATCTTGCCCTCAGATCTGTGATAGAAGGTGTACCCAATTATCTCTTTTGGGTATCCCATGAAGACACATTTCTCCGATTTGGGTTCGAGCTTATCTGGTTGAAGTTTCTTCACATAAGCATCGCAGCCCCAAACTTTAAGAAACGACAACTTTGGTTTCTTGCCAAACCACAGTTCATAAGGCGTCGTCTCAACGGATTTTTATGGTGCCCTATTTAACGTGAATGTGTCCGTCTCTAAAGCATAACCCCAAAATGATAGCGGTAAATCAGTAAGAGACATCATAGATCGTACCATATCCAATAAAGTACGATTATGACGTTCGGACACACCATTTCGTTGTGGTGTTCCGATGGCATGAGTTGCGAAACTATTCCGCATTGTTTCAAATGTAAACCAAACTCGTAACTCAAATATTCTCCTCCACGATCAGATCGTAGAAATTTTATTTTCTTGTTACGATGATTTTCTACTTCACTCTGAAATTCTTTGAACTTTTCAAATGTTTCAGACTTGTGTTTCATCAAGTAGATATGCCCATATCTGCTCAAATCATTTGTGAAGGTGAGAAAATAACGATACCCGCTGCGAGCTTCGACATTCATTGGACCACATACATCGGTATGTATGATTTCTAACAAATCAGTTGCTCGCTCCATAGTTCCCGAGAACGGCGTTTTAGTCATCTTGCCCATGAGGCACGGTTCGCAAGTACCAAGTGATTCATAATCAAGTGATTCCAAAAGTCCATCAGTATGGAGTTTCTTCATGCGCTTTACACTGATATGACCTAAACGGCAGTGCCAAAAATAAGTTGCACTATCATTATTAACTCTGCATCTTTTGGCTTCAACATTATGAGTATGTGTATCACTACTATCGAGATTTAATAAAAATAGACCACTCTGTAAGTGTGCATGACCATAAAAGATATT